>NW_020175191.1:970438-982098 GCF_003031525.2 Neophocaena asiaeorientalis asiaeorientalis
CCCCGCCCCGCGCCGTCCAATGAGAGCCCGCGGCCGAAGGAGCTGTCGGCACACTCTGTCCGCAGCCCCACTCCGCGCCGCCGACCCCGTGACACCGCATCTCAGCCCAGGCAGCGTGCCCCAGATCCCGAGCTCGGCGCGGCGTCGTAGGCTTCCGGACACCTCTCCCTGCGCCCCTCTCCGGGACCTGGCGCCCCGACTTCTGGACTTTTGGTGCCCTTAGGTCCCCAGCCGCCGGCGAGACTTATGGCCCCCCAGGGGGGTGAAGTGGGAGCAGCCTGACTACCCTCAGCCGGTGGCCCGTCCACGCCCCTCCGGGCCGCGTGGCGGGAGTCTTCGGGGAGCTATGCTGAGGCCGGGTGGTGCGGAGGAAGCCGCGCAGCTCCCCTTTCGGCGCGTCCGCGCCCCTGTCTCCGCGCCCGCGCCTAGACCCACGAGCCCCGACGGCTCTCGGGCTTCGGCCCGCCTAAGTCTTGCTTGCCGCCTGCTGCTGCTGCTGCTGCTGCTGCCGGCCCGCGTAGACACGTCCTGGTGGTAAGTGTGGCTCTCAGGGCTGGGAGGGTGAGGTGCTGGGTTAGAGAGGCCGGACGCGCCGAAAGGGAGTATACAGCTCCCAACACCCCGCTGCTCAGGAGACCAGGTTGTCGCTTTGACGGAGTCAGAGACGATCCGTGCAGGGCTGTCACTGAAGTCGCGGAAGGGCGCAGGGGGGCGGGGAGTGGATAAGGGGGCGCCGCTCCTTCCCCGTCTGGTGATGAGGGCGCTGGGTATTTGGAAAAAGGACGCCCGGTAATCGAGGCTTCCCAGACCTCCTGTATTTCAGCTCAATCCTCTTAGGGCAAAAGCTACCTTACGAGTTTCTCTCAGGATGGATTCAAGGAACCAGTCGCCCATCTGGGGCCGCGGTGGCCGTCCAAGAGGGCCTCCTGATCCCCTAAGGTTGGCCCCCCACACGGGGGAGGTGGAGAAAGGGGCAGATGGCAAGGGCAGACGAGCCTCTCGCTAGTCTACCCTCATCCCATAACGCAGTAAGGCTTTGGTTGAGGCAGGAGCACCCGGCGCAAGGTTTAGAAATGGAATTGAGGCAAAAATTACCCCCATTAACTCCCACAACTAAAGCAAACAAAACACTTGGGTTTGCATACTTCAGACATTCAGTCTGTTTTGAGGATCTCACTTCGAACCTTGATATCACCCTCCCTTCTTCCTTCTCTTCCTTCCCCAGATGGTCCCATCTCCCATCTTTCCCCTCCAAGAACTAGCGGCTTCTAGAGTCTCAAAGCATTAAGAGATCCTCTCCTCAGATTTCCTGCAGGCCTTAAGAGTCCGGACACTTCACAAGACGGCAGATGAGGCAAAAGGAATTAAAAGTCCACTGGATTATCTATTCTTTTCGGATCCCCTTACCTACGAAAGCTCTGGATGGCACTCATCGTTTTCTCCCAGAAGAAAGAGCTGTTCTCTCTCCTCCCCCACCGTCTGGGGGCTGAGCAGGGGGAGAGTGGGACTGAGAAACGACTCAGTCCTCTTGTCTTTCCTCTTCACCCCCCAATTAAACTGGCCGCTTGGACTGGGCTATTGCCTCTCTCTACCCATGCAGTGCCCCGTTCCTTTCCTTACTCTGCCCCTCCCCCCAATCCTCCCCTCCTCCACAAAGTGTGGTCTCTTTTCCCCTTGCACCCTGTGGCTTCTCTCCTCCGGATTTGGAATCTTGGCTGGAAGGGTGAGGGGTAGCTGGCTGAGGGGCCAGCGAGCTTGGGCTGCAGATTCCTATCATTTCAAGATGCAACTTTCTCCATCCCCATCACCCCCCCACACACCCCCCGTTTTTCCTGTCTCAGGAAAATCTCTCCTTTGGATCTTTTTATCTCTGCAGTGTTGGGGAAGGCAAGGAGGGGGGTTCTGGATGGGGGAGCAGGGAGGCCCATATCTTACATCTGGCTTGAAACATTCCTTTAGAAAGGGAAAAGGAAGAAGGGGACGAGGAGAAAAGCCTTTCAAACTTCAGAGTGAGATTAAAGCCACCCTTTACCTTCATGGTCTCAGTCTGGCTGGGGACTTGTGTCTTCAGAGGCCCTGTAGAGAAAGGATGAAGTGACCACTGTGCATCTTTATCCATTCCAGATGACAATTTGCTTTTAGGGACTCTTGATTGCTTCTTACCAATTTGGAAGGCAGCCTTGGTCCACATGGTGTTTAGGTGAGGAAGTGTCACTCTGGTAATTTCAGCATCCTGGTAGTCATTCCTAAAAACCCAATTGGGGTTCTTCCTAGTCCGCATTTTGTCCCCTTGGCTACTCCTTCTCCCTTTTCCTTTCTCCCTCTACTACTCTCCCCCATGTGGTTCATATTAAAGATTTTGGAAAAACTCCTGGGTGGAAGAGCTAGCTAGGGAGGGAGGTGGGCGGGTGATACAGAGGGATTCAGCAGTCCCTGTGAAATGGAGGAAGGCAGCCACAGGGCCAGGATGGGCAGTGAGTGCACAGGTCATTTCAGTCTCCTTGCCTCACAGGGGTCACAGCTGCAAGCCCCAGATGCCTGCCTCAGTGGTCAGTCACTTCTGGGATAAAGTAGAAAGCTGCTTTCCAAAAGCAGGTCAGGACCCAAGGTGATTATCTCTCTTTCTCTTAGGAAAAAACCCCAGCAAGATTGATATTCTGTACAACCCCCTGAAGAGATGCCTGTTGACTCTGTGTGTCCATGTTCCGCTCAGGAGCAGAATGTCATCACTATCACCAGCTAACAGTCTGATCTTCCTCACAGCCCTTCCCCTTACTCTCCAACCACTCCCTTCCTCTCCCGACCTTTAACTGAAGGAGGAAACGGGTGGTCTCTTCTTAATCTATGAAAAAGAGAACAAGAAATAGGGGTCTCCTGGCATGTGCCTCCCTGTACTATTTTGTATTCTGCAGGGGCTGGGATGTAAGGAATCACAAGAGCAGGACTGTGTTCAGGACTGTGGATTTACAGGAGGAACAAAGTGATATCATGACATTAACATTATTGTTTTTTTTTTTGTTTTGGGGCCATGCCAGGGGCTTGTGGGATCTTAGTTCCCAGACCTGGAGCGACCTGGACCGCCCGGGGAATTCCCCGATATTAACATTATTGTTATCAACCACAGCTGCCATTTAATGAGCCCTTCCTAAGCTCCAGACACTGTGGCTAAGCACCTATAAGCATCATCTTTTACAATCCCCAAAATAATCCAGTGAGGCAGATAATATTATTATCCCCATTTCACACATGAAGAAAGTGAAGGATAGGAGGGGCGTAGTACGACATTCAAGTTCACACCAATTTTGGAGCCAGATTGGTCTACTCCTGGTTAATAAGCACTGTGTGCCTCTCTTAGGCTTGGAATTGAAAATGAGCTTGGACTTTGGAGTCAGATGTCCTTGGTTCACCCCAGTTCTCCTCTGACTAGCCCTGATGGACAGAGCTGGGTATTGTTAATCTTTGTGACCTCAGTTTCTTCACCTGTAAAATGAAAATCTCTCTCTCATAGGATTTTTGTGAAGAAAAATGTTTTGTGAACTGTAAAGTATCATATAAATGATATTGTATTAAGATATTTAGGGAGAATAATTGTTTTATCCTTGTGTCCAAAGCCTTATATGGGCTGAGCTAAACCATGTACATGCACTAAAGACTGTAAAAGAAAGGGGGTAAATAAAAAAGAGGACCTCTAGCCTCATTAAAAAGACACAAACCTAAAACATCTGCAATGTCAACAAGGAATAAAGCTATAATTGAAATGAAGCCTATGGCTAGCTAGGAGGAGAGGGGAGTTGGGGATAAATCAGAGCAGTCAGGTTTTGTTTTTTTCACCAAATAGTTATTAAGTACCTGCTTTGTGCCAGACATTGTTCTAGGTACTGGGGATACTGAAGTGAACAAAACAGACAAAACTCCCTGCCTTCATAGAGCAGCATGTCCTAATCACCTGAGGAGGTGGGTAAAATACCAGTTCAGTAGGGATGGAATGGGGCCTGAGGCTCTGCATTTCTAACAGATTCCCAGGAGATGCTGATACTGCTGTTCTGGGGACCACACTCTGAGTAGCAAGGAGCTAGAACAGGGCATGAGTCACTTTGTCAAAGGAAGGGGTATGAATTGGTCAAAAGCAGGTAAAGAGAGCATTCTGGAGCAGGAAGCTGGGAAGGAAGTAAAAACTTCTGGAAGGGAAACAGCTACAGAGTCAGGGGCATCTCACCCTTCTACCAGCCCATCAGCTGGGAAATGCCTTAAATATCTTTGTGCCCCTAACAGATGAGCTCAGTGCTTGGCACATGGTAGGCATTTTGTAGGCATGCGCTGAATTGAGAGGGGGATGACCTGGGCCTCAGGCTGCCTTGCTGGAGGCCCCCACACTGACTGCAAGGTGCTGACCACTGGTCAGGAGGCAAGTGCCCTGCTCTGCAGAATCTTGAAGCAGCTACTTAGTGGGATAAGGGTGGTAGTAAAGAAAATTATCTTCCTGTCTTACTGAACAGATGTTCCCACGCTCAGTGAGGATGTAACAGGAAGGACCGATGTGGGCTGCAGCAGAATGGAGTTAAGTCAGACCACAGGAAGGACTTTTTACCAGGGTTTGGCATGCCCCACTCCACACTGTCTCATGAGGGCTGGATTACTGGTCTCCCATTCCCATCCAACCCCTGTCTTCCCAAGCCCCAGTTAAAAAAAAAAAACAACAAAACAACAAACACCCATTGCCTAGAGCAGTACTCGGGGGTGAACTGAGGAAGCAGAATGGTGGTGAGACAGGGACAGGCTCCAACTCCAACGGTCTTGATTCTCCAAACAAAGCACCGCAGCAGTGGGTGTAACTCCCGGCTGTGCGTCAGGCAGCCCTTTCCGGCCTGGCCCAGCCCAGGGTGTTTATTTTGTTTGTTCCTGGAAGCTGTTGCCCTGATGGACAGTGCTGGGGATGCTGATTCCATGGGATTTGTTAGTGGTGGACCAGCCCTCTCACCCCTCCCTGGGACAGATGGGCCCCATCAGCCCTGCTGAATTCCAGAAGAGGCAAACATCAGCCCTCCTTGTGTTTGAGTTGGTATCACCAGTGGTGATCCAGTCTGTGGGTGAGGGCTGCGTTTACAAATGCAGGGGGCCGGGTGGGGGGGAGTGTTGCAGAGAACATAAAGCCCAGGGCAGTCCAGCTTTTCCCTTCTCCCCACTGGCTGCCCTCCCTTCTCCTCACCCACTTCTAGGCCCATTTTGGGGCCCTTCCCAAACCACAGGCTCATTCACAGCCCAAATCAAATCTTTTCTGTCTGTAGCAGCAACTGCCCTCCATGGTCCCCATCTGTTCAGAAAAGGGGCGAGAAGGCGTCCCTTTGATGTGTTAGGACGGGAGAATAGAGAATTCACAGCAAATCAAGGCATGTATGTGCTGGGTGCTGGAGAGATGGAAAGGGAGTGAGAAGTGGGTGTATGGGTCAGATCTCATTTGGTGGCCTTGTGGGGAAAAAAGGTGATGATGAACTCCTGTCCTCTCTCTGAAATGTTCTTCCTGAGGCTTGTGGTGGAGTCCAGGGCTAAAAAGTGTTTGAATGAAGAAAAACTACTTCCTTGAGAAAACTGAGAATGACTCTAGCAACTCACCTATCTTTTATGAGCTCACCCAACTGATCTTCTTATAATTGTTCACATTGGGCAGATTGGGGACTGGAATATGGGGAGTGTCACGCTGTTGCTTAATCTTGGTCTTCGGTTTCCCGCTGCAAACAGCCCTCTGCCCATGTAGATTCATCCAGGACATTATGCCCTTTAAGTTGGGAAGGATGATTTTTAAAGACTCATTAGTTAAAAAAGGTCATGGGACCTTGAAACAAAGGGTGTGGGGAGGAGATTTGGGGTGGGGGGTCATCCTCCCCAGACCTCGGGATTGGGAATAAGGACTCTTAGCTACACGGGTCTGACTAGAGCTGTAAACGTCACTCAAAATTGCCCACTATATCTCTTCCCACTGACTCCTCCCTGTCTCCATCCGTCTCCCATACCATGTCTTTATGGACCAGCCACGCAGGACGTGCCTCTGACATGTGGGTATAACAATGTTGTCTCAGACTCTAGTTTTATTAAGTTTATTTTTCCACGAGGCTCTTAATGTTTATTAAATAAACAGGCAATGAGGTTTGTGTGACATGCCCACAGCTTCTGTGTATGTGACACATGCCTAGCCTGTGTTCTGGGAGTGTGTGTCATTTTGGCCTTTGGCTGGGGAACTGGTAATGGTGAGAGACCACTCAATTACTCTCTCTGCAACTGCTTAATTATTTCTCCAGAGCTTGTGAGGATCGGTTCTCCCCATTGGCCTTGGGGAATATCGGCCTTGGTTGGAGGAAGGGGAAGGAACCTCTCAAGGTTTGAATGCCAAACCTTTCCTCCCCTTCTCCTAATGCAGAATAAAGCCAGGATGCTCTGACAGGGCCATCTCCACCTTGCAGGTACATCGGGGCGCTGGGGGCCCGAGTGATCTGTGACAATATCCCTGGCCTGGTGAGCCGGCAGCGGCAGCTGTGCCAGCGTTACCCAGACATCATGCGCTCGGTGGGCGAGGGTGCCCGAGAATGGATCCGAGAGTGTCAGCACCAGTTCCGCCACCATCGCTGGAACTGCACCACCCTGGACCGGGACCACACTGTCTTTGGCCGTGTCATGCTCAGAAGTAGGGGCCTCTTCCACCCTGCCCCAGCTCCTTCTCTTTCTATGCTTGGGGTGGTGAGTGGCTAGTATAGGCATGAGCTCCTCTCTCCTCTCCTGCACACTACTTCATAATCAGAATAAGAATTGTGGGCAGAGCCCAGGATACAGTTGGAAACAGACCCTCAGTACCTTATATATGTTATATGTAGGCAGTGACCCTTTTAAATCCCAGTGTTCTGGGATGATGGGTCAAAGGAACAGCATTCCCTGGTACCTCCATCCTTCTTCCTCCCTTTTCCTTCCCCTCCCCAACCCCCAGCCTGCGGATATCCATGCACTGTAAGGCTGAGGACTGGAAATGGCTGCTCTGTTCTTACCAACACCGTCACTACCCTCACCCCACCACTCCCAACACTATAATAATTGGAGCAAGGAATAAACAGAAAGGTGATATGTAAATATTTGGAGAGTCAGCGGCTTGGACCTGGCTCAGCAAAAGAGCTAAGCAGAGCTAAACAGTAAACTAGCAGAAAGGGAATGAGATGAGAATGTGGAGGTGTCAGAGGGACAAGAGTGATGATGATTCATCAATCCCCAAGAGCAGGGAAGGAAGAAAGCAGGCTGGGGAAAGTAGCATATCTCTTCAAATAGGATGACCCCTGGGCTGGGGTCTCCATTGTAGGGGAACTGTCCAGCAGAGTGGGCCTGAAAAGGCCTGGAATGTGGACTAAGGCTGGCTTTGCTAAGCCGGGGTTGGCACTCAGTGGGAGGGAATGATTCACTGTGAAACTTTTCAATGGATGGACCCAGGGAGTTTGGAAGGAAACAGGAGTACAGGTCAGCCCAAGAGGTCAGACATACAAAGAAGCGGATAGAGAGTTGTGAGGGCTGAGGGGAAGAGGTCAGATTCACTGGGGAATGCTCTTGGAAGGGAAGGGTACCTTGAATAAAGGAGGTACAGGGGTTGCCCTGGGAAAGAAAAGGAGAAGAGGTTTCAGAGTTGAAGGTTGTGTGGGCTAAAGAAGGGGACAGACAAGGGCCTCTTTCCTGAAACACACTTCTACCTTTCTCTCTCTAGGTAGCCGGGAGGCAGCATTTGTATATGCCATCTCATCAGCAGGGGTGGTCCATGCTATCACTCGTGCCTGTAGCCAGGGTGAACTGAGTGTGTGCAGCTGTGACCCCTACACCCGTGGCCGACATCATGACCAACGTGGAGACTTCGACTGGGGTGGCTGCAGTGACAACATCCACTATGGTGTTCGTTTTGCCAAAGCCTTCGTGGATGCCAAGGAGAAGAGGCTTAAGGATGCACGGGCTCTCATGAACTTACATAACAATCGCTGTGGTCGCACGGTCAGTACTCATGTCTGTGCATGTACATTCATATTGGCTGGGAGTGGCCAGTATGTATGATCATGGAGTAAATGTGAAGGTGGAAGCACTGAAGGCTTCTGGATTACTTCCAAAAGCCCCAACCCCTGGAACAGGAGCAGTAAGTGCAAGGGACCTTAGGAATGCCTAGGTTCAACCTGGAGCATAAAGAATCTTCACATAGGTGGAAATTAGAGAAAGGTGGAGAAAAGAAGGGAAATAACTTTTTAAGAAAAAAAGAATCACCTCCTAAAGTCTGAGGAGGCTAAAAGCTTGTTCTAGTCAGTGCACTGGTCTTTGAGCACTTCCTATACTGGCCTAGTACTGTGCTGGAAAATGACATGCAACAAAAGCAGAAGGCATGGTACCTTGAACTCTAAAACACATGAAAAGTGGAGGATGTGCCATAATTATGAACAGAATCCTGGGGCTTTAAAGTTCAAATGGGCTATCATGAAAAGGAAAGCACTGTTGGTCTAGGAAGGTTTCCTGGAAAAAGAGGTTCTTGAATTTGATCGGGAAGAATGGGTGGAATCTGACTGGGGAGAGGACAACCGATGGCTCCACTAGCCAACCAGGCCCAGGACCAGCAGACCTCAGGGCACTCATGCTTTTAGTCCTAGGGATGACCATAAAGTACCCTGACTGGCTGCCTTTCCCTTACCTGCCTCCCCACCTCCCAGGCTGTGCGGCGGTTTCTGAAGCTGGAGTGTAAGTGCCATGGCGTGAGTGGCTCCTGTACTCTGCGCACCTGCTGGCGTGCACTCTCAGACTTCCGCCGCACAGGTGATTACCTGCGGCGGCGCTATGACGGGGCTGTGCAGGTAACGGCCACCCAGGATGGCGCAAACTTCACAGCAGCCCGCCAAGGCTATCGCCGTGCTACCCGGACTGACCTTGTCTACTTTGACAACTCTCCAGACTACTGCGTCTTGGACAAGGCTGCAGGTGAGTAAGGAAAGTAGGTAGAAACATGGAGCCCTGATTTTTAGTGCAGGCACCTCTAGTTAATCACGGTCTCAGGAGTTAGGGAAGGAGGTTGGAGAAGCCAGTCAGACGTGAAAACCTTGTAATAAGATTGTTGATTTATGCCTCAGTCTGCCAGGCCCAAAGCTGCCTAGAGAGGAGAAGACACTGAGCTCCTTGAGGCCTGAGGTCATCTATCACTCCTTTATATTCCCAGCATCTGGGATATAGTAGGTACTACTAAGTGAATGTTTTAAGTCAATCACCCATTTCAGTACCAAACAATGTATGGGCTATACAGAAGCATAAGATACAGACTAAGTTTTGGCTCTTTACAATCTAGCTAAAGAAATGAGATATAACAGGTAGACAAATGCAACTGCAAAAGAGAGAAATTAAGAAAAGTTTACTTGAAAATGTGGAATTTAAGCTGTTTCTTAAAGTGTGGGGATTATCTGGATAGCTAGAGAGAAGAACAGGTGGATATTCTCTACACATGAGTAGAGTGGTAGGTGGGAAAGCACATGATCTGTTCTGGGAACAGAGAGCAGATTAATCTGAGTGAAGGTTTTGGGTAAGGAAGATTAAAGACAGAAAGGTAGTAAGAAATACACCATGAATGACCTTGAAAGGGCTTATCCAGTGTGCTGCCACTGAAGATTCTAAAATGGAGTTGAGGAAGCAAGGAGAGAGGAGATCCCTACCAAAAGCTAACCATCAGCAGAAAGCAGCAAATCATTCTTGAATCTGTTGCATATATTTGTGGTGGAATTCTTGGGAATGCTGGAAGGTGATGTGGTGTTCCCCTGAAAGAGTGGAAGCTAACCATCTTGGCTCATATTTCAGGTTCAGATAGGTTAAACTGGGAACCACCTGCTATGCAACAGAACTGTTCTTCCCCTGGTTATTGTTATGGGCTCCCAGACTCTTCTCTGTAGTCTCAGCAGTCAGGACCTCGGTAAGGGGAAGCCAAAACCCTTAGCTGTCTTCTATACTATTTGTTTTCACCTATCAGTGTCATTCCTGGAGAAGCAATTAGCTTGGAGCAAAACTGGGCACAGAAACAGGGTGAGGCTCTACCCAAGACACAGAGAAAGTAGTTTGTGTACTTTGAAGGGTGCTAGGAGAAAAAATGCTAAGAAAGCACTTCTGATTCTCCTGGTGATTTCCTGCCACTAAGTTTGTTTTCTTCCCATGTGGTATAATTCAGAGGGCTACTCTCTAAATGCCTAGAAATAATTCCACAACATCCAGGGTGTAAGCCTATGCTGTCATCCTAAAATGCACCTTTGGGGAAGGATCTTTGGAGTTAGGAGGGAGGATGAGTCATATGTGTGTTGGTTGTTCTCAGAGGCGTAACATAGGTCTCATAAAACCCACAGTGGAGCCTGGAATTCAAAGGGTACAAGTCATCCCAGAAGGGAGTATGGAGCCAGGAATTCCCTCCAAAGCAGTACTGTCCCATTGAACTTTCTGTGATGATAGAAATATTCTACATCTGTGCTCTCCAATACAGTAGCCACTTAGTAACATGTGATTATTCAGCACTTGAAATGTAGCTAGTGTGACTGAGGAGCTAAGTATTAAAATTTATTTAATTTTCATTAACTTAATCTAAATGACCATATTTGGCTAGTGGCTACTACATTGGATTGCTTGGCTCCAGAGCATAGAAGAGGCTTCTGGTGCACAAGAGAATGACGTTAAGACCTAGCCCTTGAAATCAGGCGGATAACATATATAGTAGACCTAGTCAGCCTACACTCTAGAGCAGTGGTCTCTTAACATTTTGGCTTGTGTACTCCTATCATTAAAAAAAAATCTGAACATGTGCCTCCAATATATGTATATTTACTTATGAATTATATCTATGTTTCATTGTACTAAAATGTACATTATAAAACATACATACAAAGTAGATATTTTAAATTGATGAGCCCAAAAACAAATATAGAAGTACTAGCATTTTCTTTCCATATTCAGTGGAATGTGGAGACTACTGCTATAGAAATCAGTTAATTTATTCATACCCTTCTTGAACCCCCAGGCTAGTTATGTTCCCATCTCTGGGAAAGAGGTGAAGTAGATATTCTCTAGGATCCATTCCATCTAAAATGCTATGATTTTGTGATCTGTTGGCAGCATCTCTTTTGCAAAAATCAGTCAGGTTGTGAGGTTGTGAGCATTCTCTGTGCAGGGGGAATAACACAATCCCTACCCTTCAAGGGTTCCTACCATAAGGGGTAAGGCAAGGGATATTCTTTAGGAATTCCTTAGGGAGAAGCCTCCTGCCAGTAATGCTTATCAGTTCGCCCCCTCAGTTGATCAGAGATTATAGATATAACTGTCTACTGAGTTAGGTGCTATTATAAGAAAACTAAAGCCCAGAGAGATCAACTAACTTGCTAGATCACACAACTAAGAAGTGCAGAATTAGGTTTTAATCCTAGACAATTTGACATGAGGCACATGTATTAAATTTTTAATGGCCATGCTATACTACTTTCTTGTATAGTACAACTTAATGAAATATAAACTAAGGACCGAAATATTAACAAATGGTAACTGGATCAGAGTTGTAACAAGGCTTCTTAGAAAAGGTAAATTATAGGCTAGGTTTTTTTTTTTTTTTTTTTTTTTTATTTGTGTCCCTCTTCCTTCTTTTG
>NW_020175191.1:982765-1075811 GCF_003031525.2 Neophocaena asiaeorientalis asiaeorientalis
AGTATGTGGGCCTCTCACTGTTGTGGCCTCTCCCATTGCGGAGCACAGGCTCCGGACGCACAGGCCCAGCGGCCATGGCTCATGGGCCCAGCCGCTCCGCGGCATGTGGGATCTTCCCGGACCGGGGCACGAACCCGCATCCCCCGCATCGGCAGGCGGACTCTCAACAACTGCGCCACCAGGGAAGCCCATAGGCTAGGTTTTTTATTTTAACTTTTTATTATAGAAAATTTCAAACATAAAGTAGAGAACCTTCACCCAGCTTTAACAATTATGACATTTTAAGGCTAAGTTTTGAAGGGGATATGGAGATGTGTATTGGCAGGGAGGGCATTGCAGGAAAAGTCATTGGTCTTTGGGGAGCCTTGATAGTGGGAAGAAACAAGCCTGGTACAGAGGGCAGTAAGGAGATGATCATTTTGGCTAGTGGGTGTATTTTCAGGAAAAGGGATTCTTTATGGTTTCCTCATGAGGATGTGGGTAAGGGAACCCAGAGTGGCTGAAGTAAGAGGTAACTTGGTTCTCACTCTCTCTCTTCCCCAACCCAGGTTCCCTAGGCACCGCAGGCCGAGTCTGTAGCAAGACATCTAAAGGGACAGATGGTTGTGAAATCATGTGCTGCGGTCGAGGGTATGACACAACTCGAGTTACCCGTGTCACCCAGTGTGAGTGCAAATTCCACTGGTGCTGTGCTGTGCGGTGCAAGGAGTGCAGAAACACTGTGGATGTCCATACTTGCAAGGCCCCCAAGAAGGCAGAGTGGCTGGATCAGACCTGAACATATAAATACCTCACTCATCCCTCCACTTCAAACCTCCTGACTCAAAAGCACAAGACCTTTGCATGCACACCTTCCTCCATCCTCAACTCTGGGCTGCTACAGCTTCTATTTAAGGACTTGTAAAGTACTCCAGAGGGACTCTGGTGTCCTAGCTGGTTCCTTAGCCCTGGGAAGGAGTTGACAGGGGATGTAAAAAACTGAGCGGCTCCCTGACTCCCCACTCTGGAGGTTAGAAGGCAGAGTGGAAGAGGTAGGAGTCTTCAGAGCGATATGAGTTGCACTAAAGCACATGGTCAAGGTTCATTTTTCCTTTCCCTTGCATTGGCTTCCTGACACATCTTGTGTGTGCAAGAGAAAGGATACCTGGAGAGAACTTCTTTTTTTCCTACCTGGCTGAGGGTAGATGGGACAGAGATGAAACCACATATCTCTTCCCTGGGTCAGTGTGAGCTAACTGCCTGGTACCCCAAAAGAAACTCATAGGCTGAAACATTCTTCCATTATCAAGAGCCTGGGATTGCTAGATAAGAGTTAGCCATAGCGGACAAGTTCCATTCTCATGCTATTATGTTTATAAACTGCTGTGTTTTGTAGGAGAAAAGAATTATATAACTATACAAACATACATTCTCTTCTAATCTCTCCTTTTCAACCTGTATCAGCCAGCACTGCCTCTTTTGCTCACTTGCTGACTGTACAAACTGAGTGGCATGCAGTGTCATGCCATGCCTAACAAACAGATCATTAGAATACTGTAGAACACTCCTAAGAAAGAGTAATTTAGTAGGTCTGCCTAGGCCTTGGGATTTTTACTTTTTTAAACTTTCTACGCATCATTCTGGTGGGCAGCCAGGTTTGGGAAACACCAAGTAAAAGATATGTGACTCACGGAGCATGGGAGAGGGTAACAAGCCTGATCTCAAAGGCCCACATGAGGCATTAGTGTATACTAGGCAGGTAGAGATCGCTGGCTTTGGCAATTTTTAGGAGAGGATCCTAGCCTTTAAAGCTGGGAGCAGGAACCAGTGGTTACAGAAGGAAGGCGAGCTGGGTCTTGGGGCCAAAGTGGTAAACAGCTTAGAAAACAACCTTTCCTCATTTATTCAACAAATCTTTATTTAGTGACTTTCCAAGTCCTGGTGATTATTATCCTTCAATCCACATTTGGCTTAAATTGGGGAGTTCCTTCTGTGCTACCACCCACTGCCTAACTAAGCTTGTAGTGGTAGAGTCTCCAGAGACAGCAGGCTTAGTAAGCTAGAGGGCAGGACACAAGAGTCCCCAAAATCATGATGTCTTATTTTTATATGACTTGGACAGTGGTTATCTCTTGCCTGTTGATATTTTAAAGGAGAAGAGTGGTATAGAAATTTGCAGTTATGACAGACCTGGGTTGAAATCTCAGCTGTGCCAGTTACTGTTTTTGATATTTTGAGAAAGATACCCAAATTCTCTGAGCCTCTATCTTCTCACCTCTAAAATGAGGGTACAAACTTATATCAGATATTGAATTTTAATTATGCCTCAAACTCCAGCCAACAGACCCTCTTACCAAAGCCTGTAACTGGTCTAGCCCATCCTGACTTCTCTCAGAATCTTCAGTTCAGGACTATAAGGTATTGACAGCAGGCTGTATATTAAGGAGCCTACACAAGGAGTTCTGAATATAGGCCACTTTCCTTTCCCGAGTTCCTCTCCAGCACCCCTTGGGGTCCTCACATGTTTGTGGAGCAGCTTTATTCCGCACAGGCAGCAAGAGGATGGGGGTGCTATAGCTCTGGGCCGTGGGGGCAGATTTATTTGGATGATAGGACTAATATTTGTATAACCTGCTGAGACCTATGTGGGAGAGTTTAGGGTGGTTTTTCTTTTGGTGAGGGGGTTTGCTCCAGTTTCACATCCATTAACACAAAACATGAACTAGTCAGGGCCCTTGTGGTCTGTGGTGAGGGGATTCCTGTGGAGAAATAGGACTGAGTGAGTCAGGCCAGGGGAATGTCTTCCTTGCAGAGTGGAGTCAACTGGATAACTGATGAGCCAATGGTGGGATTAGGGAGGGGGGAAATGGGAGGGGAAAAGAAGAGTTTCTGACATCTTGAGCTAGGATTAAGAGGAGGAAAGCTCTAAGGTAGTGGAAGGGTAAGGGGCTCACAGTCAGTCTGAACTCAAGAATAGAGCTGAATGAATTACAAAAGGATGCTGTCTTGTATGCTGGGCCACTGGGAAGAGCTCTCAGGTCCCAGTTAGCTTCAGCTCTTACAAAAGGTTATCCAGGTTACCACATAAATGATAGCCTAGGCCTTCCATGGGAAATCAACCTGAGCTAAATCTACCTGTGTTCTATTATCTTATTCCTTCTTGGTTCTTACCCTGTGGAAGGAATCGGGCCTCTTCTGGCATCTCATACTGCTCTGTGCTTTTCCCTGGGCTCCAAGTTCTAGTTCATAAAGACCAAGTTTTGCAATTTCCTATAAATGGTTAAGAGAACAGCAAGCTGTCCAGAGAGTGAGAGGTCTGAAAAGTGAGGTGGATAGTGAGAGAAAAGAGGTCCATGTAAGCCCTATTACAGAGGCTATGTGGCTCCCAAAAAGAATAATGGCCAAGCAATTAATTTTTCCTCTTATTCCTTAGCTTGCCTCTGCATTCCGACTGGCTTTACACAACTGGCATCCATTCTGCACTATACAAACAGAAACTAATTTATTTGGAACAAGCAGCAAAATGAGAACTTTATTTGGTGCAGTCAGGGCCCCATTTAGTTCTGCTGCTACTCACTCACTGCCTCTAATCTCCCCCTTGCCCATCTCTCCTCTGTTCAATAGAGGCCTGTCCCTCAGATCAGCAGGCTCTTAGCCTGCCACCTCTGTTTCACTCCTTCCTGTTGGTCTTCATTTCTTTTAGCTTTTAATATTTATGTATAATGCATTGCAGAAAATGCTGTTTGGATACAAATTAAGTTAAAAGACATTATCCTTTAAGGATCTTAGAATCTTTTAGAGAGGGCACAAGACTTAAGTACCTCAGCTGCACAGCCTATAGCCAATTTCTCTTATGTAAAAGTAAGAACGCCAGCCTTAACATAGTCCTGCAGATAAAAGCCAACTTGTATTATTGCTGGCCTTGAATAATAGCATAAATCCATACTCTTCCTTAGAGTGATACTAGAAAAATGAAATCAGGGACTTCAGATTATTTAAAAGAATCAAACATTGCCTGGCCCTGAGGGTCTGTCTGCAAAGTCTTGTAGGTCTGACTCCTTGACCACTCACTGCCTCAGTCTTCTTCCTCCCTGTTACAGAGAGTAATTTCTTCCCTTTCTCTCACCTCCCTTAGCAAGCACACCAACCACTAAGTCCTTCGCCAAATTCTCAGACCCACTCAGGACCTTGATTTCTCCATGGCTTAATATAAGAAAGATAACAAGGATTTTTTTCCCCTCAGCCTTTCTGAGGTTTTATTTAAATGCCCTCAGTGGTCACAGGGCAGAAACCCAAGGGAAGAAGGCAGGGAGAGTATGTTTCTCATCCCTGGGAGGCCTAGATGCAGCCTGCAGCCAAATTACAGCACCAGAGAACAATGTAATACATTCCTGGGCAGGTCGGTGGGACCCTGGGCGCCTGGGCCTTGTGGAGAGAGGTGCCAGACACAGAGCTCTCCGTAAGCAATGCTGCAGAGCCGCCCCCTGGTTCAGAAATGAAATACGGGAGAGCTTCACATTATGCAGAGACCTGTAGCTCACACCTGGTTATTGATGGCCTTGGTGGAAGCCTCTGCCCCCAACCTCCACTTGGGAACTGCCTGCTTCTATGGGGGTTGGGCATCTTTGAAGCAACGTTGGAAAACAAGAAAGAGATGTTTCCTTTTCACTCTGCCCTTCCTATCAGCCTGTACACAACCGTGAGGATATAAACATATATACAAATATCTCAGGCTGCATATGGGTTCTAGTCATCCTCCTTCTCCCCAACAAAAAAAAGAAAAAAGCAACTCGATTTCAATCAACCACTTCAAAACTCATACCAGTAACAGGGGTTCAGCTATAACCAAGGAATATTATAAAATTATCAACATGCAGGCAGCTGTTGGTTTGGGGACTGGCACCCCTCTGGGAGGTGGCAGGAGGAGGATACAGAAAGGGCATGGAGAGAAGAGATCAACAGTGGACAATTCCCACCCAGGCAGAGTGGCTGAGACTGTAGAACTTCTCATGGCTGGTTCACGCTGGAAAGAGTGCAATTCGTGTCCTACATGCTATGAATGATAGGGCAGCCTCCTATGACTGCACGAGGTACGATGATCAGGCCTCCTGCTCATGACCTGTTGTTGTTTTTAACTCTTACTAGGTTAGAAAACAGGATAGCTTTAGGTTGCAGAGATGATCTCCACAAGAGAAAGGCACTAGAGGGGAGCAAGCAGTGGCTTTACTAGGGTAAATATGTCACAGTTGCTGCACTAGACTGAGCTTTCCCAGAAGCTGGTGATTGGCAGGTTTCAAGTAACGGCCAGTGAGGTGTCAGTAATATACCTGTCCCTGACCCCAGAGGTCAAAGTGATAAAAGAGAGGGTATAGGTACGTTTTTCCACTTCCCATTTATGGCTTAAATGATCTCTGAGCATCTCTGTGGTCCTTCCTCATTTACTTAAGATGTTTTAGTCATCCTGGATTTGAGAAAGCAAGGTAAGCATTCTCCCTTTTGTCCCCTAACTCTGAACTGTTCTGGCTTAAAATTTGCCTTTGCTCACTTCCATTCTGCCTACGAGTCTATGGATAGAGCAGCTGGGCATGGGAGTTCTCTCTCTTTGGCCAAAAGAAGCCAAAATTGGATGACTACTTAACACCATCAACCCCGGTAAGCAGACCTGACCAAACAGAAAAGCTAAGCTGAGCGAATAAAAAAGATAGTTTAATCCACAGCTATTCTATTTGACAACTTTCAAGGTGGGGCTTCCCCAAGAATAACTGTGATATTTATAAAAAGGTTTTTCATGTATAAACACTTTAGCTTATTTGTAATTGTCTCACCAACCCTGTGATAGGAATTACGCTCATTGTACAGGTGCCGTTCAGAGAGGCTCTGTGATTTGTCCAAAGTCCTGTGGATACTGAGTGGCTCAGCCAGAACTCAAACCAAGGGCTTCTGACTTCAAATCCTGTGTGTTCTCCTCAAAGACTGAGGGTGCCTAGGGCTGGAGGCACAAGAATCCCAGCACCTTTAGGACAGAAATTGATACAAAATATCCTAGGAGAGTACACATGAGCAGAATTTACAAAAGGAACAGCTTAGGCCTTCCTTAACCTCATCAATGAACCCCCTTTTTGCCATTTCTGCCACTAATACCACCACCACCAAATGATCACTATACTACATTTAGTGATCCATGTTTAATCAGCTCTGGTTCCTAATTCTTTCTATTCCTTTTTTCTTTTTCAGATTAACAGTTAAATTTTTGTTTTAGTTTTATCTAGTCCTTTTAAAGGGATGCTAAATGTGTAGATAGAGCAGAAGTAGTCATGAGAAGCCATGAGAGGAAGTTATTAAAGCTTTGGGCTTTTAAAGTATGTATTAGAATTTCCTTTGAGAGTTCAATCTTTTTAAAAATGCTCTCAACTCCTGGTCTAGGAAAGTAAGAACAGGGAATGAGAGTGCTTAAAAAAAAACTGTCCTATCCCAGGCCAGATGCCTACTCACAGCCTAGTAAAAGTCCTGGGACCTCTAGCCAAGACAAGCTATTTATCTACACCAAAGCAAGGAGTATCTACCCTGCAGAGAAACCCGTGCAAGATGAGGCAGACAGCAGATTTTCACTTGATCAAAAACTTTTGCTGCTCTCAACCCCTCCTCCTACCCTCATTCAAAATCTGGACTTCTGTTTAGGTGTGAGACAGTGAGACAAAGCAGCTCCAAGAGATGATGTGTGTAAGGGGAACCCTTCCCTGTTCAACCCTGGAATGCATTCCGTTAGAGACAGCATAAGCCCTCACATATCCTACCTATCCCACTCCTGAACCCCGACTGTGAAGGCAGAAAGGAAAACTGCAGGAACACCATGTTCATCAATCACAGATCTGGGATGCTACAGCTCCCTGACCTGGGCCCCCACTTGAGCTAGGGGAAGAACACCTCATGAGAACAGTCTACCTATAGTTAGGATTTCTCCCAGAGCAAACCTTACTTTTTGGTCCATCGATCTTGGCTCTCACTGTTCTCCTTGCTTCCCACCCCCACTGCCTCCGCATGTGGGCTCAGAAGTCATCATCTAAAGAATTCCACTGCTCACCTCCTGCATAGCAGCACAGCCCCATGAGGCCGCACACCAGATGGAGGGGATAAAAGTACGAGGTCATGGCTTCTAGCAAGAGGCTTTTTCTTAAACTAACCCTGACTCCTGGAAAAGAGAGCAGGAGAGTGTCGAGTGAGCTGCTGACGACAGCAGCTTCAGAGGTCTTGTATAAAAAGCTAACTGAGCTTTCAGTGGAAATTTCTCTACTCCTGGTCTCATGTCTACTTCTTGAAGGTGTCTGAACAGAATGCAGAGACTGTCAAACCAAAGGGTTAAATCCTGCCCAATTGTAGGGACCTATTCAGCAGGCTGCCATACACATGCTAAGGTGGAGGCCAAACCCTGAACATATACCCCGTTTCTCCAGGAATGTAACTATGAATAAAGGGAAAGTGTACGGAAGGTGGACTAGAACTCAGGGGAAATTGAAAAGGTTGTCAGTAGGCCTTCAAAATGTTTGTGTATAATACACAGACGGGGATGCAGAAGGATCATCATTCCTAGAACTGTTATGTTTGCTGGGTGACAATGTACAGAAGCAATAATTACAAAGAGACAAAACAGTTTAACACTGAGAAACAGAAGTCTCAGAATAAAGGAATCAGGTGAATGAGATTAATCAGGCTTTCTATAGGAGGTGGCTTTTGAGCTGGATTTTTAAAATATAAGGAATGTCCTGGTTGAGAGAAGACAGAGGAAGGCATTCTAAATAGAAGGAACTGGTTTATGCTGAAACTTAGAAGCAAGAATGTGCAAGCAATATATAAGGAATTTCAAGCAAGTACATATTATATACACTGGAGAATACAGAGAAATTAGAATGCTGAGATCAGGGCTTAAATAATGTGAGGTGACTGCATGTGCCCAGACTGTCAAATGGCTCAGAGTCCCCTATAGAGCCACACAGCATCTTGATCTATGTCAGTAAACACCAGGGCACCTATGGGAAAACACAAGGTTGAGTCCATTTGTTACAGATACTGGGACTAGAAGACAGCTACACTGTAAAACCCACAAAATGCTAAGTATCATTAATCACAGTTCCCTATCATTTGAGATTCTGGGGTAAATAAAAGATATCAAATATCCTATCCAGAACTGTGATGCATTAATGTAGGTTTACGGGCCTAGAACCTGACACAAATCAAGCCAAACTCTTAAGAAATTAGAATGTAAAAAAGGAATTCTTTAAAATAGAAAATACATGTTTCTTTCCCTGACTCTCAAACTTAAAACTTGACTGGTCCCCTATATCCCGTTTGGCATACTGGACTTTTGAGGCTAGCACATTCACTATAGCTGCGGCCATACTGAATAGGAAGAGAGCTACGAAAGAGCTTTAGGGACTGCAAAATCAGTTTACTAATAAGTGAGAGGATAGTTCTGGTGTATTACAGGGTGCTAGAGCAACAGCCAAAGACAAGATACAAATTCCGATTTCATAAACTTCGAATTAGGTCTCTGGCTTCTTGCACTTGTTGGGAGGTAAAAACAGAGCTATTTATCGGGCTTCTGCCAAGTTTCCTAACTGAACTTTCCTAACCTCTGATGACAAAAACTGCAAGGGCAACCCTGTTCTTCCACGGCATTTTCCTGGTGCCACTTTCAAAAACAGAATATTGAAATGTATGTGTGTGTGTATATATACATATATGCATTTATACATATATATGTATATATAAAAATTATATTTATGAACATTGAATAAGCCAAAAGGTGAGCAATATCTTAAATTTTTGCTTTACTTAACTGGCACAATTTAGTTAGTGCTGGAAGGGAGGCAACCATTTAAGTGATAGCATTTGTTGGTATCATCTTGGTATTTTCCTCCTCCCCTAGGCAGTTTATAAAAGGTGATTTCTGAAACCCTTCACAATGGAAAAGCTCAAGGGTTTACATTCAACTGTGACACCACTATGAATTCATTAAGAAGCATGTTTCGGGTTGCACTATAATTTCCCTATGTAACATAAACCCATGGAATCTGACATAAGCTGATTGCTCATGCTGGTTATTTTATTTACATTTCTGAATGGAAGGGACCTCAATACTCATAAAATATCTTACTAACTTATTATTTTTCATCTGTTCTCCCAGAGCAGCTATTATAAAACAGGCATAGAGACATAAGTCTCAACTTGTATGACTGGTTAAGCAACCAGGGAAAAGTGACTGCTCCAAAGCAATTTTTTAGAAAATAATTCAATATGGAGCTTGAGACCAAATGAGATATCATTACTCTAAATGCCATGTGAAAGATAAAAGTTAAAAAAACAGTGTTCATTATCTTCGTTGAAGTCCTATGGGAGTAGGAGGTAGTTCACAGGAACTTAGGGGGTCTGGAGTTTACCTAAGTCTTTCTTTAGAGACCTAATGTTAGCAGACACAGCCTACTATAAACGGGAACACAGGTGAATGGATGAGAGTGGGCTCCTCACAACCCAGAAATATGAATGCGCCTCCTTACCAGCATGCTACTAATCAGACTTCTGAAATGGAAGATACCATCATGCATCTAATTCATTATTTGGAGATGTATGTTTTGTTCATCTATCCAAAGAATAATAATTTCCACTTATTCCAGAAGGTATAGCAAGCTCAGATAAATTGCTAAAGAAGTAACAATTACCAGTTAACTCCAGAGCCTGATCTGCGGTCTTCTGCCTGTAAGTCTGTGTTCAAATCATCCCACTTTCTTTCTTCTGCTGCCACACTGAGTTAAAACAGTATATTCTTCGACCCTCTAGCCTTGGGCCTACTCTTCTACTCAATATACTTTCATCATTTTACCATATCTAATGATTACATGCCTAACAGGATAAATTCCCCAAGGACAGGTTCTGTACCTATTTTTAAAAATATTTTAATATGTATTTCAAGGTCATATCCCCAATGATCCAGTCAGTACATATACTTGACTGAGCCCAATAAAGATAGGAAATCTTTTTCAGTTGTTTAGAGAGAAAATCTTGGCAGTTCCCCCTGTAAAAATGTAGAATTATCCAGGATTCAGAACTGATCAGCAAAATTCAGCTTAGAAGAGAGGGAAAAGGCAGCTTACTTTTAGTACCTTAATCCAATATACTTTTATTATTTTTCTTAATTAACCTGATATATTTTCAGAATCAGTCACTGCAGGGTACAGCTTTGACATGAACAGTGGGCTCTGGGAAATTCTGAGTGGTTCTTTCCCTTTCTTTCTCACATGTCCACAGAGGTACATGAGTACCTAACTCTTTAGTACCTAACTCTTTAGTCCTAACTCTTTGCTGTCCCATTCTGCTTCTGACATCACACTTTCATTTTCTAAACCAGGATGGTCCTTAGCCCTTATTAATCTGTCATTATTAGGAATGAGAGGATATAAAAGACAAAGATAAAAATGAATGAGTATAGTAGGCTTTAGTCTTAGGGCAGCTACTATATAAATCTGAGGGGTGACATTCCTTATTTCAATCTTGAGTTGTGGAGCACTTCATTTTTTAATAAATTCTAAACTATTCAGATGAACATAATGAATACTGCTGTTACGAACTTCATCATTTATGTGTAAAGATGAAAGTCTTTCATGTCTGATATCTGAAAAAGAATAAAATAAAGAGACCTCCTTCTATTTCCTCTTGTTTGACTGAAAGGAAAAAGCCTCTATCAGTCTAGACTGACTTTTTTGGGTCACTAAATCTTATGTGAGGCATGTGAAAATAACTCATCAGTCACTTCTAGTCAAATGAATAAATCTCCAAGGATGAACTAATCTACTGTTATGGCAGTAGCCTCTGTCTTACACTAATACATGTCTTGCCTACCTTAAACCCCTTACCACTAGACTATGAGTTATTTGTGAACAGGGATTGCATTTTATATTTCATAAAGGTGCCCAATAAATATCTGCTCCCTGAATGAATGAATGATGAACAAATTCATTACTAGTAACATCTGAATATAATGAATTCAAACACCAAAAACTTACATTATTTTACAGGATAATCATTACCATACTATAGCATGTTAAAGAATATTAGTTAACATATTTTTAAATGCTGAGGCTCTTTAAAAACTAAACTTTGAAAACAAATTAAGAAAAGCCCTACTGGAGTCTTTTCATTCAATAAGCCAGTACTGAAACAAGAATCTTTTCAGGGTATCCAGGATTCTGAACTGCATGTTCTAGTGCAGGTTTTTGGTTTTGGATTTTTTTAGAGTCAGTATTATAAGAGCTAAATTACACCAAGAGCAAATTAATAAGAAAAGTCTACACAGCTAGGGCTTTGTTGAATTAGAATCCCTGGGCTCCCAATAAGGACTAAATCCCAAAGGGATCACAGTCAAGTAAATAAAAAATCCATCTAAATTTTATCAGAGGGCAGAGTTTCAACTTTGAATACCCCAGCAACCAAGGATGAATTATGTATAAGATTAGTAAAGTGCCTTCATCCACGCCCCAGCCAGAGAACATTCTTCTATCTCACTGTGACTGAAGGAAAAATAGCAGTGTAGTTGTCTGCCAAGAACAGTTGTGGCTATACTCTAGGTAGGAGTTTAACAACACTGAGGGATTAAAATTTAATTGTAAACCTGCTGCTACCTGGCAGTAAAAGCTTGAACTCTGGCATCAGAAAGAAACTGGGACTCCAGCATACTGAATAGATGAAAACAAGAGCTGGCATGTTCCTAACAAAGAGTATGTTCCCTTCTTAAATTCTGCCCCAAACTGCTTCTTTCTCTGTATATCCTATTTGTAATATGCAAGAGTACTCAATGGGAATATAGCTCTTTTCTACACTTTGAATAGTACATATACATTTCATTTCCAGAACGCCTGAAATTACAGGATGAGGTTAAAGGGTGATTATGTGGTCTGAATTCTCTGAATATCAGTTCTCTTAATTTTGTTGAGCATCACCTGAAGCCCAAATAATTTCTTTTCTTGAAGCTAGCTGTCGAGATGGACATAAGGCAATCTTAATATTATTACAGAACTAAGAAAGATTATTTTTTCCTCAAATTCAGATAGAATACCATTAACACCCAATCTTTCATTGAGGCCTCATCGGCATTAAGGAACACATCGAAGTTTCCGATGTATTGTTACAACTGCTAGAAGTACATCTGCTACCTAAAAATCCCACTTTAGCAAAACAAAACAAAACAAAAAGCCCCACGAGTTATGTTATTTTAGACCAAAAGTTTATTCTGTTCAGTTAAACTGCCCCTCACAGTCCTTCACAAACTTCACCTTTGATTTTGAAAGAGGAGTGATGTTGAAACATAAGATATAGATTTGTAGTTTATATTAAGACTTGTTTTTTACCATTTCAAAGAGTTAATTAAATTCCCTCTGAATCACTATAAATGAGTACCTACTGTTTCTTCAGTATTACTGCACATTTCAGACAGTTAGAAAGGCTGAAGTTCTTTATACAGTTGTGTGATTACGTGATATAAATGATCAAACAGTGTTCTTTCTTAAGTGGTTTACGAGCCAGAACAGGAATGAAATTAAAGTGAATCAGTTTGAAGACAGAAAAGCAAATGTGCATTCTTTATTTTAAAACATCAGAGTTCATCAAATAGGCTTATACTATGAAGAATTTTCCAGGTAGCTTATTTGTCTACTTGTACCTTTGCAATTAACCACTTCTGCAATCTAAGTGCCTTTTCTATTTTCTGACAATACACATTGGCCTCTTTATTTAAAACTCTTCTCCAAATTCATCTCCTATGGGAAGACACTAGCAAAGCCAATTTACTATCATCACTCCATCAGTCTATATTCCCTCAGCATTACTGTATTTGGTTTGAAATTTATTCTTTTGTACTTGGTTTAGTATATGTTGTAAGGTGACACATTTTTTAAACCAAGCATATATATGACTAAAGGGCTATCTATTGTGTGATTTCAAGGAACTCTCTTATCTTTAACGGCTCAAACTTCCTCATCTATTACACTGGAAGATCACAGTCTGTCCTCCAATGCTTCTGGTAAGAATAAATGACAGTGTAAGTATAAACTCTTAAAAAAAGAAAACTAATGAAGTCCATGTTACTCTTGGTTTAGAATTGTAATATATTAAGTGGTTGCACTAATTTAGTTCGTTTGAGCATTAGAAATTTGATTGGTGGGGGGAAGGAGCAACATTCCACTCAAGAAAAAAGCCAAAATAACTATTCCTCGCGATTTTAATTTTCCTCTGTACCCATTATTCTCTCCATTTAGAGGATTATGCTGGGTCTGCAAAACACAAAGATGTTTTCTAAAACAAAACCCAGTAGGTTTCCTAATATGAATTCTAATACCACTAGTGTAATGGGTTTGGAATGAGTGATTTACATCAATATCTGGGCACAGCTCTTCTAAAAACTGCTATGCAGTCCATTTGCCTCAAGTGCTAATAATTAACAATAAATATATTAGTAGAAGTTAGTGACAGGATATCTTAGACTTTGGCAGAGATTTTCACTTTGAGGGGGGAAAGATGATTAAATATACTGCCAAATAAATTCAGGGAGAGCTTTTGTGAACTTCACACTTGTCAAGCACGTGTTTAATAGGGAAAGAGGGTGCTTTCCACAAACTTCAAAACTGAATTAAATCCTGGGGAAGGGATACAGACATGCATTAAAAAGTACATTGCCCTAACTTTTATTATTATTATTGTTTTTGCCTTTGAAGAGTTCAGTACTTAGAAAATTTGGATAAAGAAGAACATTAGCAATTTCATAAATTTCTCATTCTGGTTCTTTTTGAAGG
This sequence comes from Neophocaena asiaeorientalis asiaeorientalis, assembly GCF_003031525.2. Classification (NCBI taxonomy): domain Eukaryota; kingdom Metazoa; phylum Chordata; class Mammalia; order Artiodactyla; family Phocoenidae; genus Neophocaena; species Neophocaena asiaeorientalis. The sequence goes on from NW_020175191.1 coordinate 996,580, forward strand.
AGAACAATAAGGATGAAGCATGAGAAATTACCCTTATAAAAAGCAGAGAACAACTTTTCTCTTGCTACAAATATCCCAGTTAATTCAGAAAATCAAAATTGGAATATGCCAGACTGCCCAAGTAAAGACTTTAGCAGCACTAACAATGGAACAAAAGTGTGAACATTTAAAAATTTTGACCTGTCACAATAGGCTCATTTTATTATCAGGATACTCTCTGGGAAACACCTCAGATATATTACTGTGGAAACAGCATGGTTATAGCAGAGTATTTTACAGGAATTTAAGTTTAGTTACAATTCAAAATGTTTTTAAAACTATATTAGTTCTTGAAAATAATCCATTTTCAAACAAAGTAAAGCAACATTTTAATAGTTTAATTTCTAAATGGGGCCCTATGTATTTAATAAAGAAGAATGCAACTCTCATAGGTTTTTAGTATTAATAAAGTCAGATGAAGAATATAAAAAAACTCTTTTACCTATGAACAGATTTCACATCACTGGTTATGACAATGGAAAATTAGGAACCTTTAAAAATATTTTTTTCTGGCTTCCCTGGTGGCTCAGTGGTTAAGAATCTGCCTGCCAATGCAGGGGACACAGGTTCAAGCCCTGGTCTGGGAAGATCCCACATGCTGCGGAGCAACTAAGCCCGTGTGCCACAACTACTGAGCCTGCGCTCTAGAGCCTGCAAGCCACAACTACTGAAGTCCACGTGCCTAGAGTCCGTGCTCCGCAACGAGAAGCCACCGCAATGAGAAGCCCACGCACCGCAACGAAGAGTAGCCCCTACTCGCCGCAACCAGAGAAAGCCCACGCACAGCAACGATGACCCAATGCAGTCAAAAATAAATAAATAAAATAAATTAAATTTATATATAAATTTTCTACTGGTATATATCAATATATGGTTATAATTGTCTATCAATTTCCCTAGTTATGAAGACAATCTTTGCCCTGCAAAAAATAACTGTGGACAAACCTTCTCAAAAGTTCTGGTCACTGTTCAGTAAAAGACAATAAGCATTTTTATCAGCTTATTATTTTTTAAAATTTAATCTGGGGAGAAAAATGTTAATTATTTTTGGGAAGGGGCTGAAGAAATCCCAGTGAGACATTCTGTAGAGAGGTCTTTTGTTAGTATAACATCTGACCTTCTATATCTTTGGAAATCATGCAAACTTGGCTAATGTAGTACTTAAAGAATTAATCAAGCAGATTGTTAGGCCCTAGTTACAGTGGAGCCAGCCAATTATGAGTTGCTCAGAAATTCATCACTGGCCTGTCTAACCACATTTTCCCACATAAAGATTAGTAAAAATATGTGGAAACTGGGCCCATTCCCACCCCAACACAGCTACAATATGTGTTCAGTGAAACAAATTTTAACCAAGTTTTGCCTTAGCGAAACAAACAATTTATTTGGGAATCTTTTTGATTTCTGTCTTTACCCATAACATCTTTTCTGCCAACATTGCAAAGGCTGCCCCATTTAGTTAAAACGCAACTAGGGATTTTTATATTCAAACACACTTGTGAATTCAAAGCACTAAAAAGTCACATGCCACAAGCCTGAATTTATCAGTAAGTTAATGAAATTCCCAAAGACCATCTTCAGTCTTTTCACTGTTGTAATATGCCCTCCCAAGGCTTACTAAGAAGAAAGCTTTTCTTGCAAGAGAGAAATGAAAGAGGCCAGAGTAGATGAAGATTGGTTCTCTAAGGAGAGGGCAGTGCTGCTCTTAAATAAAGAAGCGCCTTTCAGATAAGCAGAATCAGATTCCAGTTCACTGGTTTGCTGGCTACCCTTACTTTGAACTCTCATATTTAACCCAGCAGGCTTCAAAGCAGGTGAGAAAGTGATCTACCACTTAAAAGCAATTTTTCCTTTTTCAGGAATTCTGGTCTTAAGAGAATATCAACTCTGATATCAGCACATTCCACATCTCCAGGGATTTATGCAATTTTTTTTCATTGCTCTATGTCTAATATCCGGCGAGGAGAAAAATCAGGAAAAAGTCCTAACTTGCTGAAAATGAAGTCTTCTTCCATATAGCTTAATATCATGCAAAAGAAGAAGGGGCACTAAAACCACTGACCCTTCTAGTGCATTCCCTTCCATTTATCTAAATCTGATGTTCAGTGAGGATTATTAAAAATCATTAATCCCTAGTGCCTTGCTTCACAAAAAGGCAATTTTTGTAACAAATGCATTTTAACAAATTCAAACTGAATTTACTCCAGCATGTGAGCTAATACAAAAAGATATTAGATGAGGAAGAGACAATGGCAACAATGGAAGGAACTTAGGAAATTTTCTTAAATTGCTTTGCCTTATTAAATAGAACAACAAATATGTTTCAAAGATTCTTCATTGATTTCTGTACTTCATTGATACTGTACTTGGCTATCAAATATCTGACCTAACTGAAAATTTTAACACAGGCAACTTGCAACTTATCAATTGGTTCTGCTCTATAAGGCACTTTGCTAGTGCCTAGTGCCTAGAATTTGAAACATTTCTCCACTTTCTGATACACATAATGTACCAGAAGTATAGTACTAATAGTATTGTTTAAATGATACTTAACCACCATTTCTATGGAAAAATGCATTTTGAGTTTACTAGTAGAACATGGCTCCTCCAAACATGAAGGGGGTAGGGTTTCCCACTATAGCTGCACTTTGGTGATGATGATGACAACGACGATGGCAACAACAGCTAACACCTAGTTTTTACTGTCAGCAGACACAGTTCTAAACACTTGATAAATTTTAAACTCATTTAACCCTCACAAAACCCATGAGGTAGTACTATTCTCATTTTACAATGTGGGATGGGGGCGTGGAATGTTAAGCAAGTTACCCAAGGTGGCACAGCCAATAAGTGTCAGGGCTGGAATCCAAAGCAAAGCAGTCTGGCTCCAGAACCTATGTTCATAACGACTCTACAATCCTACCCCTTGTCCACCTTGATAAGGTGGCACTACCCAGGAATTCTAAATTCTTCTTATTGGGGGTAGAGTAAAGCAGGACTTCTCAAGTTTTAAATGTGTACATAGGATCACCTGAGGATCTTGTTAAAATGCAGATTCAGGAAGGCTGGAGTGGTACCTGTGGTTCTGTGTTTCTAACAAGTTCCTGGGTGATGATGGTAATGCTCCCGGGGCAGAGACCACACTATATATATATATATATATATATATATTTGTGTGTGTGTGTGTGTGTGTGTGTGTGTGTGTGTGTTACGCAGGCCTCTCCCATTGCGGGCCTCTCCCCTCCGACGTGCAGGCTCAGCGGCCATGGCTCATGGGCCCAACCGCTCTGTGCACATGTGGGATCCTCCCAGACCGGGGCACGAACCCGCGTCCCCTGCATTGGCAGGCGGACTCTCAACCACTGCACCACCAGGGAAGCCCGAGACCACACTATATTAAGTGGTGAAGAAGCAGAATTTGAGCCTCTAGTTTCCTTGCTGTCTGTTGAGGTATTTGTATATTGAGTTTATAAGCTGGAGCCTGCCTATACCATAATCATTTCCCATTAATTCTTAAATGGAAACTGCCCTTGGAACTGCTGCGTAACAAATATTGGTTTGCAGGTACTTTCAGTAAATATTTAACTTTTAGGAATTTAAAATGTACATGTAAAGGCCACAAGGATAAAACGTGGCTGTAAAAGTTTGCTGTCAGGCACATTTTAAACACTATACACTACCAACAAAACCAAAAGATAGGAAACAAATGCCTGTTTATTGTTCATCAACTAGAAGCACAGTAAATTAATAACTTTTGGTCTAAAAAAGAAGATTCCACCTTCAAATGTGTAATTATTCATTCTCGGACACTGCTAGGAGCTTGTGCTATGCAATCTTAAAGGCTCTTCTGGGGCATCAGAGATCTCTTAGGTAAAGGCAGACACTATATATATACTATATATACTAACACTGATGAATAGAGCAAACAGTGAGTACCCTGCACATTAATTTCAGCCAGTACCACATGGCAGTACACTACTAACAATGACTACATCTCTACTCCAGATTCTAGATCTTCCTCCTCTCTCTATTTTACCTCCTTCCCACTGCCCTGAGAGAAACCCAAGGATCATCTCTTCCACTGCTTTCCTGTGATCTCAAATACACAGCTGCGTATTTTTTTCCGGTTGTTAAATTGACAAGATTCTCTGTCTAGTCCATTTTTTTCCATGCCAGATTACACTGTGAAGTCATTTCAGTTTGAGACACACTTGCTCCCCAGTCAGCACTACTGCAAGCAACAGTTATGGTATGATCACTAAGCTTTCTCCTTATACTAAAAGGAAGCAGAAGAGTCAGTTTCCAACCCAAATATCTATACTCCCTGAACACAGTAAAAAGTCATCCTTCTTGAAGCCTGACCCAGAATCAAGTGTAGTCTCAGACTCCTAGGCCTACAGCCAGTGGCAACTTAACACATTATACAGTTGATCTTCAGGGAAAAAGAGAAACCAGTGCTCTTACTACTGGTGCCAGAAGAAAACCAACTAATCTTTAAGGCACAAAATAAACTCCTAATGCAGGAAAAGAAAGTGTGAGGAAACAGGGAGTTAGAATGGAGGCACATAGACAAAAATATAGAAATTACATTACCAAGTAAGGCCTAGTATTTCTATGGTTCTCAGTGCTTTTCCATTTGGGAATATAATGAATTAACATTTTCTTTTGGGGTTTGAATTCTTATTAGTTGGTAAAAATACAAAGATATACAAGACACATTTTTTAAAAGGCTTGGAGACTTACAGGGACTTATCTTTGGTAATTTTGCTTTGAGCCAGTGACATTAATTAACAGGTTTATGTAGAAAAGTAAAAAATCATGGGATACTCTAATATCACTCCTCAAATACTTTCTGGACCTGGGTCCAGAAATGGGGAAGCAGTTCAAAACTAAAGGGTAAAAATAAAAATAAAGGTTTGTACATGGTTCTACACCCAAGGTTGGGAGATCAATAAGAACATGTAGATATAAAAACAGGGAGAAATTTTGAGTAAAGAGGCACATTCTGAACCCAGGGCAAATGTCGCAACTGTCCCACCTTACCTACTTATTCTTCATCCTAGTTGCAGTCTTGAATTTAACGTCCACCAAATCCTGAGAACTAATGATTTCATTTAAATGGAAAAATCAAAAGGCTTCTGTACAAAACAAGGGATTTTTTTTAAATGCTGAAGAAAATGCATTTAAAAGGTGTGGATTATTCTTTAGCTAGTAACAAGGGCTATGCTTACCACCAAAAGTGATCTACAAAGACCAACTTTATAATGTTATGCCATTGTATTCTCTCAACTTCTAAGCAACAAAAACACAGCTCAAATCACCAAAATCTTATGTTTGACATATTTATGGCAGCAACTTTACAAATCAATTCCTGTAATTTACTATAACAAATATCTTCACTGCTCAGCTGGTTTAGCACAAACAGATCAGAGATGGTTTCTTGAGTGTTTTACAAATACTCTGCACAAGTCCTTGAGATCATACTTACAGCTTTAGCAAAAACACCCATGATTTCAGGAAACTGGTGTGTGAGAAGAGCTATCATTGCTGTAGAAGAACATAGTCCTGCTGTGAAATGGATGAAAAAAGGAAGCTCCTTCTTTGGGTAAACAGAAACATGATGAAACGCTGCAAGGGAGAAAAGACAGAAATGGATTTTATTTCAGAATACAGCGTAAGCCAGTTTTAATATTTTCAAATGAAATCCATGTATAAAAACTAAAAAGGAAAATGTTTTTTAAAAAAGGAACAAGAAGTCTCTGGTCAAGCAAGGGAGAAAGAAATTATCCATTATTTTCTCTAGCTTCAACAGAACACCTACATAGCCAGACGACTGCTGGGAACTGGGAATAGGATGGCACTGTGGGAAAGAGCAGTAATTGTAGTCATGCTGAGGTGGTTTTGAAGAAGAGCTTTGTCACTTATTAGCTGTGTGATATTGAATAAGTTGCTAAACCCTCTAGTAGTTGCTATGGAATTGTTATGATGAACACTATAAGCCCTTTATAAAGGTGTTGTTATAATTTTGATCTTTGGGAGCTCAGAGATAAGTATAGAGATCAAGAGACAGACGTGTGGTTGGAGATTTACCAGAACAATAAGTTAACAATTTTACCCAGTTATTAATAAGTGTCCTATATGTGGCATTTCATTGAGCACTGTAAAAATCTAACCAGAACACCAAAGCCCTAGGATTCTGAACATATATGGAGTCCCTTGTCTCATTTTACCACATTCGCACATTTACTCAGGTATTATTTTTCTAATGATTGGATATTTCATTACCAATAGTATTCAGGTAGTTTTATGTTATTTGAAATTTGAAAATACTTGAATAACAATGCTGAGAGGAGCCTATTACAATGACTGGCAGACAGCAGGTACTCAATAAATGTCTGTTAAACTGAGAGTTATTCTGGGACTTCAGCTGACTGCTCAGGGTTGGACACAAACCTAGGAATTCCTGATGTAATATCCTGCATAAGTAAGGAATGACTAATTCAGTGCTGAATTGAGGTCAGCTATAAATTTAACTTTTTAAAACATAATGATTCACAGGGAAGATTACACCTAAGTTTCCTTCAGTAGCCAGGATTTTTTTTAATGTCTTATACTATCTTCAGAAAGTGTATACCAAAAAGCAAACTCATTAAAAATCCAGAAAATTTCCAGAGCCTTGAGTCATGTTTAAAGTAAAAGCACACCAAGTCTGAATTTTTTTAAGTTAGAAACATTAGAAGCTGTGGACAACATTGTGCTTTCAGCACCCAAAAAAGCAGCAGTTCCTCCTGCTCTGTCCCTCAGCCATTAGAGGCCAACTACTTCCAGCAAATCAAAAGATACAAACCATATTTGCAAAGACAGGGAACAAATACTTATATGTGCCAATGGTTACTATAATTGCTTTTGTGTGAGAGACAGCACAATTAATAATATTAATTAAACTGTAGCATTTTGTGGCTCACAAAGTGCTTTAATTTATATTAGTTTATTTTTTTTCAATAACCCTAGGAGATAGATAGTATTATTCCTACTTTTTAAGGTAGAAAACTATATAGCTTTAATAGGATAATTTTCTAAAATGTGAAATTTTTATACTGTAGGAGAGATCCAATTATTTCTTTTTGGATTGCTTTCCGTAGATTCATTTGTCAGTCAATGTTTGGCTAATACATCAAAATAATGGATGACTAGTACAGAAACACTCCCTTGGAAGTAAAGTTCAAATTTCATCACTGGCTTGTAGAGAAAAATTTATCAGGAGGCATAAAAGACAACTAAATAGCTATGTGAACTAAGGGAATAGTTCAAGTCTGAACTTATGAGGTTCATAAGCAAATTCCAGAATGCTGTAAGTCATATCAAGGTTGAAGGAGAATTGAAAACAAAAAACATTAAGTACTCCTGGGTATTAAAACTCTACATTATTAAAACTTTGTTCATTCTATCATAGTCAAAGACAGAAAAAATACTCTAAGAATATACAATATAATCAAACTAAAACCCCCAGAATATCCCTCCTCTCCTACCTTCTAGAATTTGCAAATGTGTAGAACCCTAGAAATAATAAAGCCCTGCCAAAAAGCAAGCTCTCTTCTTGTAGCCTATGGCTCTGACAATACATAACAATAACAACCTTGATTTTATTCACACTACTATGAAAGACGGCCTTATATCAGTCAACCTCTGTAACGACTGGAGGGGGGGGGCATAATTTTAGGCTAAATGTATTAGCCTAACATAATACACTCTTGTATACTGATGTTCTGCAATTAAAGATTCGTTCCTTTGCCTTAAATATCCTTGTTCCCATTAAAATGGAAAAACAATACCTACTATCACCAGCGTAATAGTAAAGGAAAAATTTCTAACACTAATGACCTTCTAATTGCTGAAGTCAATGGATTCTTCTCAGTAATTACCTTATTAAATACCTCAGATACTCCTCCTCACTTGGAAATTTTTTCCTCCTTTTAGTTTCTAGGTTATCTAGTTCTGGTTCTTGTCCTGTCTCTCTGACCACTCCTTCACTGAATCTTCTGACTCCTTATCGGCCACCCATCCCTTAGACATTTTCATCATGGTTCACCCTTAGTTTACTTCTCACACTCTTTACAGTTTCCCTTAGTAATCTCATTCATGCTTAGAAAATGATGACTCCCAAGTCAAGTTTTGTGATGTAGAGAGATGCAGAGGGAATGAGATATTTTGGCAATTTCGTTTACTTGACCTGATCCTGTCCCTGCGCCACAGCTGATTGGATCAGGGATGAACACCTGGTAAATGTGATTTACTCTCCCAGAAGTTTTAAAAGTGGGATTGAGATATTTTTCATTCTTTATTATTTGCCTGAACTGATGATATGTAAACTTAGGGCTGTATGGGGGTATCAAGTATGGCTACATGAGTGTCTAAGAAGGGAAAGCCAAACTGCAAAGATTAAGATATAAAAATGAAGCAGATACACTGAGAGAAGCAGAAATGAGAGCTCATACAAAGAAAAGATGGGGAATGAAAAAAAAAAAAAGTGAGAATAGGAGAGGCTGAAAAAGGCAGTCAGAGACAGAGATATACAGAAAACTGACTCCTGGAAGTCCTGATAGCCTTCTAGTTTCTGGTTCTAGTCTCTTCTGAGGTGCAACTCTAATTGTTGCCTTTGGGTTCCTTGAGATAATCCAGTCTTCTTCCAACAAATTCTCTTTATTTTAAAGCTAGTTTCAAGTGGCTCTCTTATACCCAAAGAATGCCTGCAACATTTACTATTTATATAACATATATATTTAATACTATACATATTATATATAACTTACAAATATATCTTAGCCCCATATATGTAGAGATAACAAAATATAAAGGCTATGTATGTATATGTTAAATAGATTAAATAATAAAATATTTAAGCATATACACACCTACATACACACACACGGATGTGTGCAACACACTCAAAAATAAAAAACCCTGGGAGAAAAATATCAGCATACTCAAATTCCATAATCTCTCCTAAATTTTTATCTGTTTGAAGTTTTCAGCTCATTAAGTCTGATGTTGTAAAAATGCAACTTTTCTTCCTAGACTTCAGTTCTAATGGACCCAGAATTGTAAAAACTGTGGTATAGATTGATATCGTAAGAGGAAACTAGCGATTAGAACTTTCAGCATACTTACCTATCAGTTAAATTTAAAAAAAGGAAAATTAAACAGAAATTTACCAGCTCACAGAGAAAAAGAGTGAGTGGATGATAAGGCAGCTGAGACAAAAAAAAAAAAAAAAAAAAAAGAACAAAAAGGGTGGATGAGAAAGGAGCTGAAAAAAAAAAAAAAAAAAAAAAAATAGTACAGACTATTCTTTCAAAAGTTTGGCTTCCTGAAAGCAGGAACTAGACGAAAACACTCTCAGCAATCATAACCCGATGTATTTCTGGTTCTCCTCCTGACTCTTTGACTGCTCTTTTTAAAACTGGGAAGTATAGTCCCTCCAACTTCACTCTTCTTTGTAAAGATTGTTTTGACTGTTCTGGGTCCTTTACTTGGCAATATAAATTTTGGGATCAGCTTGTCAACTTGTAGGAATTGTACTGAATTTATAGATCAATTTGAAGAGAACTGTCATATAAATTATACTGGGTCTTCCAATCCATAAACGTGGACTGTCTCTCAATTTACTTAGATTTTCTCAGCAGTATTTAGTGGATTTTAGTATACAAGTCTCACACTTCTTTTCTTCAATTTATTCCTAAATTGTTTGTTCTTTTTGATGTTACTGTGATTGGAACTGTTTTCTAATTTTCATTTTGGATTGTTCATTGCTGGTATATAAATAAACGACTGAGTTTTGTATAATTACATCCTGCAACCTTGCTGAACTTGTTTATTATTTCTAGTAGTATTTTTATGGATTTCTTAGGATTTCTTGCACAGAAGATCATGTCACCTGTGAATAAAGACAGTTTTACTTCTTTCTTTCGAACATGAATGCCTTTTATTTCTTTTTCTTGGTTGACGGCATTAACTAGAACCTCTAGTACAATGCTGAATAGAAGAAAGCAGACATCCTTGTCTTGTTCCTGATCTTAGCGGGAAAGCATTCAGTCTTTCACCATTAAGTATGATCTTAGCTGTGGGTTTTTCATAGACGCTGTTTATCAGGTTGAGGAAGTTCCCTTTTATTCCCAGTTTGTTCAGAATTTTTATCATGAATGGGTGTTAGATTTTTGTCAAATGTTTTTCTGCATCTATTGTCCTTTATTCTATTACATTTTCAGATGTTAAAGCAACCTTGCATTTGTGAGGTAAAGCCCAATTGGTCATGGAATATAATCCTTTTTACATGTTGGTGGATTCAGTTTGTTAACATTTTGTTGAAGATGTTTGTGTCTATATTCATGAGAGATATTGTTCTATAGCTTTCTTGTAATGCTTTTTGTTTGATTTTGGTGTCAGGGTAATGCTGGTCTCACAGAATGAGTTGGGGAGTGTTCCCCAACTCTTTATTTCTTAAAAAGAGTTTGTGAAGGATTGGTATTATTTCTTCTTTAATTATTTGTAAGATGACCGCTTTTTTTTTGCGGCACGCGGGCCTCTCATTGTTGTGGCCTCTCCCATTGCGGAGCATGGGCTCTGGACGCGCAGGCTCAGCGGCCATGGCTCACGGGCCCAGCCGCTCCGTGACACGTGGGACCTTCCCGGACCGGGGCACGAACCCATGTCCCCTGCATCGGCAGGAGGACTCTCAACCACTGCACCACCAGGGAAGCCTTTTTTTTTTTTTTTTTTTAATATCTTTAATCTTTGTGTCCTTCATTGCATCTAGCACAGGGTTTTACCCAAAAAGTATGCAGGAATGAACTAAATTATGCAACTACATCCAAGAAGTGGCTAAAACAGTATTTAAACAGCATCCTGAATTTCAACCAGAGGTACTTTTAAAATGGGAGAATACTATGAAAAACAATATCACAACTAATTTTAAATTTAGGAAAACTTGAATATTTACTTACGAGGTAATAGCTCTCTATCAGCAGTCTCTGTGCAGCTGGGATAAGGATAAAATAGATGGCCTTTCTCTAGTGGGTATGGAATCATTCTAAAAGCTGAGTGAAAAATAAAATACATATGTTGACATTCAATTCAATCTCACTTTCATCCTCTACTACAATCAAAGCTATTTTGGAGACGTATTTTTATTAAATTTTCACATAGCGTTTTATTTTCTTTTTTACAGAGATATTTTAGATGAAAGAAACAAAGTACGCAAAGGAACAAATAAGGAGAAGAATAAGATCTATATAGAGAATCATGAATGGTCTGGCTGAAATAAAAAGGGAGTAATGGATGGTAAGACTAGCTGTGTCCTTCTTGCCTCAGTCTCCTTATCACAAACACAATAGACTTAACTCTCCACGTGTGAATTCCACTTCTTAGGGAAATCACATAACTGTTGTAGTCATAACTACTGGCAACCTAAGAGTTCTCAATGGCTCCTAACTTCATATGTGAGCTATCATCAAGTTTTCTGTGAGCTTAATTTAGATCAGGGGTCACCAAAGTATCTAAATTAAGCCTAAAGGGATCACCTTTGGCCACACCTGGCCCAATGTTTTTGTAAATAAAATTTTATTAGAATACAGCTATCCTTGTTCGTTTATACATTATATAAGGCTGCTTTCATGCTATAAGAGTTGGGTAGTTTTAACAGAGACTATGGCCCACAAAAACTAAATATTTTACCATCTGGCCCTTTACAGAAAAAGTTTACCCATCCCTCATCTAGATTATCATCAACTCCTACAAACTTCTGAAATCCTTATTGACCTACTCAACTATCAAAGATGAGATAAGGTTTTTGTTTTTCCCTTAGTCCTTGGCTCTAAAAACTTTTGTTAAAATATGGATTTTGTTTTACTACAATAAAATATAGTGATTTTTCCAAAGTCACAGAGCAAATCAGTGGCACTAGGAAATCATTCATCAAGATGATTATTCATGAAATACAGAATAAATCATATACTTATTGAAAACTTCCTATGTGCCAAGCAGAACACTAGGCACTGAAGACACATACAAGGTGAATGAGATAGAGCACCTGGTTTTGAGAAGCGTACAGACTACTGGAGAAAAAGCAAAAGAAAGTCTAATTACCCCAAAACATCCAGCTCCTCAGTTTTAGTAGTCTCGCTTTCATTAATCTGTATATTGTCAGTATCAAGCACAGTGTCTGACCTCAGCAAGAATGCAGAGGTTCCCAAATTTTCTTGGTTCAAGGGCATGTGGTGTCCTTCGTGTCTCAGTAATTTGCTATTGATGCCCCTACACTGAAAGAAATATCTAACAATTCCACTTATTAAGTAGTGGGTCTGATCAACTTCAAAAGTTTTTGTTCTAACAACTTAGCAGCGATATGAAAAAAATACACATAAATTAATGAAAATAATAGTTATTTTATTTTTAAATAACCATCATTTCTTCCTAATGGGATATATGAGCCTGTTGGGCACTGCATAATTTCTCGAACCTTGGAATCACATTGGACACCACTATCCTCATTTCCTGTTCCACACTGATTTTTGTGTGGTATTTCTTTTAATCACAGCAACTAACAAAACCCAGCTTTGCAAAGCTATGACAACACTGAAAAAAAATAGAGAATGGAGAGCTATCTAATGTTGAAACCGTGAACTATCTAGAGCTACAGTCTGAATGGTGTATTGCTATGTTTCTACTAAAAATGTAAAATATCCCATGGCACTCTTGTGAATTTGCTACAATACCCAAAGGTGCCTCAGTGTAAACTTTGAGGAGGTTAACCAACTTTAGTGAATGAACATTGAATTTATTTTTGAATTTTCACTGACAGGTGATTTTAAGAAGTTACAAATGAGAGAGATCTGGTAGTTAGTGGAAAATAATCCACTTCTCCAAAGAAATGTATGAATAGCCAATTAACATATAAAAAGATGTTCAACATTACTAATTATTAGGGAAATGCAAATCAAAATCAAAATGAGACACTACTCCACACCCATTAGGATGCTATTACTAAAAAATCCAGGAAATAACAAGTATTGACAAGGATATAAAGAAAGTGAAACCCCTGTGCATTGCTAGTGGAATGTAAAATGGTTCAGCTGCTATAGAAAGTAGTATGGTGGCTCCTCAAAAGATTAAGCACAAAATTATATGATCTAGCAATTCCACTTCTAGGTATACAGCCAGAAGAAACGAAAGCAGGGACTTGAACAGGTATTTATGCACCCACGTTCATAACAGCATTATGCACAATAGTCAAAAGGTAGAAACAGCCCAAATGTCCACGATGGATGAATGGATAAACAAAATTTTGTATACACTTACGATGAAATATTACTCAGCCTTAAAAAATAAAACTCTGACACATGCTACAACATTATGGTAAGTGAAATAAGCCATATATAAAAGGACAAATATTGTATGATTCCACTTATATGAGATACCTAGAGTAGTCAAACTCATAGAGACAGAAAATAGAATGGTTACCAGGAGACTGGGGAGGAGGGAAGATTGGGGAGTTATTGTTTAATGGGTAGAGAATTTCATTTTGGGGTGATGAAAAAATTTGGGGGAAGGATAATGGTGATGGTTGCACAACAATGTACATGTATGTCACTGAACTGTACATTTTTAAATGTTTAAAATGGTAATTTTAATGTTGTATGTATTTTACCACAATTTAAAAAATATTTTAAAGAATCAAGTTGATATCAGTAATGAGGAAAATAGTTTCATGTTGTACACATCTCAAAACAAAACCAAAAAAAAAAATCCAATTTTTAAAATATTAGAACAATAGCTAACCACATTAAAAAACTTATAAATGAAGGGATATAAGTTTCCATTCTTTCCTTATAAATACTTAATTTAAGTGAACATACAGCAGAATACCCAAACAGTTTCTCATTCTGCTTTTCCTAAATGTGGCATTAATATAAGCACATTACATGTTTCTTCTACCAGTAAACCAATAAACACCACTGAGTTCACTTTGAAACCAATCTGAACAAGTCCTTAAAGAAACTCACAATCTCATTACAAAAAGACTGCCTGTGAATGGAATAATTAGTCAGAAAGATTAGTGTTGCATTTGGAAAAGAATACTTACTGCCTTCCCATGTACACTGTAACAGATTAAGAGCACCTTCTATTCGCTTCCAGTGCTGAAGATGAAAGAAAGCATAGGCAATTGCTTCACTATCGCCCCGTTTCAGAATGTGTTCTGGAGGTAAAATGAGACTTTTCATCTCTAGTAAATACTAGAAAAAATAACACACACACATAGACACACCACAGAAAAAAAGAAAAATTATGCTAAATTCAAATATCCACAAAAGTGTAGATTCAAATTTTATAAAGTTAATTTGATTTTAAAAACAAACAAATATTAAGCTAGTTGAAATGACATGAAGGTCCTACTGACAAAATGCTTATAGAAATGCAAATTCCAAAGATCAGAACATTCCTATAGGTAAAAATAAGGTAATAAATGGCTTATGTGTGACTTTACTAAACACAAATGGAAACTCAAGCTGAGGAAATAATGTTAGAGGAAATTACTTACTTTTCCAAAGAAGAATAAGTGTAAAAAATTATAAAACACAATTTTGGAATAACACGTTGTGGCAACATTCAATATTTTTTCTTTACTTCCCTTCTATAGTGAAGGAATTTAATTGTTAAGAAGTTCAATTAAATTAATATTTACTGAGTGCAAATCACTATGCTTGTTAGGGAATGCCAAAACACTATTCTCTAGAGCTTCCTAAGGTAATGAGAAAGACAGATTTCTTTTTCTATTTTCTCGGCCGCACTGCACGGCTTGTGGGATCCTAGTTCCCCGACCTGGGATTGAACCTGGGCCTCTGGCAGTTGAAAGCGCACAGTCCCAACCACTGGACCACCAGGGAACTCCCGAGAAAGACAGATTTCTTAAGTTAAAAATTTTAACCAGACTGGGACTTCCCTGTGGTCCAGTGGTTAAGAATCCACCTTCCACTGCAGGGGATGCAGGTCTGATCCCTGGGTGGGGAACTAAGATCCCACATGCCTCGGGGCAACTAAGCCCGTGTGCCACAGCTACTGAGCCTGCGTGCTCTAGAGCCCATGCATCACAACTAGAGAGCCCGCATGCTGCAACTACTGAGCCCATGCGCTCTGGAGCCCGCGCGCCACAATGAAGGGTCTGCACACCACAAGGAAAGATCCCACATGCTGCAATGAAGATCCCATGTGATGCAACTAAACCCTACGCAGCCAAATTAAAAAAAAAAATTATAACCAGACTATGTTAAGTGTTTCACTAGAGGTATAGATGTATATAGGAATATGGATAGGAGGTATTAATTTTTTAATTTAGTTTTTAATAACAGCTTTATTGAGATATAGTTCGCATGCTTTACAGTTCACCCATTTAAAGTCCACAGTTCAATGGTTTTTAGTATGTTCACAGATATGTGCAACCATCACCACAATTTTAGAACATTTTCATCACTTCAAAAGGAAACCCCAGGGGCTTCCCTGGTGGCACAGTGGTTGAGAGTCCGCCTGCCGATGCAGGGGACACGGGTTCGTGCCCCGGTCCGGGAAGATCCCACATGCCGCGGAGCGGCTGGGCCCGTGAGCCATGGCCGCTGAGCCTGCGCGTCCGGAGCCTGTGCCCCGCAATGGGAGAGGCCACAACAGTGAGAGGCCCGCGTACCAAAAAAAAAAAAAAAAAAAAAAAAGGAAACCCCAAATGTATATTGGTGCAGCCTCTATGGAAAACAGTATGGAGGTTCCTCAAAAAAACTAAAAATAGAGTTACCATATGATTCAGCAATTCCATTCCTGGGCATATATCTGGAGAAAACTATAATTCGAAAAGATTCATGCATCCCAATGTTCACTGAAGCACTGTTTACAATAGCCAACCTAAAAGTCCACTGACAGATGAATGGATAAAGATGTTATACATATATACAATCGAATACTACTCAGCCATAAAAAAGAATGAAATAATGCCATGTGCAGAAACATGGATGGACCTAGAGATAATCATACTAAGTGAAGTAAGTCAGAAAGAGAAAGACAAATACCATATGATATGACTTATATGTGTAATCTCAAATATGACCCAGGGACTTCCCTCATGGTCCAGCGGTTAAGAATCTGCCTTCCAATGCAGGGGACGCAGGTTCAATCCCTGGTCGGGGAACTAAGATCCCACATGCCATGGGGAAACCAAGCCTGCGTGCCACAACTACAGAGCTCATGCGCTCTGGAGCCTGCGTGCCACAACTACAGAGCCCACATGCTCTGGAGCCTGCGTGCCACAACTAGAGAGAAGCCCGCATGCCACAACGAAAGATCCCCCATGCCGTAACTAAGACCTGACACAGCCAAAAATAAAATAAATTTTAAAAAATAATAAATAAAATAAAATAAAATGAAATATGACCCAAGTGAACTTTTATGAAACAGAAACAGACTCATGGACATAGAGAACAGACTTATGGTTGCCAAGGGAAGAGGGGGTGGGGGAGGGATGAACTGGAAGTTTGGGATTAGCAGATGCAAACTATTATATAGAGGATGGATAAACAACAAGTTTCTACTATATAGCACAGGGAACTATATTCAATATCCTGTGATAAACCATAATGGAAAAGAATATGAAAAGAATGTATATATGTGTATAACTGAATCACTGTGCTCTACAGTAGAAACTGACACAGCATTGTAAATCAACTATACTTCAATAAAAATTTTAAAATAAGGAAACCCCATACTCTTTAGTTATCACCCTCTACACCCACAATCCCCCTAAGCCCTAAGCAACCACTAATATACTCTCTGTCTCTATAGATTTGCCTATTCCAAATATTTCATACAAACAGAATCACATAATATAGGGTCTTTTGTGACTGGTTTATTACAACCCATGTTGTAGCATGTATCAGTACCCCATTCTTTTTTGTGGCTGAATAATATTCTATTGTATGGACAGACCACAGTTGTTTATCCATTCATCATTTGATGGACATTTGGTTTTCACCTTTTGGCTATCATGAATAATGCCGCAATAAACATTTGTGTATGAATTTTCATGTGAACAAATGTTTTCATCTCTCTTGGGTTACCTAGGAGTGGAATTGCTAGGCTATATGGTAATTCTATGTTTAAGAGGTATGAATTATGATTTAAACCACTTGATAGAATTTGGGATTTGAGCTGATATATAAAGACAGGTGGAATGTGGATGAGCAGGTTGGGGGGTATGGTGGGGAGAAGAATAGGAGGACATATTCAATGTACAGGGACAACTTGAACAATTTTAACTCTTGAGACTTGAGAGCATACTGCAAGATGAGTGAGTGTGCCTGTTAAAGAAGTTATGACCTATCAATTCTCATTCACATATGAAATTAAATTCTAAACTCTTGAAGAAAATACTTGCCTTAATATTATAATCCATAACAAAAGCAGCATAATCAGTTACTGCACTAATCAAATATACTAATTACATGAAGAAAGATGCAAAATTACACTTGTACATCATCTTTACTATTAAAGTGGTCAACTTAAAACAAAATCTTTTAAAAAATATTTAGTTAGCTAACTACTTCTTCCAAAGACTGAGGCCAGAGTACACCTCCCCTACTAGACTAGGTGTGAAACAACCTCTTTGGGTTTCAATAATTTGATACCAAATTATGTGTCATATGGTCCAAACCACATTAACATCTATTATAAGATATAAAAAGAGAAACATTCCAAAGGTGTCTTAAAAGACATATTCTCACATTTCAAATTCTAAGTTCCTCAGGTCGTTACACAAGCTAATAAGATAAACAACATGAATTAAACAGTTGAATGTGTGAAACACTTTGTAAAACTACTACAAACAGGAAGAATTCTAAAAATAATTGAAGTGGTTTTAAATTTTAAGCCTTAGGTTATTAATCAATACATATGTACTCATGGTATTAATACATCTAAAGTAATTTTTCTTTTTTGTTTATGGAATATGCCTTTCCAACACTTACTGAGCTTAATGCTCATCTTGAATTACTCTTATTCCTATACCCCAATAAAGGTGAAATTAAAAAGCAAAAAGACAAAAAGAATAATTACTCTTAGTCTTGATGTCTCTAGCTCTCTCCTCAAAGTGTAAGAATGCAGTCTGCTTATCAATTTATTTTAGCAGATGTCACAAGCTATGAGATTATTTACTAATCCAGTTTGGGGACTTAACATTTCCCATTCAGTTTCTTAAAGGAATGCAGCAGAGGTTGTGTCCTGGTCAAGCAAAGCCCATTTGCTGCCTGGCTGGGTTCTCTACCCTTAGTGCCTTGGGCCTATATTCAGGAGGGTAATATTCTTTCTAATCCTCTTTAATCCTTGCCCATTTTTTAAAACACAGTAAAAGATCACTCGCACCAGGCGACTGTGGGAAAATGGACTCAAATAGCTGACCTCTGACACGACTCTTTATGCTCTTTGCAAGTGCACTAAGAGCTTCTTCAGTGGGAAGCAAAGAAAATGAAGCAAACACAGTGGAATCTCCATCATAAAAAGAATATCTTATTTTCAGAGAGGTTTAATACTTAAACCAAGTCCTTTCGATTAGAGTTCTGTTTTATTTTACAGATAAAAACATCTCAAATTATTTTCAATGTGTTTTAGAACCCTGAAGCTTTAGACTAAACCGTATCTTGGTAGCCACTTAGCAAATGGTAAGCAAAGATATTAAGTTAATAATTATTGAGTAAAACTTATAAAAAGTATCAACTTAATATATCTAAAAATACTTCTGTTAATAGCAACTATATATCTATACTTTCACTGAGTAATAATCTAAGTGACAATTCAGAATCAGATACGGTACATTTATTAGGAAATAATACTTCAGGATTTTATATTAAAAATCTTCACTATTTAATCATTAAAAAATTGTTTCCTTATGCTACCTTATTTTTTATTATCATGTCTTACCTACCAGCAAATGTCCTCTACAATTTGACTTCAAAGAAATTCTTATTTTTCAGTTTCTGAAATAGGACAGTGAAATAAAATTTCACCCTCAAAATATAAAGAAAAACTTTCAGTTTAAAGAAAATATACTTAGGGACTTCCCTGGTGGCACAGTGGTTGAGAATCCGCCTGCCAGCGCAGGGGACACAGGTTCGAGCGGATCCCACATGCTGCAGAGCAACTAAGCCCGTGTGCCACAACTACTGAGCCTGTGCTCTAAAGCCCGCAAGTCACAACTGCTGAGCCAGAGCGCCACAATTACTGAAGCCCACGTGCCTAGAGCCCGTGCTCCGCAACAAGAGAAGCCACCGCAATGAGAAGCCTATGCACCGCAATGGGGAGCAGCCCCTGCTCATGTCAACTAGAGAAAGCCCGCGGGCAGCAACGAAGACCCAATGCAGCCAAAAATAAAATAAATTAAAAAGACAAAAAAAAAGAAAATATACTTAAAATATGTAATTATAGGATTATTACTCACTTTATCTCCTCCACAAAGTGCTACTCAAGAATTTCTGCTACCCAGAATAAGGTGTAGTCACTACACAATAGAAACCATAACCTTCATATTCTACTTCAGCACCTAGTATATTACACTATCCAAAGCAGGTCCTAAAATAATTAACTGACTGGATCTGATATATATAGCTTAAAATGTCTTCAAACTCATACCTTTAAGTATTTCAGTTTTACTTAAAGATATTTTCTAACTTTCTGGGCAAACTAAAAACAAAACAAAATGAAAACAAAAAAATTCAGCTATCAAGACTTTAATTCTGTAGGAAGAAGAATATGAAAGGTTAAAAACTGACGGGTAATTTGTTTTGTTTTGGTCTCTTTTTTTTTTTTGCTTATAGAAGTACATGCTCACAGTACAAAAATGCAAACATTACAGAGTTACACAGAAAAGAATCTATTACAAGATTGGAGAATAAAAGAAAAAAGGAAATAAAGATAATAATCTGATTTATGTTTGTCTGGATTTCTTTTTTTTAAGCATAATATACTGATTCTACTTTTCTTAAATATAGTATCAAACTGTTACGCAACTCACTTTTTTTTTTTTTTTTCCTTGCGGTACGCGGGCCTCTCACTGCTGTGGCCTCTCCCGCTGCGGAGCAAGGCTCCGGACGCGCAGGCTCAGCGGCCACGGCCCATGGGCACAGCCGCTCCGCCGCATGTGCGATCCTCCCGGACCGGGGCACGAACCCGTGTCCCCTGCATCGGCAGGCGGACTCCCAACCACTGCGCCACCAGGGAAGCCCCGCAACTCACTTTTTACTTCACAATATATCTTGTATATCTCTTCCCATCTCTATATAGATCTAACTCATTTAAAATATAGTACAGTATTCCATTAAAAGCTGAGTTCTTTTATCAGTTAAGAAATAACGTCATGGGCTTCCCTGGTGGCGCAGTGGTTGAGAGTCCGCCTGCTGATGCAGGGGATGCGGGTTCGTGCCCCGGTCCAGGAGGATCCCACATGCCGCGGAGCGGCTGGGCCCGTGAGCCATGGCCGCTGAGCCTGCACGTCCGGAGCCTGTGCTCCGCAAGGGGAGAGGCCACAACAGTGACAGGCCCGCATACCGCCAAAAAAAAAAAAAAAAAAATTAAATAAAAAAGAAATAACGTCATGCTGAAATTGTACTACTGTC
Organism: Neophocaena asiaeorientalis asiaeorientalis; assembly: GCF_003031525.2. NCBI lineage: Eukaryota > Metazoa > Chordata > Mammalia > Artiodactyla > Phocoenidae > Neophocaena > Neophocaena asiaeorientalis. The sequence goes on from NW_020175191.1 coordinate 1,017,315, forward strand.
CTTAAAAGGCCCAAAGTGACATAATGTAGCAAAACTCACAAAATATTAAATGGCTTAAAAATTTGATGGGATCTAAAATTTTATTTTCTTTACCTCAGATAGGTCTTTATAGTAATGCAGATCTAAATTACAAACATGTTTATTTACCAAACATTTATTGAATGCCTGTTATGTGCTAAGTAGAATATCAGACATAAAATGATGCTAAGACAAGAGTCCTGCTTTTTAAAAAGCTCACCAATAACTAAGGGAGAGACATAGAAACAGACCAAAAGAAAAAAAAAAAAGATGATTAAGGTACTAAAGAAACAGAAGAAAGAGCCATTATCTCTGCTTGGGAAAAGTGGGAAAGACACCTCTACAAAGGAGGCAACAGATGAGCAGGATCTTGAAGAATGAGTAGAAACTTGCCAGGTAGAGAAGAGACTGAGCATATGTACAATGGTAGGGAGTCATAATGACACCTGGCCAATCCAGGGAATAGTAGCACTGGAGGTAAGGAACAAGGCAGAAGTGGTGAGGAGCGAGGCTGGAGACAGATACTGGGCCCAGACTATGACGGGTTTCTATACACGCAATACTACGGGGTTGGTTCTTATCGTATAGGCAATAGGGAACAAGCAGAGCCCTTTAGGCAGAGTAAGATTTGCTATTTAGGTGGATAACTCTGGCAATGGCCAGAGTAGAGAGGGTTTGATGGCAGGGAGACCACTGAGGAATCTGTTTTAATGGTCCAAACAAAAGATGGTAGAGTATTTGAGATTACTGTATTTCTACACATACATATCTGTATGTTTAAAAATGCACAGAAAATGTCTGGCAATATATACACCAAACAGAAACAGTGGTTACGTGAGAGAAGTAGAATTGGGAGAGAAGAAACAGGGGATTTTTTACTTTATAAACTTCTAAAGGGTCTGAATTTTTTTTTAAAGCATTCATTACTTTTATAACAATAATAATTTTTAAAAGAATAGGGCTTCCCTGGTGGCGCAGTGGTTGAGAGTCCGCCTGCCGATGCAGGGGACACGGGTTCGTGCCCCGGTCCGGGAAGATCCCACATGCTGTGGAGAGGCTGGGCCGTGAGCCATGGCCGCTGAGCCTGCGCGTCCGGAGCCTGTGCTCCGGAACGGGAGAGGCCACAACAGTGAGAGGCCCGCGTACCGCAAAAAAAAAAAAAAAAAAAAAAAAAGGTAGTGCAGGTGCACAATGAGCAGTGACAGTGGGGATGGAGAAGATGGCTAGATCTGAAAGAGATTTCAAAGGTCATAATACGAGTTGGTAATTTGGAAAGAGCAGAGTAAAGGTTAATTACAGAAGAAAATAATAAAGCCGTAAGTCAGAATACAGAAATAAGGAAGGAGAGGCAAGCTGGAGAAGAGACTAAAAAATAAATTAAAAAAAAATCAGTTTGAGACACATTAAAGTGTCTGAAGTACTTATTAGATACCCAGGTAAAAATTTCCACAACTAGATAGAAATGCAAATCTAAAGACAAGGAAGGAAGCCAGAGTTAACATATTTGGAAATAACTGGCAAATAAAATATGGTTAAAGACATAAACCAAGGCTGGTACCTAGTATGTGCTGCAGGACCTTCCATATTACCTCCAAATCATCTTCTTGTTATATCTGGAAATTGCGTGGGCCAATTTTAACTAGTATTCAACTATGGACAATATACTCAAATAATTACTCAAAGTCTCTTGCTTTTCACTAAAAATATTAAAAATTAAAGCTACTTTGGAAGCTATAGTTAAAAAGACATAATGATGTATGGCCTGGTGGTATCTTTTATAACTCTAAATCCATACCTATGCTTACGCTCAAATTCACTTTAATTTTGAATTGCTTTGATCTTTATAATTTATCTCTAGATTACTTTGTTTCTATTACTTTGCAAATCTTACAACAGCTTTTGACCAAAAGCAATATAATTCTGACCTGAAGTAACGATAATGCTTTAATAATCTTCCTCTTAAAAGCAGAGGTTAAAGAAAAATCTCTCTGAAGGCATCTGAAATTAAGGTACTTTGCTCTTGATCAGTCATGCACATCAAGACCAATTTATCTCTCCAATTAGTTTTCTCAGTGCACATTCTATGAGATTGGACAGGCAGGCTGAATGCAAAGATTCCACATGGAGGTGTATTATAAGGGAGACTAAAGAAAGTTCCCAGATAGAAAGTAAACAACTGCTGTATGAATAAACTGAAAGAAAACATGATACTACCTAGCAGCCTCAGGAGCAAAGGGAAAGTGATCTTATATTAAAAGGAGAGGGATGGGAGGCTAAACAGGGCATGTGCTTCAGGAAAATGACTTTCCAGATCATCCTACAGAGCAGCATCTCAAGAGATAAGCATTTCATATCTCAACCCTTCCACCTGGGCCACAGTACAATATAATGGAAACGCAAAGGCCTCACTGTGCTCTAAGTACGGGTCACAGATTTAACACTACTTCCCTTTTCTCCCTGTAGTCCCGCTATGCCACTCAGAATCTCAACTGAGTGCCCATCTCCCTCATCTTTTACTTATGCTGCTATAATATAAGTAGTCTGGCCAAAAGAAATGTAAGCCCGCTGCTAAAGACCTAGTACCTTCTCTAATGGATGGGACTCATAACATCCTACGGGCTTCAATTTCTGATCAGCCAGAATGGATTTTACCTTTTATGTATCCATTTATTTTTAAAATTCCCCTTGCACTTGTAAAGGCCTCCTGGCATGGTCTACTTTCTTAGCAGCACAATACCAAAACCAGTTTTATTGTAAAATAAGAATAATCTTAAAAAGCCACAGATAGCATATTCCTAAACATGTACTCAAGTTGCAGAGATTTATTAAACAAGGTTTTGTTTTGTTTTTAAATGTTCTACGTCACTCTTCCCTCAAGGGCTTCTTCTGGAAGACATAAACTGTCCTCAGGGTATTAAGTAATTCAAATAAGTTAATTCCTAACTGTCTCACCTAACCATCTTCACCTTCACCCCATCTCAACAAAGGAATCCCCCAAATCTTATACACTCTAAAGCACTAAACTAATATTTACAAGGAAAGAGGACACGCTGGAACAGCTTAAACAGGAGGAGAAAATGGTAACAGAGTATAATAAAGCAGTGATGGCCATAATAATCAATGCTGTTGCCTGACACTCAGACATTGTGTTGAGAACTTCACATATATCATCTCATTTAATCAGGAGGCATGATACCTTGACAGTGCTTTCCACGTTGAGGCAGATTCTTTTTTATTGAGGTATAATTTAAAAACAGTAAAATGCACGGGTCTTAAGTATTCAGTTCAATGAGTTTTAACAAGAGACTTCCCTGGTGGTCCAGCGGTTAAGAATCCTCCTTCCAGTGCAGGGGATGCGGGTTTGATCCCTGGTCAGGGAACTAAGATCCCACATGCCGCAGGGCAACTAAGCCCGCGAGCTTCAAATACTGAGTCCGAGTGCCACAACTACAGATCCCGCACGCTCTGGAACCCGTGCACCACAACTAGAGAGAAGACCAAGTGCTGCAATGAAAGATCCTGAGTGCCACAACTAAGACCTGACACAGCCAGAAATAAATTAAAAAAAAGAAAGAAAGTAGACAAGCAACACCATCACCCCAGAAAGTTCTCCTTTCCAGTTAATACCTCTATCCTGACCACCTGAGGCAACCACCGCTCTAATTTCTACCACAATAGATCACTTTTGCCTTTTCTTGAATATCACATAAATGGAATCATTCAGTATATATTCTTTTGGACGCTATATTTCTAAGATTCATCCATGTTTTGCTGTACCAGTAGCTCTTTTCTTTTTATTGCTAAATTTTTTTCTCTTGGATGTACACCTTGGAGTAGAACTGGGTCATAGGGCGAGGTATATGTTTAATTTTATAAGAAATTGACAAAGTGGTTGTATCATTTTATATACTATTAGCAGCAATGTACTAGAGTTCTAAATGTTCTACATTCTTACCAATATTTTATCAGTATTTTTAATTACAGCCATTCTGATAGGCATGATACCTTGTAATTTTATAATGCATTTCCTTGATAACCAACAATGGTGAGCACCTCTTTATGTGTTTATTGGACATTCCAATATCTTCTTTTCTGAAGTATCTGTTCAAGGCTTTTGACCATGTTTTACATTAAAGTTGTCATTTTATACTTATATATTCTGGATTTGAGTCGTTTGCCAAACAAACAAACTGGAAATATTTTTTTTCCTATTTGTGGTTTGCCTTTTCATTTTTTTTTAAATGATGATGATTTTATTTTTTTTTATTTATTTATTTTTGCCACACCGCACAGCTTGCAGGATCTTAGTTCCCCAACCAGGGATTGAACCTGTGCCCACGGCAGTGAAAGCACGGAGTCCTAACCACTGGGCGGTTGGGGAATTTCCTGCCTTTTCATTTTTCTTAACACTGTCATCAGTGAGAAGAATTTTAAATTTTTGAAAAGGCCAATTTAGAATTTTTTCTCTTACAGTTAAGTGCCTATTGTGTCCTAGGAAATCTCTGTCTACCCCAAAATTTCAAAGATATTCTTAGATGTTTTCTTCTAGATGTATAGTTTTAGCTCTTACATTTAGGTAAATGATCCATCTCAAATTAATGTTTATGTATGCTATGAGAATATTTCATGATTTTCCCCCCATTCAGACATCTAGATGTTCCAGCACCATTTGTTGAAAAGAGTTTCCTTTCCCCACTGAACTGCATTGGTACTTTTGTCAAAAACCAAATGACAAAATACATATAGATATATTTCTGGACTTTCTATTCTGTGATTTTGTTTTTAAAGCAAGTATCTCAAATTTAAATCTAATAATAATAAAATTTAGAAGAATTTGGTGGTAGTATGCTAATAAAAAAAACCTTCAATGAAATATTGCAGCAAGCTACTGCTGGATCCTAAATTAAAGTTAGATAATACTATTCTAACTGATGTGTAAAGTGTCATACTAAGAACAATTACATCTATAGTAAATCATGGATATTTTTGGATTTAATATTTACGATTTCAATCATCTGTGCTATCTCTAAACATCCATGATTTATAAAGCCATAATTTTGCTAAGGAACAAATTTCAATCATTTGTGCTCTGAGGCTTGTACACACATGTGAGTAACTTACCAAATGAATAACCCTAGTTGAATCTTCAGCATCCATATCTCAGCAAGGTTCACGGCCCATCCTCATGTTCTCATTTCAGGAGTAAAATTATATGTTATACTGGTATTTCTCAACCCATGGAGATTCACAATGGTTTTGGACCATATTAATCAAGAATGTCAATGGCTTACTATAATAATAATGTTAAAGAATACTTTTTATAATAAAAAGATGAATTTTAAAATGTGCAAAGGACTTGGATATTTATCCAAAGAAGATATACAATCCCACTCCTGGGCATATATCCAGAGAAAACCATAATTAGAAAAGATCCATGCACCCCAACGTTCATTGCGGCACCATTTACAATAGCCAAGACATGGAAGCAACCTAAATGTCCACTGAGAGATGAATGGATAAAGAAGATGTGGTATATATACACAATGGAATATTATTCAGTCATAGAAAAAAATGAAATAATGCCATTTGCAGCAACATGGATTGACCAAGAGATTGTCATACTGAGTGAAGTAAGACAGAGAAAGACAAATATCATATAATATCGCTTATATGTGGAATCTAAAAAAAAATTGGTACAAATGAACTTATTTACAAAACAGAAATAGTCACAGACGTAGAAAACAAACTTATGGTTTCCAGGGGGGAACGGGGGGGAGGGACAAACTGGGAGATTGGGATTGAGATATATACACTACTATATATAAAATAAATACCTAATAAGTACCTACTGTATAGCACAGCGAACTCTACTCAATACTCTGTAATGGTCTATATGGGAAAATAATCTAAAAAAAAGTGGAGATATGTAAAACTGATTCACTTTACTGTGCACCTGAAACTAACAACATTGTAAATCAACTATACTCAATAAAAATTATTTTAAAAAATATAAAAAAAGAAGATATACAAATGGCCAATAACCACATTAAAAGATGTTCAGGGGCTTCCCTGGCGGCGCAACGGTTGAGAGTCCACCTGCCAATGCAGGGGACGCGGGTTCGTTCCCCGTCCGGGAGGATCCCACATGCCGCGGAGCGGCTGGGCCCGTGAGCCATGGCCGCTGGGCCTGCGCGTCCGGACCCTGTGCTCTGCAACGGGAGAGGCCGCAACAGTGAGAAGCCCGCGTACCGCAAAAAAAAAAAAAAAAAAAAAAAAAGATGTTCAACATCATTAGTCATTAGGAAATGCAAATCAAAATCATGAGATGCCACTTCACACCTACTAGGACAACTATAGTCAAAACACAGACAATAACAACTGTTGGCACAGATGTACAGAAATTGTAACCCTCAAAAATTGCTGTAAATTTTTGGGAATTTTTTACATTGGGAATGTAAAATAGCACAGCCAACTTTGAAAAAGCTTGGCAGTCTCTCAATAAGTTAAGCATAGAGAATTACCATATGATCCATCAATTCCACTCCTAGGCATATACCCAAGAGAAGTGAAACCATGTGTCCACACAAAAGCTTGCACATGAATATTCACACCAGCATTATTCATAATAGCCAAAAAGTGGAACCAACCCAAATGCCCATCACCTGATGAATGGATAAACAAAATGTGGTATATCCATACAATGGATTACTACTCAGCCATAAAAAGAAAGGAAGTATTGATACCTGCTACCTTATGCTAAGTGAAAAGGCCACATAATATAATTCTAAATCTACAGAGACAGAAGGTAGATCTGTGTTGTCATGGATTTGGGGAGGAAGGAATGGGGAGTGACTGCTAATAGCTACAGGGTTTCTTTTGGGGGTAATAAAAATGTTCTAGAATCAGAGAGTGGTGATAATTACACAACCTTGTGAATATACTAAAAACCATTCAATTGTATACTTTAAAAGGGTGAATTATATTGTATATGAATTATTTTAATTAAAAAATACTTCTTGATGGTTGGATAATAAAAAAATGTGAGACACAAGAATGACTGAAACAGGATGCTATGGAATATTTAAAAAGTATGAAATATTTTCTACCGTAAAATTTTAAAAACCAACAATTTCTATAGTAGCTGAAAGATACATAATCTTTTTCTTGTTTGGTGACTAAAACAAAATGTTTATTGAACCAAAGCCATACCTAGGTAATGAAGAACAAGTCAAAAATCATGAAAACATGCTGTTCTAATTTTTTTACTATTACTATCACAGTTACTGTATACTGAATTCATTCAGTAGATTAAAAAAATCTGTAAAAGCAATCAATACTGATGAAACATCTAAAGCAAATTCATAGCCTGAAGAGATTTATGTGATCTTTTTCTACTGCACTTCTAATGGCTTCCAGCTTTAACAAATTGCACAACTCTAGACCTACAGCCATTTCTGTTGTAGTTATGTGGAAAGTAGCCAAAATAGTTCCTGCTAAAACAGCTTTACAATTTGTCATTTTACTGGTAAGATTCATAGAACATTTGAAAATTTGCAAAATAAATTTATAAGAATAAAAGAAGATTTAAATATATATATATATTTAAGTGTCACTGTTCATTAGGTTAAGTAAGTTATCATGACACATTGTTGAAGTCTGAGGAAGAAAACTCCTAAAGCCCTTTATGTTTGCTGGCTCCAGCGGAGAGAATCACAGAGACTATAATAGAAGAGAGAGGGGGAGAGAATATCTGTACCTACTTCATCACTTGCAAAAACAGCCACAAATTCCAGCGCTCTTCCAATTCATATAACACTAATGTTATTTAAGTGGGATATTATCCAAATTGTTGGAGCATAAAATTTCCCCCCTAAAACCTTAATTTTTATCCTGTTTGGTAACACCCAGCTTAAACTGCCTATCCACAAACAATAACGTAAGGTTACGGAGCCATTCTACTCAGTTGGATATTCTGATAGAGTTGAACTGTCAACTGGTTTTGATATTTAGGTAAGGGGAAAAAATATACAAATTTCTACCTATAAATAAAAATGATTTTTTTTCAGGCAAGGCTTTACTAGGGCTAAAAATGATTTTCAAATATTGCAGTATATACATATTACATACTTATTAAATGTATATTTATATTTAATTAAATAACATATTCTACAGTTTTACTGACATATACTTTATATATCACAAAATTTACCATTTTAAGTATACAGTTCAATGATTTTTACTAAATTTATACAGTTGTGCAACCACCACCATAAAAAGTTCCCTCATGCCTGTTTGAAGTCAATCTCCACTCCTACCCACAGCCCCAGGGAACCACTGATCTGCCTTTTGTGTCTATAGTTTTACCTATTTCATAAATTTCATATAAATGGAATCATACAATATGCTGTCTTTTTTTTTTAAGGAAATATAATACACTCCTTGGCTCAACTGTAAGTATTGATGATAATTTATTTTTTTTAATATTTATTTAGTTATTTGGTTGTGCCAGGTCTTAGTTGTGGCAGGTGGGCTCCTTTAGTTGCATCAGGTGGGCTCCTTAGTTGCGACTTGCCGGCTCCTTAGTTGTGGCATGCAAACTCTTAGTTGCAGCATGCGTATGGGATCTAGTTCCCTGGCCAGGGATTGAACCTGGGCCCCCTGCATTGGGAGCACAGAGTCTTAACCACTGCGCCACTAGGGCAGTCCCCAATATGTTGTCTTTTTTTTTTTTAATTTAATTTTTGGCTGTGTTGGGTCTTCGTTGCTGCACGTGGGCTTTCTCTAGTGGCAAGCTGGGGCTATGCTTTGTTGCAGTGCGCAGGCTTCACATTGCAGTGGCTTCTCTTTGTTGCAGAGCATGGGCTCTAGGCACACGGACTTCAGTAGTTGTGGCTCACAGGCTCTAGAGCGCAGGCTCAGTAGTTGTGGCACACGGGTTTAGTTGCTCCGCGGCATGTGGGATCTTCCCGGACCAGGGCTCAAAACCATATCCCCTGCATTGGCAGGCGGATTCTTAACCACTGTGCCACCAAGGAAGTCCCCAATATATTGTCTTTTGTGTCTTGTTTCTTGCACTTGGCATAAAGTATTTGAGGTTCATTTATGTTGTTGCATGTACTTATACTTCGTTCCTTTTTAGTGCTAAGAAGTGTTCCATTATGTGGATATATCACCATTTATTTATTCATTCACCTATCTTTGGACTGTTTCAAATTTTTTGCTATTGTGAATAATATTGCTATGAACACTTTCATACAAGTCTTTGTATAGGCATATGTTTTCATTGCTCTTGGGTAAATATCTAGGAATGGAATTGATGGATCATATGGTAAGTATATGTTTAACTACACAACTGTTTTCCAAAGTAGCTATACTATTTTAATGCCTGGGAGCAATATATGCATTTTCTCTACATTCTTGCCAACACCTGATATTGTAAGTCTATGTGAGTATAGCCATTCTAGTGGATATAAAGTAGTATCACACTGTGGTTCTAATTTGTGTTTTCCCAATGACTAATGATGCTGAGTATCTTTTCATGTGCCTTCTTTGATAGCTAATTCATAAACCTTCTTTGATGAAGTGACTATTCAAGTCCTTTGTCCATGTTTTAATTGAGTTGTTTGTCCTATTATTACTGAGTTATAAAAGTTCTTTATAAGTTCTGGATACCAAACTTTAAGAGATAAATGACCTGCAGTCATTTGGCTTATCTTTCCATTTTGTTAATGATAACTTTTGAAGAGCAAACATTTTAAGAAGTCCAATCTATCAGTTTTTTTTTTTATTGATCATGCTTTTGAAGAAATCTTTGCCTAACTCAAGTTCTGTTTCCTTCTAGAATTTTTATAATTTTACCTCTTACATTTAGATCTCTGATCCATTTTGAGTTAATTTTTTATTTGGCATGAGGAGAGGGTCTAGGTTGTTTGTTTGTTTTTCATATAGATGCCTGATTTTCCCAGCACCATTTGTTGAAAAGATTATCCTTTCCCCATTGAATTGCATTGGAACTCTTGTTGAAAGTCAACTGACCAAAATTATGTGAGTTTATTTCAGGATTCTCTATTGTCTTTCGCTGATCTACATTTCAACCTTCATGCCAATATTATATTATCTTAATTACCGTAGCTTTAAAAATGTCTTGAAATTGGGTAGTATAAGTCCCTCTAACCTTACTGTTCTTTCTCAAAACGGTTTTGGCTATTCTAGATCCTTTGCATTTCCATATAAATTTTAGAATGAGCTTGTCAGTTTTTTTGTTTTGTTTTTTGGGTTTTTTTTTTTGTGGTACGTGGGCCTCTCATTGTTGTGGCCTCTGCCGTTGTGGAGCACAGGCTCCAGACGCACAGGCTCAGCGGCCATGGCTCACAGGCCCAGCCACTCTGCGGCATGTGGGATCTTCCCGGACCGGGGCATGAACTTGTGTCCCCTGCATTGGCAGGCGGACTCTCAACCACTGCGCCACCAGGGAAGCCCAAGCTTGTCAGTTTTTACAAACAAGTCTACTATGATTTTAATAGGAACTGCATTTAATCTACAGATCAATTTGGAGAGATCTTAACAATAATTAGTCTTCTAATCCACAAACATGGTATATATCTCCATTTATTTAGGTCTTCTTTAATTTCTCTCAGAAGTATTTTGGAGTATTTCACTATATGTGTGTGTAGGTTTTTAAACTCAAAAGAAGCATCACTAAAAGCATCACAGATTATTTAGACAGATTCAATATGAAGGTTAATATATATTACATATCCAACAATTTAATTTTATAATTTGGGCAATGCCTGGGATTTCCGCTACCCTCCCCTCACCCATTGTGGCTCTGGCAGTAGTTTTGAAAACCAATGCACAATGTACACCATCAGAATTGTTACTGCTGAAACTGACAAAGGACTAATCTTCAAAATACACAAGCAGCTCATGCAGCTCAATATCAAAAAAAACAAGCAACCCAATCCAAAAATAGACATTTCTCCAAAGAAGATATACAGATTGCCAACAAACACATGAAAGGATATTACTGCTGAGAATACATTTTACGTAAGAGGGTTTTTAAAGCAGAAAAGAACAACCACAGGGAACAGACAATCCCGATTTTGTTATTTTGAGTGGGAATTAAATAAATTTTTTAGATATCAATGGTGTATTTAATTTGAATAGTTCTGATTAATAACTGCTGCTTATCTTCTCACACAAGGAACAGATTTCCACCCCATCCTGGGTACTAACAATAACAACCACTTCTGTAAAGCTTACTACGTGTTAGGTACTCTTCTAAGCACTTTAAAGATATGCACTCATTTAATCTTAATAACAACTCTAAGAGGTAGGGAATATTATCCCCAGCTTACACATGAGGAAACTCAAGTCTAGAGAAGTTAAGTAACTTGTCCAAGGTAATAGAAGTAGTGGAGCCAGAATTCAAATGTAGGCAGTTTAGTTGCTGAATCCATTCTCTTAACCACTCTGCAGCAAGAGAGAGCAGAGCATTTCATATACAAGTATTTTTAGACCTCTGCTTCCAGTAATGGAAGACTGGGTAACTCAGATGAACCCTCCCAGACAGCTAGAAAAGCTGTCGATTTTTAAAAATTGAATTAAATACAGATAATTAACAAAGGGTAGAGAATTACCAGGCCACAGTCTAAAGATGGCAGAGAGCAGAGAAGTAAGCCACACCTGGGGCTTCTTTCACTATAGGGACATTTGACAATTCTGGAAAAGATAGCTAGGAGGCTGTTCAGTATTTTTGCCAGTTTCATAAGGCTACTGGAACAAAAGTTGAAGTCCAAGTCCTGTCAAGAGTGAGAGCCTGGCAAAACCCTCAGGATTGGACTGGGACTCTGAAAGCTGCATCTTAGGAATAAGGGTGAACCAGAAATAAACTGAAACTTTCATGGACTGCAGTCCAGTTTCAAGTCATCCGGGTAGACCAGAAAATTTCAATCCTTGAAACTGAATTAAGGTGATCCTGTCCTACCAATGCTTCTTCCAGGCATCTAAGGGCAAGGAAAATCCTCTATGAAGGGATATAATATTATCTGAGATTTTAAGCTATTTCTACAATTTTTCAAATAAAGTATCTGGCACATAGTGAAAGAAAATCAGGCATAAGAGAAAAGACGATATGAACATGATGCAGCAGAAAAAAACATGTTAAAAACAGAAACAGGGACGTTCTAGATATTGGGATTATCAGAGAAAGACTTTAAGATAACTACTTTATTTTCAAAGAGATAACAGATTATATTTAAACTTTTGGCAGAGAATTCAAACCTATAAATAATACGAGAGATGTGAAAAATAAATAGAAATTCAAGAATTAAAAAATGTTTCAAAGGGGTGAAATCACACAGTGTATGTTCTCTGGCCACAATGCAATTACGTCAGAAATCATTGATAAAAAGATAATTTTCATATGTTTTAAAATTAAGAAATACATATCTAAATGGAATAAATATACCTCTAAATCAAAGAGGAATAGTGGAAATTAGATAATATTTTTGAACTAAATTATAAAAAAAATAATGCTATAGTATGCAGTTAAAATTGTACTTAGAGAGAGGTTTATAGACTTAAATGGATATGTTAGAAGAAGAAACATTAAAAATTAATGAGTTAAATACCTTATAAGAGGATACAAGAGGGACTTCCCTGGTGGTTCAGTGGTTAAGAATCCACCTGCCAGAGCAGGGGACACAGGTTTGTGCCCTGGTCCAGGAAGATCCCATATGCCACAGAGCAACTAAGCCCGTGTGCCACAACTACTGAGCCTGTGCTCTAGAGCCTGCGCTCTAGAGCCTGCGAGCCACAACTACTGAGCCCATGTGCCACAGCTACTGAAGCCCGTGCACCTAGAGCCTGTGCTCTGCAACAAGAGAAGCCACTGCAATGAGAAGCCCGCACACCGCAACGAAGAGTAGCCCCCACTCGCCAAACTAGAGAAAACCCACATGCAGCAACAAAGACCCAACACAGCCAAAAATAAGTAATTAAAAAAAAAAGAAGATACAAGAATTAAAAAAAATAATATGGGGCCAAAGAAAGTTGAAAGAAGGCTGTAAAGAGCAGAAATGAATGAACCAGAAAACAAACAGTAGAGAAGATCAACAAAGCCAGAGGCTGGTTCTTCACAAAGACTAATAAAATTGATAAATCCCTGAGGAATCCAATAGAGGGGCAAAAAGAAAGGTAGCCAGTGTTATGAATTAAAAAATGGATGTTACAACTGATTCTGCACATATTAACAAGCTAATAAAAGGATTTTATGAAATCTTTATGCCAATAAATTTGAAATTTTTGATGTAATAAATTCCTAGAAAAATACAACTTACCAAAAGCTAACACAAGAAGAAACAAGAAATGTGAATAGTTATGGAATGGTTAAAAAAATTGAATTTGTAATTAAACTATTAAAGATATGAAATTTGTAATGAAAATTCTTCTCACAAAGAAAAATCCAAAATCAGACAGCTTTATCAGCAAATTCTTCCAATCACTGAAGGCAGAAATAATTCTAATTTTTACACAAATTATTCCAGAGAATGATAAAAGAGGGACAATTCCTTAACCTGTTTTATAAAGCCAGCAATAAAGGAAAAGTATAGACTAAAAATATAAGAAAAGAAGGAAAAACATAATTAATAAACATAATTAATGTCAGAATGGTGGTTAAGTTTAGGCAGGAGGGAAGAAGTAATTGGGAAAGGGCAGGTGGGTTTCTGGGGGCTGACAATGTTGTTTCTTGACCTCAGTGGTAGTTTCCACTCATTTGCTTTATAATAAGTCATTAAGACACACATCTCTGTTTTTTACACTTTGCTGTATATATATTACAATTCACACTAAAATTTTTATTGAAATTTATGGGACCAGTTTCACTTAATGAGAGAATGGCATAAATATTTGTTGACTCTCATCCTTAGATTTCAGTAATATTCTTGACTCTGTCTTTACTTACTCTAACAGACTTACAACTTGCATTTCTTGGAGATTATTTTTTAGAGGTTAATCCTTTAATGTTTACTAGTTTCCAAATTCCACTAACATATTATACTGGAATCAACAGTTACAATTACTCTTTTAAATAAAGGCATATTCTTGAATACTCTATACTCCCTAACTTGGGGCATTGTTTTTAAAATCCAAAATTTCATCTTGGGTTATAACACACAAAGATTAACCAATGATCTGTATGTCTGCAAGGGGTACAATATTAAGACAAATGAGATGAGTACAGTTCATCTGGGACTAAATAAACATCAACTCAGCAGTTTTTCTGGGAACTTTCACATCTGTTTCCTAACACTGATTATTTTAATCTATTTGTCTTCAGTCTTTGTCTACCCAGCCCTCATTCAAAAGCATCTGTCTAGATGTAAATAGCTTTTATAGTAACAGGATATTTGATTTAATGATCTGAAATATGAATGATCTTTTATTAGGACCAAGCCATTTTATTTCTTCTCTATAACCATAGTAAAAGGAACAGCTAAGTGAACATATTGTACATCAAATTTTATTTTGACAGCAATTATAATGCCTACACTGAAATACTGCTCCTATCCACCTTTCTAAATTCTTTTTAACATCCCCTTTAGGGTAAACACTAAGCATCAAAATAAAGCAGACTAAAACAATTCTGCCTCAAATTATGGAGACCCAAACTTTGGTCTATACACTGTTACCAATTTGATTAACTTAAATAAAAGTAGTATTTCTATCATAAAGTTTCTTACTTTTGGAACATGAGGATTAAATTCCACAGCTCTATGAATTGCTTCCACAGCATTAATTTCTGCTGTGCTTAACCCTCTTCTGGAGGCTGTTTCTGGAGAAAATCTGTAAGAAAACCACAAAATGAAGAAATAAATATTTAAATAAATAAGTATTTTAATCAATTAATTAACTGAGATCGTAATCTAGCCCCCTAAATCAGAGGTTTCTGGTGATGGCTAAAGTCAAAGCCAAATGGCTACTAAACATAAAAGTAAAGCCTTTGGTTCAACACATAAAGGAAGGCAGCACAAGAAATGGAAATATTCAAGTTAAGGTGAAGAAAGCCTTCAGAAGTCCATTAAAGGCACACTTTGGGCAAAGTAATAAAATAAGAAATGCCACACAGGGACATCTAGAGAATCTCATGAAATAGAAGTACATTCTTATCAAATTTTCACTGTTCACAGACTGTGAACAGTCCATTCTAATTCATATCAAGCCACAGTAATCTAAGGTGAAAGAAAGCAGTTGCCATTTGGTTGGTTTATGAATAACTTACCTGTGGAATAAAGAGAAATTCATTAAGGACAGCCAAAAATACAAGGAAATCAGAATAACTCAGAATTATAATCTCAAAACAGGTAACATGAAACCTATTTCCCTACCACATATCTTACCATTACCGTCATAGCTACTATGTACTGGATATACTTTCTATCTACCATTGCTTTGGGCATTTAACACATATAATCCTCACACAACCACCCTACAGTATTATTCTCATTTTACAGATAACAAAGAAACTCTAACTCATTAACTTGACCAAAGTTCCATAGCTGGTATGCTGTAGACTTTGAATTTGAATCCAAGTTTACTTAGCTCTAAAAACCTTGCTCTTTCCACTACACATAGTAAGAAGCTTCTAAGCCCCATAAGATCAAGGGTTATTCAGCAGGAAGTAGGGGGGAAAAAAGCATTGTTTAAAGTCAGTGGATGAAAAACAATATTGAGTTTAGCAGTCTTTCTAAACTATTATAGTTTTCATAACTACTTACTTATCTGAAACAGTCCTTGTCTTCAATAGTGCTGCTGTATAACAGATGGCTGCTGACTTTGGAAGGCTTATATCTATAATAATAATTTTTAATTTAGGTAAGAATCACAAAAATATCTTAAGACAATTTCTAATAAGAATAATTCATAGTTCTAATTCAACGGATATAATATAGTAGTAAAAGCACATGGACATATAATTGGAAAACCAGAGTCTGAATCTTGATTCTACTATTTACCAGCTATGCATCCTTGAACTAGCACAACTTCTTTAACCTCAGTTTTCCCAAAATAGAGAAATGGTACTTTTCTAGCAGAGATTAAATTAAACCATGTCTGTGAAAGCCCTCATACAATGGTAAAAAGTACTCAACAAATGCTTATAAGAAGCTGCTTATAATAATACTATCCAAGGAAAAAGCCATTGTATAGATAGAACTATGTAAAAACTCCACCTATTCACAGAGAAAAACTAAGATTAAAAAAAAAAAAATTAACACATATAATAAAGTCCCACCAGGGACTTCCCTGGTGGCCCAGTGGGTAAGACTCCGCACTCCCAATGCAGGGGGCCTGGGTTCAATCCCTGGTTGGGGAACTAGATGCCACAAGCTTGCCGCAACTAAGAGTGCACATGCTGCAACTAAGAGGCCCACATGCCACAACTAAAGATCCTGCGTGACACAATGCAGATCCCACATGCCGTGACTAAGACCCGGCACAGCCTAAATAAATAAATGTTAAAAAAAATTAATAGTAGTTAAGTCCAGGTGATATAATCATGGGTGGTTTTCATTTTTTTCTTCTTCCGGTGTTTTTGCATTTTCTAAATTTTCTTAAATGATGATTTTTTATAAAATAAAAAGAAATTAAGAACTACAATGAAATTAATTATATGAGTTCTTTCTTAAAGAATGACCAAAATAATGTTATTGGCAGAGTAAGACTACAGAACTCTCTTTCCAGATTCCAGAGTTATACCAGCAAATGGAGAACTAAAGAAGTAAACTTGCTTTTAACTTTTTCAGGATTCTAGAAGGGTAAAAACTGGGGACTCATAAAAATAACTGAAAACACAGAAGCATATCCAAGTTGCTAGTTTTATTTTATTTTTAATGAATAGGTCCTATCTGATTTTTCATATTCAGTCCCTAAGCTTGTTCATCATAAGTATCATAAGCAGGCCATGCATCTGATAAGTAACATATGGAAAGAATTTCTCACAAATTTCTCCATGAGCCTGTACTACTCTAAAGCACTTCCTAAGAATTCCAGATGTTTAAAAGAAATAAACTTCTCTTTCCAAGTGTAACAAATTTCAAACTTTCCAAGTCATGGAGATTCCCAAGCTAATGGGTAGGAGCTTACAACAGGAGAGTGTGAATAAGTGACTTAAATGTGTTCTAATACAGTGAAAGATATGACCAGAAATATTATGCTAGTTAGGATGTTTCCAGCTTGGGGTTAAAAGCTGATGCCTCACTCAGAATGAGGAGAAAGGCTATGCTTCTCAAAAATTCTCCCAACTCCATTTGTGGTAAACTGGAACTGTTATCGTATAATAATAAAAATAGCCAACATATATTGACTTCTTACTTACTGTTGGGAGACTAGTAAACAAACAAATGGAATACCTAAGTTTAAGTTCAAGCTTGCCACTTACTGGCTAGAAGACCTTACCCAATCACTTAACCTTCTTCTACTCCAGTTTTCTTATTTACTAACCGGAAACAGTAAAAATATTGTACTTGTCCTACCACCTCACAAGATTGTTATAAGGATCAGATGAGATAATAAATTATACTTTGTAACTAAAAAGCATCGTAAAATGTTATTCTGAGTTACTCTTATATATACTCTAAGCAACTTCTGTTAGCCTTCCCTGCCACTCCAAAACAAATGAAGTGCATAGCACCCCATACTTTTCTATTACCCCACCTAACACGCTATGCCTCAATATAACTACTATTCATTTGTCTGTATGTTCCACTAAACGGTAAATTCTATGAGGGCTAAGTCCATGTCTTCTTATTCACCACTGTATTCCAAGCGCCTCACTCACATTAGGCGCTCAATAAAAAAATGAATATATCTTGAGAGAAGGAAAGTTCCTCCTTGCAGACTTTTGCTACCAAAAGTACTGATAAAGAAGATACTTAATAGCAACTTATATCCACAGATACTAGATACTGACTGGTAAGAATGCAAAGAGAAAATCACAGAAATACCAGAGTAGGATCACATTTATGATTACTTAATAGAAAAAAAATACTTTAACCATGCTATTAACTAAGAGAATTATCACTCACCATCATATTTTGCTAGAACTGCTTGGACATCTGCATAGGCCTGTAATTCTAAAAGTGATTCTAGGAGATTTTCATGGATGTTCAACATGGTAAGAGGGGGAAATTCTTTCATCAACTGTATATTAAAAAGAAAAAAGATTAAAATTATACAAAAGGAACTCAGAGCTGAATCAAATTCACTGAGGTAGAAATTCTTTTGTTTCTTAAAACTGTGGAGACTCAACCTCTAAGAAATCTATGTATATTAAATAAATATCTTGTTATAAAACTATCAATTAAAAAAAACAGTGATTCTGGGGAATTTCTTGACGGTCCAGTGGTTAGGATTCGGCACTTTCTCTGCTGGGGCCCGGGGTTCAATCCCTGGTCAAGGAACTAAGACCCCGCAAGCTGGGCAGCATGGCCAATCAATCAATCAATCAATCAATGTTAAAAAAAAAAAAAAAAGGAAAACACATAGTGATTCTGCATTAACTTAACTGGCAACTTAAAACACATTCTGTTTTTGAAGGAATAAAGATAAAGGTTGAGTCATCAAATTTACTTACATCTCTCATTATTTTTACTGCTTCTCTTATTCTTCCTAATTTTCTTGCACACATTGCCAGTCTTCTTTTAATATACACCAGTACATTGGTATCTCTCCCTATTTAGAAAAACAACAAATGACACAAACTATCACTTTTATATTATGACCTGCTACTTCATTAACATATTACCTGTTAATTTTATTTGCTTACCTTGGGAGGTTCAATTAAAATTAAATTGTGTCAGAATGGAAGAATATTAATAATAGTTGAATTTGGGTGATGAACAATGAATGAAGGTTCATTATACTGCTCTAATTTTATAGATGTTTGAAGTTTTTTATATTAAAAGCTTAAAAAATATATATAGAGAGAATTACTTTTGCCTCTAACATTAAGTAATCGGAGTACAGTATATATAAAGTAATTTGTGTATACTTGGCAAGTAGATTTTACTATTGAAAGACATACATTAATAGGAAGAAATAACATTATTAAGTTTCTGCATAAATAATCTACTATTTTAATATTCTCTATTATCTTAGCTGACAAACAAAAGATATTCAAAACAAAATTTCCATGCTAGCATAAATTTTTGGTCAACAGCAAGTAACTAACAAACTACAAAACTACTTCTAGAAAGGGCTAACAAATATTTCTGGAACTATCTCATAACTATATCTGAGATTATACAAGGACAAATGGCATGACTTTTTTACAGATGTTTCATTAGTTCCAGACTGCAAAATTACATATTCCCACAGTTGTGTGTTATAACAACACGCATTAACGAAACATACTATATACATCAATATTTAGTTTAGAGAGAAAACATTATCCTAATTTTAATTTACACAAACAAAAGATTTAGAACTTAACTCCAGGAGATAATGCATTATATAAACATATTTCAATTTATTGCCCATTATCTGCCAAAATCATGAAACTAAAGCCCTCTGGCCACACAAAATAGCAGGAAGCAGCAGCATTACAGATTCTAATATCTTTGGTAAAAGTGTCTCGACCACAACTGGGAGAGTATGCCTGAGAGTGGAAAGAAAGGACCTCAGCTGCTATGGCCCATATGGTCTCAAACACATCATGGAGAAAAAACAACCAAAGAAATAGTCAATATCAAGTGTAAGGCTGGTTTTGTGCTGAAGGGCCACTCCCTGGCACTATATGGAGATATATACTGTCTGAAGAGCAAACCAAATGATATACCTCTACTATTGCTTGGGTAAGGGTGAGGATAAAGGTAATAGCTACTTATCATCACTAGAAGGTTCTCTTGAATCTTGAATACTTTTGAGTTGTGTTTCTCCAATGACCAGCCCAATTCTCATATGAAATAAATTATTGTTAAGTTTCAGAGCAGCACATCTCTCAATAACCAGAACAGATCTGTTCCCTTCCACAAGCATTCTCTAGCTAATATACATTTCTGTCTTGCTGACTTGAATAGATTTGTTATCTCTTGTGAAAAGGAGCTAACTTTTAAGTATTAAGTTTTTTAAATTGTTGTTGTTTTGTGTTTTACACATAAAACAGGCAGTTGCAGGAACTAAAAGCGGAAAATTAGTTCAAATTCACTTACTCAGTTGAGCTTCATGCTGAGGACTTTGGTGCTGGCACTGTTGTGACCGCCTGTAAATTGTTTCTCCTGCCTTGAGTGCCTGTTTAAATAACCTTTCAGCATCTACAATAGTTGTTGCTTCTTCCTCAGCCAGTAGAACATATGCAGTAGCACAGCTATAAAGAAAGCAAGCAAGGCAATTTTAAGTAAAATGGTAAGACAAGTATTTTCTTTGGGGTATGTCCCTTTACATCACATTTCCGTATCTTTCCCTACACTTTCTGTAATAGGGAAGAACATTTGTATTCTATTACAAATTAATCACTATATGGATGTTGCCTATAAGCTTAAATTATATATAATGACCCATCTCTCAGAACCCTGCCTCCCAGGTAATGAGCATTAAGCTAATATACTTCTGTTTAGCTCACAGGAAACATCTTGACCAGGCCCACCTGTGAATGACTGCAGGGAGGAAGAAATTAACACATCCCCTCTGGAGGCTGATGGGAACCAGAAAATAGTTTGACTTTACTCCCTCCCCTTTTAGTATAAAAGGAGACTGAATTCCAACTCAGGCAAGATGGTTCTTTGGGGCATGAGCCCACCATCTTCTCAGTTTGCTGGCTTTCTGAATAAAGTCGTTATTCTTTGCCCAACAACTCATCTCTTGATTATTGGCCTGTTGTGTGGCGAGCAGTACGAGCTTAAACTTGGTAATAAATTTTGGTTTTTCAAAAACACTATTTTTTGTTTTTATTTTGTTCTGTTATTGCTGTTAAACGCCTCTTGTGAAGGGGTATCTCATTGTGTTTTTCATTTTCATTTCCCTTATGATGAATGACACTGAGCATCTTTTCATGTATTTTTCGGTCATTTGTATGTCTTCCTTGAAGAAACAGACATTTCAAGTCCTTTGCCCATTTTTAATTGGTTGTCTTTCTGTCACTGAGTTGTAAGAGTTCTTTATATATTCTGGATAACTAGACCCTTATCAAATATGACGTGCAAATATTTTCTCTCATCCTGTGGGTTGCGTTTTCAGTTTCTTGACAGTATCCTTTGATGCACAAAAGCTTTTAATTCTGATGAAGTCTATCTAATTTTCCTTTTTTGCTTGTGCTTTTGGTGTCATATCTAAGAAACCACTGCCAAATTGACAGTCATGAAAATTTGCTCCTATGTTTTCTTTTAAGAGTTTTATGGTTTTAGCTCTTAAATTTAGGTCTTTAATTTTTAATTGTGTATGGTGTGTGTTAAGGGTCTAACTTCATACTTTTGTATGTGGTTATCTAGCTGTTACCATTTGTTGAAAAGACTATTGTTTCCCCCACTGAATGGTCTTGGCACCCTTGTCAAAAATCAATTGACCACAGATGCATGGGCTTTTTTCTGGCTCTAAATTTGATTCCATCTAGATTAGATGGCTATTCTTATTATTTAATTACTGTAGGTTCATAGTAAGTTTTGAAATCAGGAAGTGAGTCCTCCTACTTTGTTCTTTTTCAAGATTGTTTTGGCTACTGGAGGTCTCCTGTAATTCCATATTTTAGGATCAGTTTGTCCATTTCTGCAAAACGGGCAATTGAAATTTTGATGGAGACTGCACAGAATTTGTAGATCAACTTGAGAAGTACTGCTATCTTAACAATAATAAGTCTTCCAATCCATGAACACAAGATGTCTTTCCATTATTTAGGTCTTCTTTAACTTCTTTTGATAATACTTTGTAGTTTTCAGTGTACAAGTCTTGCACCTCCTTGGTTAAATTTATTCTTAAGTGTTTTAACATTTTTGACGCTATTGTAAATGGAACTGTTTTCTTAATTTCCTTTTCAGATTGTTCATTGCTACTATATAAAAAACAACTGATTTTAAGTTGATCTTGTCTCCTGCAACTTTGCTGAACTCTTTTATTAGCTCCAATAGTTTTTTGGTGGATTCTTTAAGGTTTTCTATATATAAGATCATGTCATCTGTGAAGAGAGATAGTTTTACTTCTTCCTCTCCCATACGAAAGCCATTTTCCCTCTCTTCTTGCCTAAGTGCATTGGCTAGCACCTCCAGTACAATGTTAAATAGAGGTGGTGGGATTCCCTGGTAGTGCAGTGGTTAAGAATCCGCCTGCCAATGCAGGGGACATGGGTTCGAGGCCTGGTCCGGGAAGATCTCACATGCCGCAGAGCAACTAAGCCCGTGAACCACAACTACTGAGCCTGTGCTCTAGAACCCGCAAGCCACAACTACTGAAGCCTGCATGCCTAGAGCCTGTGCTCTGCAACAAGAGAAGCCACCACAATGAGAAGCCCACACACCAAAGCGAAGAGTTGCCCCTGCTCACCATAACTAGAGAAAGCCCGCACATAGCAACAAAGACCCGATGCAGCCAAAAATAAATAAATAATTAAAAAATAATAAATAGAAGTGGCAAGAGCAGACTTTCTTGCCTTATTCTTGATCTTAGCAAGCTTTGAGAGTTTCAGTCTAAAGTACATAGTTAGCTGTAGGTTTTTCATAGACGTCCTTTATCAGTTTGAGGAAGTTTCCTTACATTCTTTATTTGTTTTTATAATAAAATGGTGTTGGATTTTGTCAAATACTTTTTCAGCATCAACAGAGATGATTGTGTGGGTCTTGTCCTTTGTTCTGTTAATGTGATGTCTTACACTGACTGATTTTCACATGTTAAACCACCCTTGCCTTCCTGGGATAATCCCACTTGGTCATGGTGTATAATCCTTTTAATCTGCTGCTGGATTTGGTGGGCTAGTATTTCGTTGAGAATATCTGCATCTATATTCATAGTGAATATTAGTCTGTAGTTTTTGTTTCTTATGATGTCTTTCTTTGGTTTTGGTATGAGAGTAATACCAGCCTCACAGAGTAAGTTAGGAAGAATTACTTCCTCTTCTATTTCTTTGAAGAGTTTGAGAAGGACTGGTGTTAATTCTTCTTTAAGAGTTTGGTAGAATTCAGTGGTGAAGCAACCTAGTCCTGAGCTTTCTTTGTTTGGAATTTTTTAAATTACTGATTTGATCTCTTCATTTGTTATAGGTCTATTCAGATTTTCTTTTTCTTCTTGAGTCAGTTTTGGTAGTTTGTGCATTTCTGGGAGTTTGGCCATTTCATCCAAGTTAGCCAATTTGGCATACAATTGTTCATAGTATTCTATTATAGTATTTTTAATTTCTTTAAGGTCAGTAGTAATGTTCCCAGTTTCATTCTTGATTTTAAGTAAGCTGAGTTTCTCTCTTTTTTAATTGGTCAGTCTAGCTTAAAGTCTGTCAAGTTTGTTGATCTTTTTAAAAATACCCAACCTTTAGTTTCATTGATTCTCTCTATTGTTTTTCTATTCTCTGTTTTGTTTATATCACTCTAATCTTTATTACTCCCTCCCTTCTGCTTGTAGTTGGCTCTTCATTTCTAGTTCCTTAAGGTATAAAGTTAAGTTTTTGATTTGAGATCTTTCTTTTTTATTAATGAAGGTATTTACAGCTATAAATTTTCCTCTAATCACTCACAGCTTTTGCTGTATTCCATAATTTTTTGGTATGTTATGTCTTCATTTTCACTCATTCCAAAGTATCTTTCTAATTTATCTTGTGATTTCTTCTTTGGCTCATTGGTTGTTTAAGAGTTGGTTGTTTGGGCTTCCCTGGTGGCGCAGTGGTTGAGAGTCCACCTGCCGATGCAGGGGACACGGGTTCATGCCCCGGTCCAGGAAGATCCCACATGCCGCGGAGTGGCTGGGCCCATGAGCCATGCCGCTAAGCCTGCGCGTCTGGAGCCTGTGCTCCACAACGGGAGAGGCCACAACGGTGAGAGGCCCACGTACCGCAAAAAAAAAAAAAAAAAGAGTTGGTTGTTTAATTTCCACATATTCCAATATTGTGAAATTCGAGATTTCCTTCTGTTACTGACTTCTAATTTCATTCCACTGTAGTGAGGGTGGATAGTTTGTATGATTTCAATCATTTTAAGTTTATTGACAATTGTTTATATCCTAATTATGATGTATCCTGGAGAATGTTCCATGTACACTTGGGATGTTGTTAGGTAGAGTGTTATATAGATGTGTTAGGTCCAGTTGGTTTATAGTGTTGTTCAAGTCTTCTATTTCCTTGTGTATCTTTTGTCTAGTTATTCTATCCAATATTGAAAATAAGGTGTTGATGTCTCCAACTATTATTGTTGAATTCTTTATTTCTCCCTTCAAGTCTGTCAGTTTTTGCTTCATAAGTTTTGTTATTAGACATATATAAGTTTATAGCTGTTTTATCTCCTTGATGAATTGAACCTCTTTTCACTATGTAATGTCATTCTTTGTCTTGTAAAAACTTTTTGTCTTAAAGTCTATTTTGTCTGATACCAGTTTAGCCACTCCAGCTCTCTTTGATTACTATTTGCATGGAATACTTTTTTACACACTTTTACTTTGTACTTCTTTGTGTCTTTGTATCTAAAGAATCTCTTGTAGACAGCATACAGTTGGACTACCTTTTTTTCCTATTTATTCTGCTAATCAATGCCTTTTAATTGAAGAGTTTAATCGATTTACCTGTTTAAGTACTTAGTGATAAGGAAGGAATTGTTTCTGCCATTTTCCTATTTGTTTTCTATATGTCCTTTTTTTTTTGCTCTCAATTCCTGCATTATTGTCTTCTTTTGTGTTAGATACATATCTTCTAGTATACCATTTTGATTCCCTTATTACTTACCACATTTTTTTGTTATTTCTTAGTGGTTAACAATTACATTTAACATCTTAACTTATAACAATCTAGTATGAATTAATACTAATTTAGTTTCAATAGTATACAAAACTTTGCCCCTATATAGCTCTTCCCCCTACTGCTTATGTTGTTATGGTCACAAACTGCAACTTTATAAACTGTATGTCCATCAACATAGATTTATAGTGACTGTTTTACATAGCTGTCTTTTAAATCATATAGATAAAAAGAACTGCAAATGCCCCCCAAATTAATATTGACTTTTTAATTTGCCTATGTAGTTACTTTTACTGGCATTCTTTATTGTTTTGTGTGGAGTCAAGACTGTCTAGTATCCTTTTATTTCAGCCTGAAGGACTCCTTGCAGCATTTCTTGTAGGACAAGTCTACTAGCACTGAACTCTGTTTTTGTTTATCTGGGAATGTCTTAATTTCTCCATTTATTTTGAAGGACAGGGTTGCTGGGCATAGAATCCTAAGCTGACAGTTTTGTTTTGTTTTGTTTTTTTGAACTTTGACTATGTTACCCCACTGCCTTACATGGTTTCTGATGAGAAAGCAGCTCTTAATCTTTTTCAGGATCACTTATATGTGATGAGTTGCTTCTCTCTTGCTGCTTTCAGGCATCTCCTTATCTTTGGCTTTCAAAAGCTTGATTATAATGTGTCTCATTGTGGATGTCTTTTGAGTATGTCATACTTGGGGTACACTGAGCTTCCTGGATGTGTAGATCCGTATCTTTCACCAAATTTGGGATCTTTTCAGCCATTATTTCTTTAAATGGTCTTTTTGCCCCTTTTGCTCTCTCTCCTTTCTGGGACTCCATTATGCACAGGTAAGTATGTTTAACAGTGTCCCACAGGTTTCTTAGGCTCTGTTCACTTTCCTTCATTCTTTTATTTTTTACGTAAATCAAGTTTGCTGATTCCCTCTTCTGCCTATTCATATCTGCTGCTGAACCTCTACAGAAAATTTTAAATTTCAGTTATACTTTTCAACTCTAGAATTTCTATTTAGTTCTTTTTTATTATTTCTACCTCTTTACTGACATTCTCTAATGGTGAGACATAATTTTCATGGTTTCCTTTAGCTCTTTATACATGGTTTCCTTTACCTCTTTGAGCATATTTTAAATAGCTGATTTAAAGTTTTTGGTCTAGAAAGTCCAAAGTCTGGGGTTCCTCAAGGACAGTTTTTATTCATTTTCTTCTTTTCTCTGTGTAGGGCATATTTTGCTTCTTTGCATGTCTTATAATTTTTCTGTTGAAAACTAGAAATTTTAAATATTATAATCTAGCAACTCCAGAAATCAGATTTCCCCTCCTCTCCAGAGATTACTGTTGCTGCTTACAGTTGTGACTTTTCTGAACTGATTTTGTAAAGTTTGTATTCTGTCATGAGTGACCAGTGAAGTGTCTGCTCCTTTAGCTTAATGGTTAGTCAGTGATTTGACAGAGATTACCCTAAACACCTGAAACCAAAAACAAAACAAAAAGCAAGTCTTTGCAGATAGGTTCTGTGTGTGTATTGGGGCATACCTTCAACATTCAGTCAGGCAGTTTACAACTCTGCCTTAGCTTTCACTTTCTGTTTGTGCAGAACCTGAAAGTCAGACACACATGAGAGCTTAGGGTCTTCTCAAATCTTTTCTGAGCAGGTGCCCAACTTTGGGCACGTGTGGAGCCTCTGAGATTCCCAGGAATATGTGGAAGCTTTTTAAAGCGTTTATTTCCCAAAGTTTCTCATTCCCCAGCCTTTCCTCCCAAGCTTTCTAGTTTGTCTCCTGTTTGCCCTAGTTGTTATCCCTTGATCCTGGCAGCACTGGCTAATACATTTGCCTTTAAATATTTTCAACAATGCCCCCACAGTGTAGCTGTGTCAGTGCTGGGAGAGTTTCGAATTAACCAAAATATAGGCAAGCCCTTTGAGCTGGTTCTTCAGAGAGTAACCAGATGGGTCAAAGTAAACAACCATAATTCTTTGAGAAAAAGGTCCATTCTGCTTCCTTTGATAGTAGGAATTATACCCAGAAGGCAGACTGTTGTCTTCAAGGCTGCCACTGACCTAGGGAGTGGAGGATGGAGTCAGTGTTAAGTTAAAACACCACAAAGCTCTCTTACAGAAATTCAGCTATTTTTTAAAACTGATTAAGCATTCTCCAGGTTGCAATAAACTTTGATTAGCTTTCAGAGTTTCAATAAAATTCATTCACTGCTTGTTGAGTTCCCTACACTGCCAGTTTTGTTCCACCTTGGGTAAGTCTTCTTAATAAGGATTAGTATATCTGTGGTAGGGGAGTAAGAAGGGGTACAGGGACAATGCTAAGTTCACATTATTCAGGAGGCATTCCTTGATTAATCCCAACTGGAGCCATATTTTTACTCTTGACACTTATTTAATATTAGATTAATACTTATTGATCTGTCCCATTTAAATATTAAGTTCACTTATTTTTTTTTTTTTAATTTATTTAATTAATTTATTATTTTTGGTGGCCTTTGGTTTTCGTTGCTGCACACGGGCTTTCTCTAGTTGTGGTGAGCGGGGGCTACTCTTCGTTGCGGTGCATGGGCTTATCATTGCAGTGGCTTCTCTTGTTGAAGAGCACAGGCTCTAGTAGTTGTGGCATGCAGGCTTCAGTAGTTGTGGCTCACGGGCTCTAAAGCACAGGCTCAGTAGTTGTGGTACACGGGCTTAGTTGCTCCACGGCATGTGGGATCTTCCCAGACCAGGTTTCAAACCTCTGTTCCCTGCATTGGCAGGCAGATTCTTAACCACTGAGCCACCAGGGAAGACCCTAAGTTCAATTATGATTCTACATTTTGTTTTTTCAAAATATAAAGTTGATTAAAGGAGCTATAAAAAAAGAAAGCTGCTGTATGGCTTCCCTGGTGGCACAGTGGTTGAGAGTCCACCTGCCGATGCAGGGGACATGGGTTCATGCCCCGGTCCGGGAAGATCCCACATGCTGCGGAGCGGCTAGGCCCGTGAGCCATGGCCGCTCAGCCTGCGTGTCCGGAGCCTGTGCTCCGCAACGGGAGAGGCCACAACGGTGGGAGGCCCGCGTACTGCAATAAATAAATAAATAAATAAAATAAAGCTGCTAACGTTAAAAAAAAATTAAATTAGAGCCATGTTTTACTTATTTTGAATTCCCTTCCCATGCCTCCAATCCTACTAGCAACTACAGTTCTCAGGACTGAACGAATGCTTTAAATAAATGACTTAAACGAAAAACAAAATTAAAACAGGTGGCTTAAGTATTTTAGTACTCTTTAATTATCAAGTATTATCACCAATCAGATCAGCATTCTCCTTTTTATAAAGTATTTCTAGCATAATTTCTATTCAAAAGCATAGATAAGTTTACAATTTCAGAAGCAAAATACAAATGTCAATGAACACTGCAAATTTTGTCTCTAGTATGCAAAAAGAGAAAGGGGACTATTAATGACTCCAAGTATCTTAGGAACAGAAAAAAGGAAACAAAATCACTTGCCTGGGTTTCCTTCAAAACAAACTTATTTTCCATATATTTCAAACTTACTCATTGTTTAATTCTAAAGCTTGATAGGCTGCTTTGATTCGAGCTGGAGGATTTCTTTCCCTCCATGCCTTCTGCATAACTGTAGGAAAAACATTTAAAAAAGTAGATGATATGGTAAACATAAAGTATCTCATGCAAAACGTATGAAGAATGAGTTAGAAGAGTAAACAAAGATTTAAATAACATGTTCTTAAACATAAGAAATAAGAAATTGGGGTGATGGCTCACATTAACCTCATGAGAAATTTACATTAAATTTGGAAGCTTCACATAAAGTGGAAATTAAAATATTAGTTCTCTGATTTATATGAATAATAACATAGATGGTACTTAATCAAGTTAATTACATCATTATACGTGAACATTTATATATCTAAATGCATATTAAAATTGATATCAGATTATAATCTATGAAATATTCTAGTTCCTTTATCCTCTTGAAAAGGTTCTATGGAACTGTTAAAAATATACAAAAAAACTTTAAAAACACAGTATTTTTTTAATCAATGATTCAATCCATGAAGAATGTCTGAATTTGCATTTTGTATAAAAAGGGGGGTAAAAAGGAATTAACTTAGACTATTGTATATTTATGGAAAATGTCAGTCTCTACTAAGAGTCAAGAAAAGCCTGAATTAGGATATCTCTGGAATAACAATACTAGTTTTGTTGTCATTTACTGCACTAAAATTAAAATTTCACACTAAGCAGTTTCTTAAAAATTAAACAAACAGGGACTTCCCTGGTGGTCCAGTGGTTAAGAATCCACCTTCCAATGCAGTGGATGCAGGTTTGACCCCTGGTCAGGGAAATAAGATCCCACATGCCGCAGGGCAACTAAGCCCGTGCGCCGCAACTACTGAGCCCACGCGTTCTGGAGCCCACATGCTACAACTAGAGAACCTGCACACTCTGGAACCTGAGCACCACAACTAGAGAGAAGCCTGTGTGCCACAACAAAGATCTCATGTGCCGCAACTAAGACCCGACCTGACGCAGCCAAATAAATAAATTAATTAATTAAAAAAAAAAAACTAAACAAACAAAGTAGATCCATGAAACTATCTGGCCTATTTCAAGTTTGATAAGAAAAACAGAGAATCTATGAATGTTGCTTTTGGAACAAAACCTATAACTGTCCAGAAAGAATAATGTGGAAAATGTTTGAGTTTTCCTTTGGAAACAAAATATTAGTCTTGGCTTAGAAAAGGAGACAATATATTCTACTTGGGTAACAAAAATATATTTCTCACATCAAACATGTCACCAGCTAGCTGACAGCTAATGCTTCCTGAACTTGACAAATTGATGCAAGTCAGCACCCATTTGATAATAACCAGGTAAAGAATAACGTTTTGCTTAAACATTAAAATATTACATAAAAATCAAGTATAATATTTGACTTGCCATTTTTGATGATGAGGCTCTCTTCTGTAAGTTACATGATATTTTCAGGTTAAATTTTGACACTGAATCTTTATTAACAGTTTAAATGGTTATTTGGTACTCTAGCATATTAAGTATATAGAGTAATTTATTTAACCAGTTCTCTTTTGATGGATAATTAATTTTTTGCTAATATAGAAATATTGTGATAACCATCTTTCAACATCTATCTTTGCAAACCTGACTAAAGAATGGTTGGTTTTTATTTATCTATCTATCTATCTATCTATTTATTTATTTAGCAGGATGTGGGCCTCTCACTGTTGTGGCCTCTCCCGTTGCGGAGCACAGGCTCCAGACGCGCAGGCTCAGAGGCCATGGCTCACAGGCCCAGCCACTCCGCGGCATGTGGGATCCTCCCGGACCAGTGTCCCCTGCATCGGGAGGTGGACTCTCAACCACTGCACCCCCAGGGAAGCCCTGTATGCATCTTTTAAAAGATTTTGGATATATATTTCCAAACTCCTCTCAATGAGACTGTATTAATTTACATTTTTTCAGGCAGTGCAGGAGAGTGACTATTTCCCCACTCCCTTAACAACACTGAGTAGTATCAATCTTTGCTAATTTAAAACATGAAAACATCTCATTCGCATTTGCATTTCTTCTATTTCTAGTAAGGTCATCTAATCCACCATTAAGCATTTTTTCTTATTCTCATGTTTTCAAATGATCTATCCAGCCTTATTATTCCTCACAACCAATGCATTTCTAAGCCAATGAGGAAAGGGGAAATAAAGTAGAGGAAGGAATACACTTCCTTCTAAAAAAAGGTTTAGGAATAATTTAAAGCAATATGCTCATTTAGTATTCAACTGTCCTCTTTAAGAATACTCAATATGCTTAAAAAGTAACACAAGCAGTTTAACAATTCAATCAAAAATTTATCTATTTTTCAAGTTAAATACTATTCTAATATGCTAACCAGCAGAAGAGACTACCATTCAACCCAAGACCATGTGTCACAAATATAAATGCCTTGAGACCAGGCAGAAACATAAATGAGTGAACTAGAAGCACATGCACTGTGTAAGAGAGTCACAGCTCAGGTCTAACTAATCACTGCCAAGTGGAAATGCAGGTCCATATTTCCCAACTTAAAATTGTAAATCTGGAGTTTAATGTTAAATGTTGAAAAAAGAAAACCAAAAACATGAAAGCAAATTAACCAAAAGAACACTGCTGGCTGGCCCTGAGAATATGTTTGTTCACTGTCCTAAATAAACAAATCAATAGAATAAGAACAAAAATCTACTAACTTAGGGCTTCCCTGGTGGTTCAGTGGTTAAGAATCCGCCTGCCAATGCAGGGGACAGGGGTCTGAGACCTGCTCTGGGAAGATCTCACATGCCGTGAGGCCTGTGCACAACTACTGAGCCTGTGCTCTAGAGCCTGCGAGCCACAACTACTGAAGCCCGAGTGCCTAGAGCCTGTGCTCCGCAACAAGAGAAGCCACCGCAATGAGAAGCCCACGCACCACAATGAAGAGTAGCCCCAGCTTTCCTCAACTAGAGAAAAACCTGCACGCAGCAATGAAGACCCAACGCAGCCAAAAATAAAGAAAATAAATACATTTATTTAAAAAAATAATTTAGTAATTACTGATGACAAGAGTCAAGAGAAATTTGTCACATCACACATATAGGCACGTTTGTCTTTTTTTTAATATAAAACTATAGACATAAATCATTATCTTTATGTGAATATCTGAAAAGATCAATATGGAACCAACAGTCCATTTCTGGATTATCATTTGTGGATAAGGTTTAGTTCAGTCTTTAACTGGGATTATGCATACCTCTAGAAGTACTACATGAAACTTTGCAAGGACCAAAATGGGACACACCATTTTAAGAGAATCAATTTCTAAAGCTTCAACTATATATGACTCTTTCCTATAACTGATCTACCTGAAGAATGTTCCTCTGATTGGTCTGTCATGCTGGTTTTCCTTTCCTAGCCAACATATGCTCCCCGACTCAGTGTGCCCCCTAAAGATATATTACCTTTTCCTACTTTACAAAAGAAAAGCTTACTTTTCACCCATCCTGAATCTTTCCAAGGTACGTTGCCCTAGAGTGTAAAGATCTCCATGTGCCTCAAGAGACAATTCAAAGTTTGGGTTTGGGAGGAACCATTTTTAATCAAGGAACCTATAATAGGGATTTGTGCCATTTACTTATTTAACAGTGAAGCTCAGCATTAGAAATAGAGTATTCTGGCCCCTGGAATTTCTGAATTCAAGTATATTGTAGAGTGGGGAGGGAGTGATAATTTTTATCAGTTCCATTTATCAGCACCCTTTCTCCCCTTACTATCAAAGCATACATTGCTCCTAAGGGAAGGTACCCTCATAATAAGGCAAATAAAGCATTAGTAAGGGATAATAAAGGCAGTGGAATCTTGTTTCGGCCAAGTGATAAGCTCACGGCAAGGCTTTAAGACTTATCTATCTTTCTATCTTAGAATCTGAATTCAGAAGAGAGATGGCTGTCATAGGGATGCATGTTAACATGTTTCTTTGAATTAAAAAATGAAGTCAGACTTCTCTGTCAGAAAGTAAGTCTGATTTAGTTGACAGGAATGACAATGAGAACTCACCCAGCCAATTAAGTTATATGGAGGACTCTTCCCAAAGTCGGAAGAGCCAAATATGTAGCTCGAAGGATTTGACAAAAATATAAAGTACATGGTTCCATTTAGAACTTTATGATCAAAAGAAACTTAAATTTTAAAAAAATTATACAAAAACTGTTTATTGTGGAAAAGTATTTAAGTGTGATTTAAAAACTCTCAAATATAAAATAATTATAATAAAATCCTACAGAGGTGTGGAATGGATATGAGTTCAACAAGAAAAAGTACTTATATAAAATTTACTACTGTTAGAGTATTTGTTCATGTACTTTTCAATGGATCATGGTGGATATCAAGTCATTAGATTCCTTGAAATACATTCAAATATAGAGTATTTTAGTTTTATTTTTAAATGTCTATATTTATAATATGTTAAAAATTACATTCTTTGCAATTATTTAACCTTATGATGTCAAGTTAAAAATGTGTGAAGGGATACATAGTTTTTCAAAATTCTTTTAGGAGCTATGTGAACAAAAATGTTTTAAGACCACAGCTTTAGTGGATAGCCATGGTTACTACTTGAAAAGCCTGCCAAGGTTTGCAATTCTGCCCATGAGAGGGAGGTGAAGCCTTAATATCCACAGTCACCTCAGTCCTCATAGTTAACATACAATACTGATTTTCCACTGCTGTTATTTCCTTAACATTATACTTTTGCCATTAATGTAAACATTAAGCACACAAACATACAGCAATTCCTTTTTCTCTGATTTGCAATTAAACCATTTTATGTAACCATACCAAAGATCCTTGGGTTTCCTGCTACTACAGATGCTGAATATATTTAATACAGCAGAGATATAGCACAATGAACTCACTTCAATGTTGGAAAACTGGCTGTTTTTCAGACCCTAACTGTTGGTGATTTTCTTCTGCCTATCAATGTGATGAGTAGAAGCAGTAATAGTATAGTGGTTAAGAGCTAAACTTGAGCTTGAAACCCAGCTTTTTCATTTATTAGCTAGGTGATTTAGGAAATGTTACTTGTCTCCCCTTTGCCTCAGTTCCTTTATATTTAAAATGTGGCTGATAATAGTACCTATATCATGAAGTGATTGGGAAGATTAAATTAGTATCTTTATATAAATTGCTTAGAACAGTGCTTGGCACATAATAAGTGTTATACAAGTGTTAGCTATTATTACTGAAATTGATTAAGACATCTGTGACACCAAGGCTATTCATTCATTCATATTTCCATCAAAGAATAAATATTAATATTTACAGTATATCAGGCAGTGTTCTAGATGATAAGGATTCAAAGATGACAAGTATAGTCTCTAATTTCCACAGTTTCACACATCATTAGGGAGGACAAACATTAAAACAACATGATAAACTAACAAATAAGTGTTTACAGTTGAATAAGTTAACTAAAATTATTATAAAAGTGAGGTTCTGACTAAGTACTGTAGAACTGCAGAGAAGATCAGGGAAGGCTTCCCAGAGAATGAGACTTTAATTTTGAAGGATAAAAGTAGAAGCATAGATAAGGTGGGAGAAGGCAGTCGAAATAGTTGTGATAAAGATCCCTGTCTTTAAGCCAAACATTTAAGAGTTTCTATACTCACTTCTACAGAGAATATTAGAGAGAACTAAACACAGACATTTCTATGATCTTCCACCACTTTATATGCATCTCTGACTTATGACTGGAATAAAATATACCCCATTTTTCTCTACATGCTGTGCCCCAATGTTTAACTTTGCCTTATTTTTTTTTTTTAATGTGTAATTATAGGTGTTAACTTCCCCAACCAAAACTGGGTACGCTGTTCTCTGTATAAGCAATTGCTGTATTCGATCTGAAAGGTTTTCTAAGTAATAAAAGAAGCAATTTAATTAATTTTTGTAAAATACTTTAAATTCTATAAAGAATTTAAATTTCATCTTATAAAAGACAAAAAAGTATGATAACCTAGTTTACAATCATAATTAGTTTCAATTTAATCTGGGTTTCTTATCAATGATGCAAACTCCAAGCCAAATAACTTTGTATAATAAATAACTCTAAAAAACTTTAAAAATAATTTTTATGACTACTGTTTACCCCAAGAACAGATTATGACACATACCTGTGTCTGAAGGACGTAAAAAGTCCGTGTCACAGGTGAAAAAGGTCTGATGGTCCTGAGCTGACAAATTCATGTCATAGTATGTAAGTGGCTCTTTACCAGTCACCCAAGTGTATCTTTACCAAAACACAATAAAATATGTAAATTGAACATGAGAGAGCATCTGTCTGCTACAACAGACACTTTTTAAAATTCAAAAATATACTGCTACAAATCTTATCTCAGGATGTTTCAAAAGCTTATTATAATCAATAAAGCAAAAGAGATAACCTATCCAAACTACTTACAGTACAATAATAAAACATCAAAAACCAAAACGGAAAAGGTAGATTATTCAAGAAACAGTGCTTCAAAATTGAATTTGAAGATAAAACAATTTGACTTAAATATACACTTTTTTAAGTATACTTAAATAAATTCTCAGTGAATTAGAATTAAGTATTAAAAGTAAAACTACAAAGAAACTAGAAAAAAACAAGTGATTTTTTTACTAGATGTCAAGATGATAAAGGGTTTTCAAAGCATAAAAGCAAAAAAAAACTTCTTTCAGATTTTACTAAATTAGAAATTTTACCTTTCATTTCCCCCTAAAATTCTCAATAATTAATAGCAGGTAACAAACTGTCTAATAAATACATTTTAAAATATCCAATCTCATTGGTAATTAACAAATAGCAAATTAAAATAACTAATTTTGACTATTCAACTATAAAATTGGCAAATATATATTGTCAAGGGTGAGGTGGGACTCACCATATTGCTGTTATAAATATAAATTGGTATTTACATTTCTTTTTCCAGAAATCAATTAGATAATATCTATCAAGAGCCTTAAAAATAACACCTAGTTAGATGATGGACGGGTATATGGAATTCCATTATACCACTCTCTCTATTTTTGTTTATTTTTGAAATTTTCCACCATTAAAAGAAAAACTTAAAGGGGGAAAAAAAACTGTTCACACCTTTTGATTCAGTAATTCCAGTGCTACAAATCAACCCTAAGGAAATAATCATATATGTGGCTAAAGATTTATATATAAAGCTATCCCTCTAGAGTAAATGTTAACAGTGAAATATAACCTGTGACCTGGATAGGAGAGCAGTAGGTAAGTTATGTATGGTACCTCCATATAATAGAATACAGTACAACTATTAAAAATCATGTTTTTGAAGAAATTCATGTTTTGAAGAAATTCTGTGGTAAATTCACACATAATGAATTTTATATATTATGATGTTCAAGTTTTGTTTCTATATATGCGTATAGAAGAGAGACTGGATGGAAATACTAATAGCAGTTATCACTTAGTGGTAGAAAAAGGTGATTTTTTACTTTCTTTCTCATACATCTTTTTATTTTCCAACTTTCAACAATGAATATGTATATATTTTAAAATCAGAAAAAGCATTTTAAAAGCACATTGTGGGCTTCCCTGGTGGTGCAGTGGTTGACAGTCTGCCTGCCGATGCAGAGGACACGGGTTCGTGCCCCGGTCCAGGAAGATCCCACATGCCGCGGAGTGGCTGGGCCCGTGAGCCATGGCCGCTGAGCCTGCACGTCCGGAGCCTGTGCTCCGCAACGGGAGAGGCCACAACAGTGAGAGGCCCGCGTACCGCAAAAAAAATAAAAATAAAAATAAAAGCACATTGTGTTATTTATATACATGATCAAAGATTTTAAGTTATTTAATTGTATAAGTTGCCTTTAAAGTTTCTATTTAAAGTTTTTAGCTATTTTAGGAGAAATTATCATGAAGAAAAAGCAAATCCTTGTTCATTTAGCAAAGTTTGGTATACTTTCTAAAATCATTAAAAAAAATGAACGATCTACATTTATCCCAAAATGATTTAAAGCAGCTAAAAATCACATGCACAGTATCAATAACTTAAATTAGCAGTAAATTTTAAAAGACTCAGTAAAGTAAAACAAGGATTGGGCCATAAAATGGCTCATACCAAAGAGTTCTATACACTTGCTAA
The DNA here is from genome assembly GCF_003031525.2 of Neophocaena asiaeorientalis asiaeorientalis. Lineage (NCBI taxonomy): Eukaryota > Metazoa > Chordata > Mammalia > Artiodactyla > Phocoenidae > Neophocaena > Neophocaena asiaeorientalis. Next base: position 1,053,946 of record NW_020175191.1, read on the forward strand.
AGGTTGGCTACGATATGATTCCAAGCTTCCTAGAACCACACAATGATTACCAGTGCAATTTAGACTTTTACATTAAGACAAACTAATCATTCAAAAAAGAAGCATTAAGAGTTCGTTATACTAAGATAAGAAATTTCTCTTTAAGATTTTCATGAAGTAGATACTATAAGATAACAAGAATAGCCTAAAAACTTTTTAATAAACACAGTGAGAAGTTCAAGGACCTGTTTCTTGCAGAATCCCTTAATATAGGCTAATGGCATCTATCATAAAAGCCTAGCTTTGGCTTCCCAGGATGTGACTGTCCTACACTATCAAGTACTTACGCACAGGGATTACTGCTAAATTATTTTGTATCCCCATCATTTTGCATAGTGCCAATACATATAGACATAAACTGTTTCTTGTTCAATGAATTAAATAACATGCCCCAGTCTACCTCCAGGTAAAACACAGCCCTTTCCAAAACAAAAGTATCTTTGGTCATAAGTTTCAAAAGTCGTTTTCTCATTTAAAATAAAACCCAGAAGAGAAATGGACACAATAGTGTAGCTAGGGAATGGCAATACGAAATACAATATAAAAGTATTATGCTCTGTACTGTTGCACAAATGAAATTTATATTCACATTCAGATTGGTATTTTCTAGTGAATCGTCAAATAAAGTTTGCAATTGAGCACATGTGCACAGGAATATGCTGACATTTGCAATTTTTTCCCAATCTCATGAATTCTTTGAAAAGGCTTTCTGCCATAAACCAAGAGCCAAATGTATACTTATATCACAAACATATGGTTTGAAGCAATGTTTCTCATGATTATAAAAGTAAACATAGTCAAGATGCTGCCAATTAAACCTTGGGCTAATCATTTTACCTTATATCAGTATCTCCAACCAGAAGAGCTGTGATATATTTGTAAAAATAAATTTTTCCATAATACTTTTATTCTAAAACCAATGCCATAATTATACTGAAAGCAAAATGTAATACCTCCTATATTCTGCTCCTCTGAAAAGATTTAGAGGATTTCTCCATACCTTGCATTCTAAAAAACAAAGAGAAAAAGGGGGAAAATAAGACAGTTTAATCAAATGTAATTAAATCTTAATTTGGTCAACATGTATAGTCACTGTATGCTAAGTACAGTGCTGCCACATATAGCACAAAGATGAATAAGGCATGGACCACCCCTGCTGTCATGCAGTGTACAACCAATCTAGTCATTCCCTTATTTCTGTCTCCATAGCATTTGGTTCACAATTCAAGTACCACACTTATCATACTACAATGTGACTATCTAGTTTTCAGTTTCTCCTTTAAAATATGAGCTTTTAAAACTTTGCTCAGGGGCTTCCCTGGTGGCGCAGTGGTTGAGAGTCTGCATGCCGATGCAGGGGACACGGGTTCGTGCCCCGGTCCGAGAAGATCCCACATGCCGCGGAGCGGCTGGGCCCGTGAGCCATGGCCACTAAGCCTGCGCGTCCGGAGCCTGTGCTCAAAAAAACTTTGCTCATTTTGTACTTCTGGAACCACAGCATTTGGAACTAACTTAACTGAATTAAGTGTAGCATGAGAATTAGTTATGTAAACTATCACCTACACTGTGTGATAAGTGCTATGATAGAGATATATTTTGTTCCAAGAGAAAAAAAGGAAGTGATTAAGTTTGCTCTGGAGAAATTAGGGGAGACTTTAGAAAGGCTGTGACATTTAAACTTGAACCACTGTAAAAATGAGTAGAAGGTTGCCAGATGAAGAACATTCTAAGCAGAGAAGTATGAGAAAACCACACAGCATACTTAGGTTAGAGTACATGGTAGAAGGTGAGAGGGAGAGCTGTAAATGAGGCTAGAAAATAGACTGGGGGAAATTGATGAAGGGGCTTACATACCATGTAAAGAGTTTAGACATTATCCTTAGTCAATCAGAAGCCATCAAAGGTTTATAAACAGAAAAATAACAAATATCAGGACTTTGGTTAGATCAGCAGTTCTCAAAGTATCATTCATGGAACTGCAAAGTAACAACTCATTTCATAATAAATGCTAAGACATTGTTTGCCTTTTTAACTTGTTGACTTGAACCCAACCCTGAGAGTAAGGGCGTCCTTAAATTTTGTGCCCCAAGCACCTGACTTAGCCTCACATTAGTCCCAGTCCTGCAAAGTTGGGCTAATGGTACAAATCAAAGGTTGGTAAAACTGCTGGTACTTTAAAGTAGTGGTCATTGGATTCCTCACCCCCAGCCCAGTAAACAAGGCAACCAAATATGATGGTTGTCTCCAGTATAAGCAATTGTTTTTTGAGCTGGACTGACCTTTTTTTTTTTCATGGAATCTCACATTTACTTGAAAGAGTCACTAACAGACAAATTTATGATTATTCAGACAGATACCTGGCAAACATTTTCTCAAAGTTGAACAAAGTGAGTCTGTCAAATTCAAGGAAGAAAAAGTAGTATTTGCTGCCAATGATAAAGCTTGAGCTTTCAAGTACATATTAGAATTTTGAAAAACTTGTATCAGTTACCATGAGCTTGACAATTTCTCAACTTAAAGGCTTTCCTGTGAGATTAGTGGTGATATTAACAAACGTCATTTTAAAAAATTATACAATATTTCAATATTTGGAAGACACGTATAACTCAGGGAACGAGAATTTTCCAAATGGCCAATGCATGATTTATAAAATTATTCATAAGTGAAAGACCCATTCAAAATGGGACACCAAGGGATTTTAATGTACAGAACATGACAAGTTAACTGATATAGCTTCAGATTCCACATTGCAACTAAACTTTAAGAAAGTACCTCAGTAAATTTTGGTGTTGTATTGAAAATGAATATCCACAACCTTCTGAAAAGGTTATTAAAATACTTTTCCCTTTTCCAACTACATATCTGTGTGAGAACAGATTTTCTTCATAGATGTCAAGCAAAACAACATTTCACAACAATGCAGAAGCAGATATGAGAATAAGCAATTTTTTATTAAGTTAGATATTAAAGAGATTTAAATAATTGTAAAGAAATGGCAGCCTTCTGATTAAAATTTTCTCGTTTTGGAAAATATAATTATTTTTCATGATATGTGTATTAGCTCAGGCTGCCATAACTAAATACCATAGAGTGGGTGACTTAAACAACAGAAATTTATTTTCTCACAGTTCTGAAGTCTGGAAGTCTGAAATCAGGGTGCCAACATGGTTAGGTTCTGGTTAGAGCTCTCTTCCTGGCTTACAGATGGCTGCCTTCTTCCTGTGTCCTCACATGTCTCCTCCCACAGTGAAGAGAGAAATTAATCTCTCTTCTTCTCCTAAGGCTACCAATCCTATCACATTAGAACCCCACCCTTACAACCTCATTTAACCTTAATTGTCTCCTAAAAGTCCTGCCTCCAAATATAGTTACATTAGAGGTTACAGCTTCAACACATGAATTTGAGGTAGGGGAGAGACACAGTTCAGTTCATAGAACTATGTTAACATGCAATGAGTTTCCTGTTATTTTAAAAATAACAAATAAATATTTTTTTAATTTGTTTTAATTTCTAATATGGTAAATATTGGGGATATAATCAATATATAAACAAAAGCTCTTTGAGGTCCTCAATAATTTTTAGGAGTATAAACGATTCCTGAATCTAAAAAATTTGAGAACCACTTTTTTACATAGTAAGGGGAGAGAATGTACTAAAAGGAGAAGTATCATAGGCAGGGAAACCAGTTAGGATATACAGCAATAGTCCAGGAAAGAGATATCTAAGGCCTACATATGGGACACTGAATGTTGAAAAAGAGGTAAAATAGAGTCAAGGTAATTTTTGAGGGGAATCAATAGCATACGATGAGGGTCAATAGTCTGGAGAAGGAAGGGGAAATAAAAGAGATATAATCTAAAACAACTCAAAGGTTTCTAGTTTGGAAATTCATAGATTTTAGGATTATGGAAGGTACCTATTAAAAGAAGATAATTAGCAGTTTCACTTTGGACAGAATGAGTTTAGGGTTGCTTAGGGCCTTCAAAGGTGGAGATTTCTAGCAAAGAGTTAGAAATGTGGGTCTAGAACATAAAAGAGAGCTTGGGGACAGAAAGTTAACATTGGTTCTCCCAGTATATATGTCTGTGGATGATAATACTATAGAAGGAGATGCAGCTACCCAGGGAGAGAAAGTGGAACCAAAGGAGAACTGTGACTCACTTCTGAGGTCAATTCATGCATCTCTTCTGTGAAACACTTTGTGGCCTTCCTTCCAAGAATAACTGACCATTCCCTCTTTTCATCACCATAGTATCTTCCATACACTATATAAAAGTATCTTTTGTATCTTTTGCCATCACTTATTTATATGTCTGTATCCTATATTAAGCTGGAATGTTCTTAAGGTTATCTTCACTTTCATTATGCAACGGTATACTCAATCTCACAATACGGAATAATACTGTATAATGCATTATTGTTATAATTTTTTACATACTGGACTCTGAGCTTCTTGGGGACACATCTATGTCATATTCATCTTTTTTTTAAAAGATTTATTATTTGTTTATTGATTTATTTATTTAATTTTTGGCTGCATGGGGTCTTAGTTGCAGCACACAGGATCTTCGTTGTGGTGTGCGGGCTTCTCTCTAGTTGCAGCATGCGGGTTTTCTCTTTAGTTGTGGTGCACAGGCTCCAGGGCACATGGGCTCTGTAGTTGTGGCATGTGGGTTTCAGAGCTTGTGAGCTCTGTAGTTTGCAGCATACAGGCTCTAGTTGAGGCGCGCAAGCTCAGTAGTTGTGGCATGCAGTCTTCGTTGCCCCGTAGCATGTAGGATCTTAGTTCCCTGACCAGGGATCAAACCCGTGTCCCCTGCATTGTACGGTGGATTCTTTACCACTGGACCTCTAGGGAAGTCCCTCATATTCATCTTAATATGCCTTATTCTTAAGAGTTCCGTAATTATTTCATGAAAGGGGAGAAAGGAGTAGGGCAGAGAAAATTACCATTATTCCTTCCTGTACTCCTGAATGACTGCCAACCTCATCCCTACTAATCCTGGTCAACACCCACTCAAACTTTTTTTTTTTTTTTTTAATTTATTTACTTATTTATGGCTGCATTGGGTCTTTGTTGCTTCACGTGGGCTTCCTCTAGTTGTGGTGAGTGGAGGCTACTCTTCGTTGCGGTGTGTGGGCTTCTCATTGTGGTGGCTTCTCTAGCTGCAGAGCATGGGCTCTAGGTGCGCAGGCTTCAGTAGTTGTGGTGCGAGGGCTCAGCAGTTGTGGCTTCCAGGCTCTAGAGCACAGGCTCAGTAGTTGTGGTTCACAGGCTTTGTTGCTCCACGGCATGTGGGATCTTCCCGAACCAGGGCTCAAACCCACGTCCCCTGCATTGGCAGGCAGATTCTTAACCACTAGGCCACCGGCGAAGTCCCCCACTCAAGCTTTAGGGCTCAGTTTAAACAGTTCTTTCTTACAGACTTGCCCTGATCACACCTAAAAAGTGCCAGCAACTGCACTCAGGTAGTATTTTTCTACTAAATTAATATAACTCTAGTGGTTAGGCTTACTGAACAAATGAGACATTATGACATTCTGCAGAATTAACTCATTTGTATGAGTTAACTGTATGATTATAACCTATACCAAATGAAAGAAACAATAATCCAAAAATGTGATTTCTATCTGGCTTCAAATATTTTACTTTCCTAATTGCATAATTACTAGATACATATAGAGGAATAGTCTACAGTTTATGTATGACAACAGATTATCCATACAAGAATAACAGATTTTGATGTCTTTGTAAATATACTGAGAAGAAAAACTATTTTTCCTAACTTTGCTCTCTTGGCAGAGATGGCTAATTGTCTTTGTTCTCTCCTTTATCAGTAATAAGATCCCCTTATCACCTGTGCATATATACAGTGAGAAAATGATTACAATTTCTAGCCTCCCTTACAGCTAGTTCTGTTTATATGACAAAGGTCTGACCAGTAGAAAGTAAGTTGAAATAGTATATGACGCTGCTCGGGAGTGTCCTTGGTTGCTGTGGGGTGGGGTGTGGGCAAAGCGTCTTCTCCTGGCTTATTCTCCTTCCTGTGACTAGACTGTGGACACGATGGCTGAAGCCAGAGGAACTGTCTGGAACCACAAGGAAAAACTGCATTGTAGATGGTCGCAAACAAAATAGAAGTAGTCTAGGTCTCTGATAATCATTGCTCTCCATATCAGCCATGGATTACCTATATTCAAAGGAAAGACAAACTGCTCTCTACTGTTATGAGTTTTCTATCTGCCACAGCCAAACACAATCTTAACAATACAGCTCTGAACACACATTAAGTCAGTAGTAGTCACCTGACAAACTCTGTCTGCTGGTTTCACTTTCTCTGCTGTTGGAAGGAGAACCTGGCTCTGAAATGCTGCCTTCTGTTCCTCCCATCAGTGGTCGCAAATGGCTTACAGATACTTGCTCAATAAAAGATGTGCCGTGCTTATGGAAGTACCACCATTCAAATATCTGTGACAAACAGAAAACATCTTTCACTTAAAATAGAATTAATCAGCAGATATATGACCTCAAATCAAAACATTCTCTCAAGATGTTCCTGTTTAATTCAGCATTTGAAACGTGCCCTCCTTCCAAAAAATAAGCCAAACACAAGATTCCCTGATAACACATGCCAAGCCAAGGTAAAATGCCTTTTTACAACTTTGTAATGAAATTCAGACAAGCTTAGGCAACACTAGAATACGTCTGTAAATAAAGCATTAAAAAACAGTAAGAAGTGTTTAAGCTATAAATAATGTAACTTTCATTATAACGTCATTTTAGTCTATCTGTAGCATAATTAAAAGAAAAACAATTTTGAAACAACTAGCATGGTGGATTAACCACTAGACTAGGGTTGGAATGCCCACATTTGACTCCCAATTCAGCCACATATTAGCTGTGTGTTTTGGGGAAGTTAACTTCTAACCTCTCAGAGCCTCAATGTCCTATCTAGTAAATATGGTTAACAAGAATTGTAAGTGCTTTTAAACAACAAAGTACTACTTCAGTATTTGGCAGTATTATTAATGTAGGTTAAGAGTCAAGTTGATTCCCATACTGAACCATTTAAAAATCAGGATATTCATTTCTTTCTGTTTCCATGGTTTATCATTGCTATAAAAAGAGGAATCAAAAGCAGCTCTCTGTGTTGAATGAGCAGAATGTTTCATATTCGGATACGCCAGCCTTTTCAACTCCCTTTGCTGGCTCCTTTGGGTCTGAGCTTAAATGACATGTCCTAGGGAACTTTTCCTGATTCCACAGAACAGAAAGCTATGTTATGCACTCCCATTGGCTCTTTTATTCTCCTTTCAGAGTAATCTTTTTACTCGTAATAATTAGTTAAACAACTGGCTTTGTTGCTATTCTTCAAGCTTCCAAGCACACTACCTCTTCAGGTAGAAATAACACAAGCAGCACAACTAGCTTTCTCATTTCAGGTGGTAAAAGAAATTATAAATAAACTTTGCTCATAAAAACTCATCAAGATTTCAAGGGTAATGACACAGTTTAACCTTTAAAATGTTACTTGAATTCTTAAGTTTTGTAAATTTAAAATGTTGGTTTAAAAAAAAGTAACAACAAATTTTAAACACTTTTACATATTACATATGTAAGTTATATATTATATAAATGTAAGTTTTCTCCCCTCCTTATAAATGAGGAAATTAGGACTCAGAATTCATGTGACTTGCCCAAAGTTATCAGATAGTAAATGGCACAGTCAAGACTCAAAACTACATCTGCTGGTTCCAAGACCAATGCTCTTTCTATTACATCAGCTGTTTAAAGATAGTTTATCTTCTTTATTTAGATTTTTATATGCTATGACAAAATATGCTAAATTATGAGTAGGCTTTATAAATCAATAAATTTTGAGGCTTTTAATAACAGAGTTTTCACCCAGAATTCCTCAATAATTTTTTTTAAGTCAAGAGAAAAATTGCTTTCTCATCTGGTATTTCACTTCAACAAAATGGTCAAGTGTTCATCCCGATTTAAAAAAACAAAACAAAACAAAAAACCACTCCAATATAAATGCTATTATTTTTACATTTCTACTATAGTTATAGAGCACCACCTAGAGATGAGAAAAAAATACAGAAAAATTTCATTGGCCATGCATGCCATAATACTTCCTAAGATTTTTATCTGTAGCAGTATTTTTCCAAAGTTTATACTATGAAACACTAGTTCCCAGGGATGTTAATAAAGATTATAAAAATTTTAAAAATCTTTTTAAAATAAAAATGATAGCTTGGTTAAATAAAGCAAGGGAAAGCTGAATTAAACAGGTTTCTTTATTGTGGCACTTCTTAGAATAACGTGGCCAAAATTCATTAGTGTATGTCATGTTGTTGCAAGCTTTCACACACACTATCTCATTTAATCCTCATAACTATTAAGTTGATACTTTTTTTTTGGCTACACCGGGTGGCTAATGGGATCTTAATTCCCTGACCAGGGATACAACCCGGGCCTCAGCAGTGAAAGTGTGGAGTCCTTTGGGGCTTCCCTGGTGGCTCGGTGGTTGAGAATCCTCCTGCCAATGCAGGAGACACAGGTTCAAGCCCTGGTCCGGGAAGATCCCACACGCTGAGGAGCAATTGAGCCTGTGAACCACAACTACTTAGCCTGCGCTCTAGAACCTACGAGCCACAGCCACAAGCCCATGTACTGCCCTAGAGCCCATGCTCCACAACAAGAGAAACCACTGAAATGAGAAGCCTGTGCACCGCAATGAAGAGTAGCCCCCACTTACCACAACTAGAGAAAACCTGCACGCAGTAACGAAGATTCAATGCAGCCAAAAATTAATTAATTAATTAATTATTTTTTTTTTTTTTTTTTTTTTTTTTTGCGGTACGCGGGCCTCTCCCCGCTGTGGCCTCTCCCGCTTCAGAGCACAGGCTCCAGACACACAGGCCCAGCAGCCACGGCCCACGGGCCCAGCCGCTCCGCGGCACGCGGGATCCTCCCGGACCGGGGCACAAACCCGCGTCCCCTGCATCGGCAGGCGGACTCTTAACCACTGCGCCAGCAGGGAAGCCCTAATTAATTAACTTTTTAAAAAATTAATTGAGTCCCAAACCACGAGATCACCAAGGAATTTCCAAGTTGATACTATTATTATCTCCAGTGTACAGATGAGGAAATCGGAGCTTTAGAAAAGTTAATTCACTTTCTTGAAGTCATACAACTAAAGTGATGGTTAGCCTGTCTCACAAACTCTGCTCTTAAACACTCTAGAGAAGGTAACTGGCAGCCTATAAGCCTAATTCAAGACAGATAAATTTTTAGTCTGCCCAATGTTGCCAACATTAAAGTATTGGAAGATTTTATATAAAAACTTTATATCCAGGTTCTCTTGAAATCGTCTGAAAAAATTGGAAGACCTGGTCCTGGTAATACTGGTCTGCAAGTCTACATGGCAACAATTAGCTTTAGCCTTTTCTAGAAGGAGCATGTACTGTCCAGATTACCCAGTCTTCAAAGTAAATAAAAATTTCAATTTTTACACTCTGCCAATTTTACTCATTTTTGTTACTAAGCCGAGCCTGCAAGCATTTACATCACAACCCACCTCCCACTACACCCCCAACATACAATAAACAGTCTTTTATACACAAATGAATACTATCAATCTCTAAAAGTGGAGAGGAAGTTGCAGTGTTTTTTAAAATATTTTTTCACATTTTGAGAATGTGAAAAATTTTGAGAATGCTGATCTATAAGTATTTTTAATTATTATAATAACTATTTAAAGAGATATGATTTTTAGATAAACACCAAAGGAAATGGAAGGAAGGAAATGGAAACTACTTACAAATATTAGTCCTGATATCAAAGAAGATGTCCCTGTAAGTGCCACATAGAATTTGGGCGTCAATGAATTTAAAAATACTGTCACTGCCAAAAAGAATAAAAAAATCAAAGTTAAAAGAAATAAGTACCCAAGTTACAAATATGCAGGTGTCTTTATGAGTGGAGGGACATAAGTAGTATTAATACCTAGTATGAGATTCATTTGAGAAAATTATAATTTTTAAAAAGCTACTTTAAATTCTCATTGTATCACATCTTTAAAATGCCTTCACATATGTAAGGGTAGGATTTTACACTGCTGATTTGTTAAATAAGCAAATCAAAATGAGATCATTTAGCTTGCTGTTGAGAATAAAACCAGGAATATCATAATTTACACAAGAACTTTTGCAATTCCATAAGGATAATATGAACAAATATGCTGTTACAAAGGAGGATTAAAACTACTTCCTAATTATTTGGGTGAGATACAAACCAGTGTTTCAAATTAGAGGGAAGGAAACAGTGTGTGTATTTGGTATGTCAGCTACAGAGGCAAAATAACCCAAAAAGAATAACAAACTAAGAGCTTCCTAAACCTGATTCACTGAAAACCTGGACCACATTCTTCATTTCAAATAATTGTCTCATAAATACTTTGGGTTTTAGAAAGAAATAAAAATCTGTAAAGTCACTGACTCTCATCTAAATGGTGTATCTAGTTAATATGTTAAAAAAAATGATAAACTCAATGAATAACATTTCACTGAGCATACAAACCATTAGTAGTCACTTCATTAACCTGTAACAGAAACACCAAATTAGCTTTTCAAACAGTCTAGGAAGGCCAATTTATCTAGCTTATTTTAGTGTGTTAGTTGCATCTGAATTTACATACTATGTTCTTAAAAAGTCCAAAACATTTCAGTACATTATCTCACAGTCTTTCATGTCATTTCACAGAATAGAAAAGGGGACATTTGCCTTCTCTTGTTACAGAAAAATAAAACACAGTACTGACAGTCATAAAGATCCCATAACAGAAATACTTCCATTCTAATCTGAGGCTGCCAATTTGTAATGACATGGTAAGAGGCCCTGGCTCCCATCCACTCTGTCCTGGCTACAGCTAAAGAATAATATTTGCAGAATCCAAGGGAATCATCACCTCTTATACGTCTTTGTAACTTCAGCCCACACTACACAGCAAGCTCTCTACAAATGTTGAAAGAAGGAACTAAGGAAAGAACCCACTGCTGCTTGTGGCTCTCTCTCTTTACTTTCTGTACTGTTCTATTTTATTACTCAAGATAAAGCCTAAAACAGAGAACGGACAAAAATATCACGAAAACTATTTCCTGTCAAAACTATTTTAAAACATGAGAATGGCTGGCTAAGATAGTGTTGGTTTCTTTCAGATTTTTATTGTCTGGGTGTGGGTTCTCTCAGCTGAGTGGCGAGAAAATCAAAAGGTGTGTATAAATTCTGCATTCAAGTCTGAAAATGCTCTCATCTGCCCTACCACCTGAAGCTTACATTTTGAGGTGGCTTCTCCTCGGGTAAACGAGGACAGAAAGGAGAGGGCGGACCTTAAGAGCTTTAGGGAGGAGCCGGTAGTTGCAGCTCAGGTTTGGCAATCAGCTGCGGAGTAGCGGCCCAAGAGAAAAAGAACCCACTCTGTCGCACACACCGACCCATTCTGCGAAGCCCTCCAGTGATACTGAAAATCTCTGCCCTTTGGCCCTTGCCCCCGGCACCTCTCCTGCCCCCCAATCCCCCACGCCCGCCCGTCCCTCGGGAGCTCTGGGCCTCTCACCCGCTGCCAAATTCTCACACAGCCTCAGCGGGACCCTCAGAGCGTAAAGCAGCCCCAGCCCCGCCACGAACCACAGCGAGGCCCCAGTGCCCGCCAGCCCGGCCCGCAGCCGCTCCCTCCAGCCCAGCGGCGGACTCAGGCCGGGAGCAGGAGCAGGAGGAGACGCCGCAGCAGCCGTTGCTTCACCTAAGCCGTCACCGTCCGCCATCTTGCCGCTCCCGGTGGCGCCGGGAGTTGGGAGGGGAGAAGGGCAGGAAACCGGGAGTCGGGAATCCTGGGATAGTGGCGGACCTGAAGTTGGCCTCTGTGAAGGCTGAGAGTCCCAGGGAACGGGGACCAAGATTTGGAAGGTGGAGGAGCGCCCAAGGACTAGGGCTACCTATTCCTTCCGAGGGAGGGAAGGGGCGGATAGCGGCACCTATTCTGGAGGAACTGGGCTAAGATGTGACCCGGAGTGAAGTGTTTTAGCCTCCATACGCGTGAGGGTCACCTTCCACCCCATTCCTGGGGTTGAAAAAGTCACCGACCGTTCCAGAGTCGGAGCAGCACTTAGCCCTTTGGACTCGGCTGCCATGGAGAGCACTGGTACTGGGAAAATCTACAGGAGTAGCGACTGCAATTTGGTCGGCCGGAGCTCGGGCGCCAATACCAGCCGAAGCACACTCCCAATGTCCCATAGATGAATGGGAAAATTAATGTAATTCAGTGAGAAAAATATTAGACTTAAAATCATGTAAGTCACGCCGACTTACTGGGGCGTCGGCGCCCGGGCCCATGACCCACGCCCGTAACTGACATGGCGCCCTAGCGGTCGGCGTTTCCGGGCGGATCCTTCAGACGGCCTTCGCTGTGATTCCATCATTCGGCCTCCTTCCCGGCCTGCCTCGCGCCAGGGCCGGGCTGGGCCACAGCAGCCCAAGATGGCCGACTTCGAGGATCGGGTGTCGGATGAGGAGAAGGTAAGGGGTCCGCCTCTCTCTCTTACCTCTTCCCGGGACGGGGAACGGGGCCCCGACCCGGCTGCGGTGGGAACCCCGGCAGTACCCCCAGAAGAAAGAAGCTTCTTGGCCTTTGCTGGCATACGCTCTCCGCAGTCGGGATGCTTCCCTCTTGAGGGGCTTTCCTCTGCCTCACGGTGGCCCCAGTTCCCCATTCCTCAACTCTCTTTTCCCCCCGGGCCTGACGCACAGCCCAGTGGCCTTGCTGCGAGAGAAGAGACTTTACCTTATTGAATCGTGACTGTGGACTCTTTTTTGTATTTAAGAGAGGGGGCGATGATGATGTCGCGACGTATCGAGAAGCAGTTATTTTACCGCCTTTAGCTGCTGGGGCTCACCCCATCCCCCCATCTTTAGCTATGATTGGGGCTAGCTTAGGGCGAGTCACTTCCTGGTCAGGGTGGCCTCTTAACTTCCCTTTTGCTCCTCCTTCCTCAGGAAGTGATTTTGCTGTCACGACTTCTCGACAGGGAGAGGTCTCTAAGGTGTTGGCCGCCTATCCACACACACCTCTTTTCCCACATGCTGTCGGCTGAACTAATTCGCAGTAATAAATGTGTAAGCCTCAGGGACATTTGCTTCAGGATTTGAACACCACTCTTTTCTGTGTAGACACTCCCTTGATTGTATGTATACGGCGACCGCGGTGACTCCATCCCTTCCATCTTACAATCTTTTAACGATAATTTTTGAAAAATAGTTTTTCATTTCTTGTTAACAAGGTTAGCCAATGATTTTTTCTTTTTAACTCCAGAAAGGTTTTATGTAGCACATAAACTTCATGTTAACACATTCAAGTCTGGACAAAGCATCCTGCCTTCTTTGGTGCTCCGGTGTGGTATCTTTTTGATTATAGTTGAACTTGACACTGAGTAATTTGTACACTTAATTTCTTTAAAAGTGTCTTAAATACAAGAGAATATTTCACCTTAGGTGGAATAACTTTTTTCCTGACAACTGCACACCTTTCTTAACAGTTTGTCAGGCTTTTCAGTAAATATGTTAAAGATTTTAGAGTCCATGGAAATTACAATGGTTCATTACATAACTTGTAAAAGGACAAGAATTATGTCTTTTGTTTTCCACAGTGGTTTTTACAAAATGTACACCCTTGAATGCTCTGTAAATGTATCTGGGGTTTTCCTCTTTTAATAAAAGAGATTGGGATGGCAAAGGGGACTGTTTATGATCCAAGAGCCCTCTGTACAGAATAATTTGATATACATATGCCATGCCATTTTGAAACGCTGAAGAATGTGCTAAATATTCACATGCCGTTGAACAACACTTCAGCATTAGATTTTCTCATACTTGGAAATTGATTCTCATAAATGTATGAGATTTGAGGGGGAAAGGGCATTTTACACTGTATATGAACTTATGCTAGAGAGAAAACTATAATAAAATGTTTATTCTAAGGCAAACAGTTACGATTCACATGAAATTAAGTTACAGTGAAAACATGGGATAACAAAACATTTGTTAGCCCAACTGATGGTCCTCTTACTTTAAGCAAAAATACTGTTACAGCAAAATTTCACTAAGAATTTAAGGTAATAAACTTTGAAGTTTACCAGTGTTGGGTTTTTGTTTTTGACACAGGGGTAGAATGCCTTTCTAATTAAACTTGGGGGGAAAATATGTATTTCAAAGTGTAAAGATGTCTTTGGATATTGACAGTGTTCAAATTAGTAACATTAACAGCCTTGATTTTGTAATAGCAGATCTCTGACCAGTTTTCTCTTATATCCCAGCATACTTCTTTTGCTGTTTAATTTTAATAATGACAAAGCAAGCAAATCATAATTAGTAAGGTAAATCTACTGCCAAAAAATGTTGATGAATTTTATATTCAGTGAACAGGTTTTAGATAAACTACATTGTTTTCATTAGTGAGATAATTAAGAATAGCTGATATTAAAAAATCTCATATAATAAATCCATATGATTTGGGATTACTGAAATTTTGTTAGATTTTTATTCCCAGAGATGAAGTGATCTGTATTTCTCTGTTGTGGATCAATAAGTAAAAAGAAAGGGCTTTGACTTGTAAGATTACTTAAATTCTCCTTCAGTTTTATACCTACCTTGACCCCTTTTCCTCCAGGCTTCTGATGCCTTTTAACTGAATTCAAGAATTGAAAAAGTATTTTTCCAAAAAGACTTGTTGATATGAATGTCTTAGCATTCATAAACAATAAGTGACCCTTAAGTGAGATTCTTGTTGTACAAAACTTTCATAACCAAGGCACTATTACAAACAAGATATTTTCAGGCTTAGTTTGTATATTGACTCTTCCTCGAAGGAACCGTGAAGTTTTCATTTTTTTAAAATTTTAACTAAGACCTCAACTGCATTTGATTTGATTTTTTTTTAACACGTGTGTCATGCCAAATATATTTTAATACTGCTTTTTATCTTTGTTACATTTTCTGAAAGCAGTGAACCCAGAGGTGAATTTGGTGGTGATGGTCTCTGGTTTCCTTGCAAGTATTTCTATAAAAGCTAGTAAGATCAACTATTCTCATAACCAACTGCTGAAGTTTTTTTGTTTTTTGTTATTTTTTTTGCTGTACGCGGGCCTCTCACCGCTGTGGCCTCTCCCGTTGCGGAGCACAGGCTCCGGACCGCAGGCTCAGCGGCCACGGCTCACGGGACCAGCCGCTCCGTGGCACGAGGGATCCTCCCGGACCGGGGCACGAAGCCGTGTCCCCTGCATCGGCAGGCAGACTCCCAACCACTGCGCCACCAGGGAAGCCCACTGCTGAAGTTTTTATTACTTTATAAAGAGGAAGTTGGGTTTTTTCTGCATTGTTACCTGAAATGGTCATGATGAGCTGCCTAAATAAAACAGGAAGTTGAAAGTATAATAACTTGCAGAAATAACTACTTTTAGTTTTATCTTCAAGTTCAGTTTCTGAGAATGAGCTCTACTCCTCTAGTTACTTAGACTCTTCAGTTACTTGGTTCCAAAATGAAAAGATGCCATAATTAGGAAGCTTGAGGTATGAGGTGAACTATGTGTTTGGATTCTTTGTACTGACTGTTTCCTTTATTTCATGATTCAGCATTTTAAAAACATAAATGCAGACTGAATTTTAGGGCTGAAAAAAGTGCTAATAGCACATTTTTTTCCCTTCAGCCTAACTAGTAGAATATTTGTGTACAACTTCAAAAGTACCATAACTGAAAAATGGATCCCTTTGCTTTTAGTTTAGACAATACCGTCTTTAAGGCACTTTCTGAGAAATGGGTTTATCAAAATTATCTAGGAGAGGGGTGGAAAATGTTGTAAATAGATACTGAAATTTGAGGGCTCTGTTAGAGCTCATGAAAAATATTTATACTTTTAAAGTGGATTTCCTTGATTGTGTGTTACCCCTTTAATTTAGTAGGTGAGTTATTACCCTTACAGGGCGAAATAAACCCTAAAGCTTAATTGCCATGGCTATTTTGTGATAAGTCGTTGACTAGAATTAATACTACCATTTTTAAATCTTCTCTTCTGTTAGCTTTGCTGAGTAGTATTCATATGATCTGTTACAAAATCCTTGGACAGGAGCATAAAGCCTAAGCAGGTACAAACTCAGATGCCAATCTTTGGTGAGGAGCGTAGGTTTATTATAATTTCTTCTAGAACATCTAGCTGTTTTATTAGGAGCAGCCTTAATGCTAAGCAAAGCAGTGTAATTTGTCAAAAAATTCAGACCCCAGGTTGGTCTAATTCAGAAGCCATGCTTTTTTCACTATACTGTTTTTAACATGTATCCGTGAATGAAGAAATCAGAATAGAGTCATCCATTTAATGAATTATAAATGAGGTATTGTGGGGTAGTGGGAAGGAATGATTCTGAGCCTCAGGAGATTTGGCCTCTCCTTGCTATGCTTTTGGTCACCAGTGTGATTTTTGAAAATTCACATACCTCTGTGGGCCTCGAAAGTTTTCTTCTAAAATAGGTAAGGGAAATTGGATCAGACTGAACAAAGTTTAATGAACTTTTTCAAACTCTAATTAAAAAAAACACACACAACTCTAAGAAACTGAAACATTAAAATGTTCCAGGAGTTTCTGTCATTGTTTACTTTGGCACATTTGCCCCATAACGAACCTGTGAAATTCTTGGTTACTGCAAGCAAGTCTTTTTATCTAGTGCCTAGCATACTATCAGGTACATAGTGTAGGCACAAGCTATTGGTATGAAAGAGACCAATCAATCACAGGTTCATTCATTCTTATATTTCCCCAGCTCATGCTCCCTCATTCTCCCTCCCCAATTATTTCTGGTAATCTGTAGGTATTTCTTGTGTTCAAGAGTGTGTCCACACTCTGGGTGCCTCTTCCAGCATTCATTGTGCCTGAGCATCTACTGCCATTACTGGTGCTCTGTCACGGCACTGCTAAGAACATCTGATCCCCTGGGAGCATTTTCCTAATACCATAAAGTTCCGAAGCCTTATTGCATATCAAAATCAATATGTATACTGTTGTCCGTAGGTATCTGTGGGGTAGTGGTTCCAGGACCCACCCACCCCCATACCAACATCCGCGGATGCTCAAGTCCCTTATATAAAACGTTGTAGTACAGTCAGCCCTCTGTTTCGGCATCCATGGATACAGATACCCACCCCCATACCAACATCCGCGGATGCTCAAGTCCCTTATATAAAACGTTGTAGTACAGTCAGCCCTCTGTTTCGGCATCCATGGATACAGATACCCACCCCCATACCAACATCCGCGGATGCTCAAGTCCCTTATATAAAACGTTGTAGTACAGTCAGCCCTCTGTTTCGGCATCCATGGATACAGAGGGCTGACTATGTATACTTTGAACCTTGAAAAACCCCTAATAAAAGTATTTCCTTCATCTTCTATAAGTTCTCTCCTTTAGAGCTCAGAAAAGCACACATTGTAGGATCAGGTGTCATTGTTCTTTTCTGTCTCCAGAAAACTTCATCTTTTTGATAAAAAGTTAAAGTCCTTATATGGATCAGCTCCTGAAAATAAAAACCCTGGATAGAGGAAACTAGTCGTGATAATTTTTTTTTTTTTTTTTCGATACGCGGGCCTCTCACTGTTGTGGCCTCTCCCGTTGCGGAGCACAGGCTCCAGACGCTCAGGCTCAGCGGCCATGGCTCACGGGCCTAGCCGCTCCGTGGCATGTGGGATCCTCCCGGACCGGGGCATGAACCCGTGTCCCCTGTGTCGGCAGGCGGATTCTCAACCACTGCGCCACCAGGGAAGCCCAGTCGTGATAATTTTTGATAATTTTTGATAAGTTTGACTACTAACGGATTTCTGAACTAGGTGATAATTTTAATATGTACTTGCTATTATTTTCCCTTCTCCCTTTATCAGAACCTCCTGCCAACCTCTGCATTTCTGCTCATCCCACCATTATTCTCTTTTAGTCACATAGGGTCGGAACACTGCCATCATCTTTTTTCATCCTTAACCTCTCCTCTCATGTTCAATTAGTATTTCAGTCCTGTAAATTCTTCTTCCTATCATTAGGTTCTTTTCCTCCATTTCCATTAGTCTTTTTTAAAAAATTATTTTGAGTATATAGGAACTATAATCACATGCTTAAAATGGTAGGAAAGGACATGAGTAAAAAGTCCCCTCCCACCCATTTTCCAGCCACCCAGTTCCCTTGAGCGGCAGCCAGTTACCAGCTTCTTTTCTATTTTATTTTATGTATTTATTGCTATTTTATTATTTTCAAATAGGTAGGTATACTTTTCATTGAACAATATGTCTAACCTGTCCACATTCCTATTACCATTTTCTTCATACAGGACCTTTTCTTATGCTTGGATTATTTTTAACAACATTCTTAATTGTTCTCTTTGCCTCCAGCCTCCCCTTTTCTTTCTATATTTTCACTGATTTACCATCTTCATACTACTAAATTTTGAGCAGCATGTAAAATTTATCTTTGCTATAACTGCACATGTATATTGTTAGGGCAGTGTCTCTGGAGATGGAATGTTCAGTTGAGTGGATCATTTGACATGTATGTTGTGATATATATAATGTATAAACAGGAAGACAGCATGATACCAGGCTGCACTAAAGAAAGGTGGTGGGTTTATTGGAACATGAGAGAACTTTGCCTTGTGAATTCTTTGTTTTGCATCTAGGTTACATTTAAGTGCTTATAATGTGCTAGATACTTTATGCATTAAAATGTATTCATCTCAAAATATCCCCATAGGCTGCTTACCCCATTTTAAGTTGAGTAAACTGAGACACATTTCAGGTTAAAAAATATATAAGCAAGTGTCCTGAACTAGTAATAGTAGAGCAGATGCAATCTGCTGGTAATCTACTTCCAGACCTGTGCCTTTACCCACTTTGATTCCTTTGAGTAGATAGTAGGTAGTAAATTGAGATAGCAAACAATTCTACTGAAATAATGACATAATCCTAAACTGCAGTCAAGTTTAATGGTATAGTGATGTGGATGCTTGTATAGACACTGAAATATTGATATTTTATGGTCATGACTGCATTATAATTACTACCAAATTTGGGGAATGCCCTGGCGGTCCAGTGATTAGGACTCTGCACTTTCACTGCCATGGGCCAGTGTTCAATCCCTGGTCCAGGAACTAAGATCCCGCAGCGAGGGGAAAAAAATAGTACTACCAAATTTGCATAGTGCTCTTTTGAGCTTCTACAAATATGCCACTAAGAATTCTAGTATTTAAAATGTGTTATAAACTGAAGGTATTGAGAAACATGAGTTCAGAAGAGCACTGTTTGTCTTCTTAAGAACCTCAGAACATTATTGACTACAGCAGAATTGCTTATGTGTTTCTTTCAAAAGCAAGATTTCTGGGTTCTGTCCTAGACCAGCTGAATCAGAATTTGGGGGGACCAGTGCTCAGGAATCTATTTTTAATAAGCTTCCCAATAATTATTGTGCAACTTGAGAACCACCATTCATATCGTAATCCTCTGCCTGTTAAGTTCAGAAGCTTGATTCATCAGGATAGTAAGGGACAAACTCATATTAGCTAGGCTCATGAAACTAGTGTTTAAAAGGAGGATAGTGACTAATTTAATAAATACAGGAGGGCTTAGATTCCTTTTTTCAAGTAGATCAGATACATAGGAAATCAAATTATAATTTTCTCAGTTTAAGCATGGAGTCAGAACCAGAGATGTTAACTATACAGTCTAACATTTTAATGGTGTTTTCCTCCATAGTAGGGATATACATCCAACACCAAGACCAAGTCAGATCTTTGCGTAGTACACCTTCTAACTTTTAACAGCAGTGGACTTTCTTTCTCTAGACAAATTTTACAAGGCTGGAAGGAAGTCATTATATATCAAAAATTTGCATATTGCAGTTTCTCCTGCAGTCTTTACCCTCTTAGTTAATGGCACCTTCATTCTTTAGTTGCTCAGGCCAAAAAGTTTAGTGTCATCTTTGATTCCTGCTTCTCTCACAATACACATACTGTCTATTAGCAAATCCTATAGGCTGTGCCTTCAAAACATACCTAGAACTTGGCTGTTTCTCATCATACCCCTATTTCGACCACTCTGGAAGAAGCCACCATGATTTCTCATGTAGATTATTGCACTGGCCTCTCTGGTCTCCCTGCTTCTGCTTTTGTCTCTCCATAGGCAGTCTGTCCTCAATGAAACACCCAGAGTGATCTGGTTAAAAAATGTAAGTCAGAATATGTCACTCCTCTGCTCAGAATCCTTGAGTGGCTTCCCATCTTTTTCAGAATAAAAGTTTTTACTCTGACTACAAGTCCCTACATGATCTGGGATTTACCTCTTTACGACTTATGTCTCTGACCTTATCTCCTACCTATTCTCCCCTGGTCCTCTCTAGCCACACATCCTCACTTAATGGGTCTTTGCATTTGATCTGTCCTTTGGAGTTCTCTTCCTTCTATATCCCTCACTTCCTTCAGATATTTAATCCGAAATTACCTTCTCAGTGAAGCCCTCTGTGATCATCCTGTCCAGTTCCAATCTACCATTTTATATCCTCTTTCCCTGCTTTATTATTACTCCTTAGCATTTATCACTAGCTAGCATACCATGTAGTTTAGTTGTTTAATCTCATCTATTGTTGGGCTTCCCTGGGGGCACAGTTGTTAAGAATCCACCTGCCAATGCAGGGGACACGGGTTCGAGCCCTGATCCGGGAAGATCCCACATGCCGTGTAGTAACTAAGCCCATGCATCACAGCTACTGAGCCTGCTCTCTAGAACCGGCGAGCCACAACTACTGAGCCCACATGCCAAAACTACTGAAGCCTGCACGCCTAGAGCCCGTGCTCTGCAACACGAGAAGCCACCACAATGAGAAGCCCGTGCACCCCAATGAAGGGTAGCCCCTGCTCGCCACAATTAGAGAAAGCCTGTGCACAGCAACAAAGACCCAATGCAGCCAAAAATAAATGATCATAAATAAAATAAATATTTAAAAAATCTTATCTGTTGTCTCTCTACCCACTATGATGTAAGCTCTGTAAGGACCATATACTGTTGAATCACCATTGCCTAAAACAGTGCCTTCATAGTAGGCCTTCAGATATTTGTTGAATGAGTGAATGAATCTTGCTTGGATAGTATTTTTTTTAACATCTTTATTGGAGTATAATTGCTTTACAATGGTGTGTTAGTTTCTGCTTCATAACAAAGTGAATCAGTTATACATATACATATGTTCCCATATCTCTTCCCTCTTGCATCTCCTTCCCTCCCACCCTCCCTATCCCACTCCTCTAGGTGGTCACAAAGCACCGAGCTAATCTCCCTGTGCTATGCCACTGCTTCCCACTAGCTGTCTATTTTACGTTTGGTAGTGTATATATGTTGGATAGTATTCTTAATTTCATAGTTAACTAACTCTTAAGAGGGCAGACTAATTTCCAAGTTTTGCGAAGCCATATTGAGGACTCCAGTACTTCCAGATTAATTTTTGTTAATGGAACTTCCCACACAGAAGGCTTTGGCAGTTCTCCATTACCTTCAGAATAAAACCAGAATTGTTGTTAGCGTAACTACTGCCATCTGACTCATTTTACTCTTCCTTTCGCTTTTATTATCTCCAAATCTGTTTCTGCCAAACTGGTCTGCTTACAAAACACTGTTTTTTCCCTACCTTTTTTTATTCTTAACAGTTCCCTTATTTGTAATCCCATCCTCCCTTCTCCCCCCCCCCCCC
>NW_020175191.1:1076221-1138431 GCF_003031525.2 Neophocaena asiaeorientalis asiaeorientalis
TGTAGAGCCCAGCTTAGATCCCCTTCCCTGTAGTTGTCTTTAACCAGCCCAACCCATATCCATCTCCTTCCTAAGAGTTCCATGTTGTATATTGTCTATAATACTCATTTGGCAGTTTTGGTGCTTTGAATTAGTTATTTTTAAATGATTGACACATCTTTACTGAGGGCTATTGTTTGTATAAGTTGTTTTGCTAACAGTGGTAAAGTATACAAAGATTTGAAAAGCCAGGATGCTGACTGTATGCTTGTCTTATGTTATTTGTATCCACTGTGAAGATTTGCACTTAGTATTAGCTTAAGGTAGTGGCTTTCAACCTTGGCAGCACATGAGAATCACCCTAGGAAGCTTTTAAAAATTCTGGTGCCCAAGCTCTACCCCAGGTCTATTACATCAGAAGCTCTGTGCGTGGAACCCAGACATCAGTAATTTTAAGGCTCCCCAGGTGGTTCTAATTGTATAACTGTTCTTCAGAACCAAGGCTTAAGGCAAAAGGGAATTTGTTGGCTTACTTCTTTTGCCATTCTCTTTTTTTATTTTATTTTTTTTGGCCGCGCCGGGTCTTAATTGCGGCATGCGGGATCTAGTCCCCCGACCAGGGATCGGACCCAGGCCCCCTGCATTGGGAGCTCAGGGTCTTACCCACTGGACTACCAGGGAAGTCCCTGCCATTCTCCTTTTTGTCTTTATCTTTAGTACTCAGCTCACCTCAGTGCCTGGGACCTGATAAAGTATAGTTTGTTTTGTTTTGAGTGAATGAACAAATTGGTAAACACAAAGATTCAATAACATCTAGGCATTTGCTTAGGGAAAGAAAGTTAAGTATTTGCTATGTCTAAGTCCGTCTCATGTTACCTCATTGGATTCTTAAAGTAGTGCTAGATATATGAGCAGGTATTATACTCACAGATGAAGAAACTAAGACCCAAGTAATTAAGTGCTAAAGCTGGCATGTGAAACCAGATCTGACTTCCAATAATTTTGAAAAAAAAAGTAAATTTGGTAAAAAGATATACCTTTAAGTTAGAAATACCATAACGTGCCAGATATGCCAGATCTTAAAAGCAAAATGCTTCTTCCCACTGCATCTGTTTCCAAGCCAGCATGGGCCCTCACTGCTGAACTCTGCCTGTTTGGACTTGGCATTTGCATCATTGCTTTCTGGCATGTGAATCTCAAGGCTTTGGGTTGATTTTCCCCTGATTTCTTAATTTGGTCCTGATTATTTCCAAAACAATACTCATTGTATCTGGCCGCTTGGAACTTTTTGCCTATCTGCCCACTCTCCTAGGATTGGGGGTGAGAATGTGTATTTTAACAAGTCGCTTTTGTGATCTTTTCACTCACTTTAGTCCTTTTTTCTAACCCATTAGAACACTATATCTCAGACTTTTATATTTCCTCAGTTCTTGATCTAGACATTTAGGTAAATCCTCTAATTAAGCCAAATAGGGTCCTTTCCCTCCTTTCATATGTATATCAATGCTGTTTTGCATTTAAGATCAGACAGCTTTTTTATCTTTACTGAGATTGAGCCAGTACTTTTTTTTTTTGACTTAAGGCTTTGTCACTTTGAACTTCTAAATGAACACTAAAGATATATACTTGGAAATCTTTTTACCTACATTTTGGATGTATTATATTAGGATAGTCCAGAGTGAGGGCTGAGGAATGATTTCCTTCTAACTCGGTGCATAGAGAAGTTGTAAATTAAAAGGGAATGGTTGGGAAAGATAACTAAAAAACAAAATAGGAGCTATTTTTTGGTTCTTAAATGTAAATTTTATGGTTAAGTATGTTGTTTTTATATACTGTTATACAGCGTAAAATACAATGCTGACTGACTACTGTTAAAGAAGATTAATCTGACACTTGTTAAAATGATAAGAAGACTTTATTCAATACTTTTGTATTAGGGGAGAGAGATTGAGTTCAGGTCCAAATAAGCAAAGACTGCTGGGCATGAATAGCCAACAAGCAAGTGAGCGGGTCAGTAGGTGGAAAATTACTAACAGGAGACATCAGGGGTAGAAGGATTCTTGCTAACAGAAGATCGAGGACTTATACATCAAAAGTTGGGGACAAGGAACTTGATCAGATATCAAGAGTGGGGGAATTCTCTTTAAACTGAGAGCAGGATTCTTGCTAAGACTGGGCTAGGCAGGCCATAGACAGGATGGGGCCAAGATAAAAGACCTAACTGAGAAGAGGGCTCAGAGAAGCCTAACTAAAGTTTGGACAAGGAGAAAGTCTTTGGCACTCCAAGTGTGTTATATTATTACTTTAATAAATCTTCAAGCTGTTTTCCTTAGCATTGGTAGACTTTTTAAAAATGAAATTGCTCTACTTAAACTTGCCTGCCTTCACTACCTGTTTGTCTATATCTGACAAAACTTACAAGTGGTTACTAATAGAACAGTTTCTAAGAAATACTTGAAATGGCTTTTAAAAGAGTATACATAAAACAAATTACTTGGAAGTGTCGCCATCTTTTTTATAATGTTGATTCTAATTTAGACATATCTATGCTTTTTAAACCTTAGGCCTTACTGATAATGATAAATCAAAATAAACTATCAATATATACATCTAAAATTTTATTTATTTTTTTGGCCACGCCACACGGCTTGCAAGATCTTAGTTTCCCTGACCAGGGATTGAACCCTGGCCCTTGGCAGTGAGAGTGCAGAGTCTTAATCGCTGGACTGCCAGGGAAGTCCCCTAATTGCATTCTGAATCTTTATAATATCTCCAGGCCTAAACTGGGAAAATAATATTTAGCTTATTTGGAATTTAAAAAAACATAGCTAACAGTAAGTTTATTAAGTAAAACCTTTTATTCCATATAGCCTTGGAGATCACTGAAAATGTATTTTTTTCTGAAATTATAGCCCCAAATTAAATTCTCACTAGCCTCTGGGAACTCTCTGCCAGCAGGGATTTTGTTTGATAAAGGCACTGAAACTGGAATTCTAGAGCTAGTTTGCTACTGAAATACATGTATGTCAGCAGCTTGGAACCATCTATTAAATTATTGCCCCAGGCAGTTTATTGTTGATACACTGAAAGCCTTAGAAGCAGACCAAAAAAATGAACTACATTGAGGCAAGATGTGTTTTAAAACAAACAAACAAACAAATAGCATCCTAGGGTGAGAGAGAGATGAATGGGCAAAGCACAGAGGTTTTTTAGGGCAGTGAAAATACTCTGTATGGTACTGTAATGGTGGATACATGTCATACATTTGTCCAAATCTGTAGAGTGTGCACCACAAAGAGTGAACCCTAATGTAAGTTACGGGCTTTGGGTGATAAAGATGTGTCAGTGAAAGTTCATCATTTGTAACAAATGTACCGCTCTGGTGCGGATTTTAATAATGGAGACTGTGCACATGGGGGGACAGAGTATATGGGAAATTTCTGTATGTTCCTCTCAATGTTGTTGTGAACCTAAAACTGCTCTTAGAAAAAATAGTCTTAAAATACATAATAATAACAACAGCAGTAACATCCTAAATATCTTCAAATAGGAAAAACTGTCTTAAAAAATAACATTGAATTCCATGCAAATATAACTTTCTTACCAGGATAAGAATAAGGTATTATCTCTTTCTGGAGGAGGAATGCAACTGCTTATCCTTGAATACTTCTGGAATGATGTAGAATAAAAATAAGTAAAATAAATATTTATGAAAGCACAATTTACAACTATTTTTTTGAAGTATAGCCTAGTTGAAAACATGAGTAAACTTTGAAAAGATGTATTATCAATTTAAAGGGAAGCAGAGGGACTTCCCTGGTGGTCCAGTGGATAAGATTCTGCACTCCCAATGCAGGGAGCACAGGTTCGATCCCCGGTCAGGAGCTAGATCCTGCGTGCATGCTGCAACTAAGAAGTCTGCATGGCAACTAAAGATCCCGCATGCCACAGCTGAGACCTGGCACAGCCAAAATAAATAAATATTTAAAAAATAAAAAAAATAAAGGGAAGCAGAGTAGAGTCACTTTGAAAAACTTTTTTTGGTCAAAAAAAAGTTGTTGATATTTATAGTTGATGAAGATTGTAATGATGGAGAATATTAGGTGACTAGGACCCAAAGAACTTGTGGAAGAGAGGAATTATTTTCTCAATAATTTGAAGGCTTTGTTCAGTTTAATAATTTAAAGCAGCAATTATCTTGCTGTGACTGCTTAATAATTGACATTTACTGAGCCTCCGTATTATATTTTAAATATTTTGCCAAAGACTTGACATATATTATCTTATTTAACCTTCACAGCAATTCTAAGAAGAGATACTATCCCACTTTAGGGAGAGGCTGTGATTCAAAGAGATTAAGAGACTGAAATTCAAATCCAGGTCTGTCCAACTCCAGAGTCTTTATCTTTCCATTTTGCCATAGTTCCTCATAATAATCTTAAAAGCTAAGCGCACTTCCTTAGTGTCATTTTATTCAAAAGGGATTTTGTAAACATTTGCTAATTGCCTATGTGCCGTTTACTTTGCTAGACCCTGTATAGGATAGAAAAAGAAAGCAAGGCAGTTTGCCCAAAGAAAACTTAAGTCTTTGGGAACAGGATGGTACCTATTGAACTAATTGTCAACAGCAGTTATATTTTAGGTGCTATGATAAATGTTCAAAGTATGGTAGAAGTAACAGAGGATTCTTGAGACTTTAAGTAATGGGGAATATATCTTTGAAAGAAACAGATTCCCCAACCTTGGAAAATAGGAGTGATTTAGACAGGCAAAGATGAGAGAGGCACAAACTCAAGGACAGTGTGAGTAAAGGCCCAGAAGTGAAGTCTTTAATACACTAATGAGGGAGATAAAGATTTTCATAGATACCTTGCTGGCAGAGATTTGGCTCATGAAGTATACAAAATTTCGGCAGTATAAACTGACCTGGGCCTTGCTGATAATTGGAATATGGATATTATCTAGTGAAAGATTTCTTCCTTGGCTGTCTGGAATTATCTACCGAGCATTCACAAAGAGCTGCAGTTGTTAAATATTCAACTTCAAATTCTTTTGTTAAGGAAACTATTTTAAAAGGTAGTTATGAATAGATGTAATGTTGAAATGTGTGGGGTCTGTTATTAAAAGATTATTTAAGGGAATTCCCCGGAGGTCCAGCGGTTAGGATTCGGTGCTTTCATTGCCTAGGGCCTGGGTTCAATCCCTGGTCAGGGAACTAAGATCCCACAAGCTGCGTGGTGCAGCTGCATGACAAAAAAAAAAAAGATTTGAGTTTTATAAACATTTTGTAAATTTATTTTTCGACTACATTTTCTAAAATTTCTTACTAAAATTAACAAAATTAGAAAATTAAGCACTTTCTAGGGAACAATGGGATATATTACTTTCTCAGTTTCATTTTTAAATTTCAGTACAGATATTAGTAATATAAAAATGAAAATTTGAATATTATAAGGATTGAGTATTTTACTTTATTTTCCTTTTTGAAGAGGTAAGAGGATAAGAAGAATGGGAAGAAACTGAAATCTAAGAAAACTTATCTTTCATTGATACTTATAGACTTTAAATTGCCCCTATTTAGGTTAGAAACATAATACAGTGCATTCCATGAAATTAACATTTTTGGAATATTTAAATATATGAAGGGGTAGAATTGTGTATGAGGCTTGAGTTACTCCCCCTTTAAAATATATATGGAGTTATACCCTTTACCGCAGACACTATCATATGAATGCTATGTACAATGAACCTGTTACTTTATGCAATAGGGACTTTTTTTTTTTTAAGCAGAGTGAAGTTTTTGTTCAACTAAAACATCCATATCAGTGATTCTCAATTAGGAGGGGGGCTACATGCCTCCCCTCCATGGGATATACCTGCTGTCACCTTTCTTTCCCCATCCCAATCTTGAGAATGATTGACTAAATTACTGTTACTGTGTCATCCCTCATTTGTATTGCAGCAAAAATATTTTTGCAGTCACTAGCTGCTTAGCCATTTCTCTTTCCCCTTTTGCTTGTGCCAGTGATTTTGTTTACCTCTGTTAAATTTCATCTTGTTAGTTTTGACCCAGTTTTGAAGCTGGATGATAAAATTTTGACTTTTAAAGTTATTATTTATCATTTGATTTACCCCTCCCAACTTTGTGACCACTGCAGCTTTCACAAGGAAAGCTTTGTCTCAATTCCTGGTTTAAAAACAAAATTGTAAAAGGGCTAGGCCAAATCCATCAGACCACACTATAGATAATCCTCCTGAATTTTAATACCTATTAGTACTGCATAGTACAGATGATTGTCTAGTTCAGTGCCACCCCTTTGTACGTATGTGACCTTGGACAAGGCACTTCTGATCCTGTTCCTTCATTTACAGTAGGGATAATAGTCTCTTCCCTGCCTATTTTTAACAAGCTGTTTTAAGATCAAAAGAGAGGTTATGAAAGAGTTTTGTAAACAATAAAATAGTATTCATTCATTTACATTCCTAGCTTGTGCCAGGTCTCAGTCCTAGGTATACAGCAATGAACAAACATAACAAGTTCTTATGCTATATGCTAGGAGTTGGCAGATCTGGTCCACTGCCTGTTTTTATATGTCCTAACAGCTAATATATTTTGAATGTTAGAAAAAAGATCAAAAGAAGAATATTTCATGATGTGAAAATTACATGAAATACAAATTGCAGTGTCTAATGTGTTAATTAACTCAATGAGGGTAATCCTTTCACACTGTATAAGTGTATGTATATCAAAATCATCACATCATACACTTTAAGTATCTTATAACTTTATTTGTCAATTGTACCTCAGTTAAAAAACAGAGTCTTACTGGAACACAATTATGCTCATTAGCTTACAGTTGGGACAGAGATCATGTGGCCCACACAGCTGTAAAATATTTACTGTCTGGCCCTTTACTTTAGCAGTTTGCAGACCCCTGCTCTGTGCTCTTGGAATTCTTTTGGAGGTGTTGAGCAGTAAAAATAAGTATATGTTCAGTGGTGGCAAGTTCCTTGAAGAAATTTAAAGCAGGTAAGGGGCAAGAATTATGAAGTGTGTGGAGGGTATAGTAGCTAATTTATGGAAGTCAGAGAAGGGTACTTTAGTAGGTGATATTTGAACAGAAACTTGAATGAAGAGGGAAATGAACTCTCTGATAGAAGAGCATTTCTGGCAAAAGGAATAAAAATTGCAGTAGCCCTGAGGTGGGAGTGTAGCTATAGGTCTAGGAGCTAAACAGTAGGAGAATGAGACGGTGAACCAAATTGTAAAAGACCATGGAGCACACTTTAGATTTTAAAGTGATTATATAAATATATCATTACAATTTCTATTACAGGTATTCCTTCAATTATTTTTATGGTATTATTATAGTGACAAATCAACTTAACACTTCAAAGCCTGTCTTCAAAGACTGTCAGATGTTTATCTAATACTAAGTATGGTCATCCCATGGAGGGGGATTGGTTCAGGGACCCCCGAAGATGTCAAAATCTGAGGATGCTCAAGTCCCTTACATAAAATGGTACAGTATTTGCATATAACTTACGCACATCCTGCCATATTTTTTTTTTCTTTTTCTTTTTTTTTTTTTGTGGTACGCGGGCCTCTCACTGTTGTGGCCTCTCCCATTGCGGAGCACAGGCTCCGGACACGCAGGCTCAGCGGCCATGGCTCACGGGCCCAGCCGCTCCGTGACATGTGGGATCTTCCCGGACCGGGGCACGAACCCGCGTCCCCTGCATCGTCAGGCGGACTCTCAACCACTGCGCCACCAGGGAAACCCCTGCCATACATTTTAAATCATCTCTAGATTACTTGTAATGCCTAATACAATGTAAATAGTTGCTAGTGTATGGCAGATTCAAGTTTTGACTTTTGGAACTTTATGGAATTTTTTTTTCCTCTGAATATCTTCAATCCTTGGATGCAGAACCCATAAATACAGAGGGTCGACTGTAATCAATCTTTTTTACTAACTCTCAGAAGGTAACGTGGAGACTGTTGACCATGACAGTGTTTTTTTGGTTTGTTTTTATTTCTGGCTGTGTTGGATCTTTGTCGCCATGCGCGGGCTTCTCCCTGCAGCGGCTTCTCTTGTTGCAGAGCACGGGCTTTAGGCGCACGGGCTTCAGTAGTTGGGGCATGTGGGCTTGGTAGTCGTGGTGCAGGGGCTTAGTTGCTCCACAGCATGTGGGATCTTCCTGGACCAGGGATTGAACCTGTGTCCCCTGCATTGGCAGGCAGATTCTTAACCACTGTGCCACCAGGGAAGTCCAACCATGACAGTGTTTTAGGACCCCATGTTGGCATCTAATGATAACTACATTTCTTTTAACTGCTCATTTAGAACTTCATCCTTGCCAAGTGTATATATCTTCAAATCTCCCCACTTTCATTTAAAATCTAGATGTTTTGGTTTCTATAATTGGACATATCTCTGGTTCTTGATATTCTCAGATAATTTTCTAAAAATTATTTATTGTATGGGGAATGTTGGCATGCCCCTTTTCTGCTTTTTAAAAAAATTTTTTTAATTTTTTCATACAAATAATTTATATTCCTTGTACAACTTTTTGAAGATAGAGATAAGCCAAAAAATAGATGAAAAGTATCTTTTGTAATACTACTATCAGAGGTAGTCCCAGTTAAGTTAGTAGCTATACATATATGTAAATATATATACTTAAAAAAAAACAGGAATACATCATTTTGCAGCCCTTTTCACTCAACAGCATGATAAATATCATCCCATGTTAACAGATAGAACACTTCTCAAACTCTTTCGCTTTCAGGACCCATTTACACTCTTAGAAATCTGGTTGTTTTTTCCCCCAGTTTTATTGACATGTAATTGACATACAGCACTATAAGTTTAAGGTGTACAGCATATGATTTGACTTACATACATCATGAAATGATTATCATGGTAAGTTTAGTGAACATCCATCATCTCATAGATACAAAAGTAAATAAATAGTTTAAAAAAGTTTGCTTACGGTGAGAACTCTTAGGACCTACTCTCAACAGCTTTCATATATAAAATACAGCAGTGTTAACTATATTTATCATTTTGTACATTACATCCCTAGTACTTATTTATCTTATAACTGGAAGTTTGTACCTTTTGACCCTCTTTTCCCACCCCTGTCTCTGGTAACCACAAATCTGAATTCTTTTTCTATGAGTTTGTTTTTGAAGTATAATTAACCTACAACACTATGTTAGTTCGTGTTATACAGTGTAGTGGTTTGATATTTCTGTACATTTCAAAATGATTACCACAATAAATCTAGTTATGGTATGTCACCATATGAAGATTGTGCATGAACTATAACCCTTAATAGTTATTGATTATATTCCCCACACTGTACATTTCGTACCAGTCACTCATTTATTTTGCAACTGGAAATTGTACCTCTTAATCTCCCTCACCTATTTCTTTCCTCTCCCCACCCCCTCCCTTCTGACAACCACCTGTTTATTCTCTGTATCTGTTACTCTTTCTGATTTGTTTTTTAGGTTCCACATATGAGTGAAATTATATAGTATTTGTCTTTCTTTGTCTGACTTATTTCACTTAGCATAATACCCTCTAGGTTCATTCATGTTGTTGCAAATGGCAAGTTTTCATTCTTTTTTATGGCTAATATTCCATTGCATATATATGTGTACACACACACACACCACATCACATCATTATCCATTCATCTAGGTTACTTCCATATCTTGGCTATTGTAAATAATGCTTCAATGAATATAGAGGTGCATTTATCTTTTCTACTTAGTTTTTTCATAGAAATTGAGTTTTGGTTTTTGTTGGTTGGTTGGTTAGCTTTTTTGTTTTCTTTTTTTTGGCTGCACCATGTGGCATGTGAGATCTTAGTTCCCTGACCAGGGATTGAACCCGTGCCCCCTGCAGTGGAAGCACGGAGTCCTAACCACTGGACTGCCAGGGAATTCCAAGAAATTGAGTTTTTATTTATGTGGCTTGTATGTATTATATTAGATATTAAAACTTACAGAGTTTTAAAACAATTCATTTTAATATAATGATAAATTTATTGCATATTAACATAAATGGTTAGTGTTTTGTTTTTTTTTTAAAAAACCTTTTTTTTGAAAATGCAGAAAGAATCAGTAGAAAAAGTAGCATTGTTTTACATTATGCAGATCTTTTAAATATCTCCATTCAGTTTGTTATGCTGTGTTGTCTTAGTTTGTACATATTGTTCTCTCCACGGGGAATGGTGTCCTTGTTATCTACTCATCCTCCAATCCAGCTCAAACATCACTGCCTTTGAAGGTCACCCCAACCCCTCCTTATATACATATGTAGAGTTGATTGCACCTTCCTTTGTGCCTCATTGTGCCTTTTAATGTTTTCTATATTACTATCTAGGTGACAGATCCTTTGTGAATAGTGACAATGTCTTATTCAGTATTTAATCTTTATTTACTGACTCTTCTCTTCCTAGCTGCTCAGTAAATGTTTGCTGAATGGATGAACTGCTACTTTTTTTTTTTTTTGCGGTATGCGGGCCTCTCACTGTTGTGGCCTCTCCCGTTGCGGAGCACAGGCTCCGGACGCACAGGCTCAGCGGCCATGGCTCACGGACCCAGCCACCCCGCAGCATGTGGGATCTTCCCAGACTGGGGCACGAACCCGTGTCCCCTGCATCAGCAGGCGAACTCTCAACCACTGCGCCACCAGGGAAGCCCAAACTGCTACTTTTTTACATGCAGAGTCATTTCATCCATTATCCAAATGACTGTTTTTCAATTATGGAAATTCCATCAGATTTTATAACTTTTGAAAATTTGTGCATATTTTCATAAATATTAGTAACTTGAACTTTCAATTTGGTAACTTTTATGCATCCAAACGTTAATAAGTAGTATGTAGAATATGGCTGTGGCTTTTTTCTTTTAAGGGAAATTGCTTTTGGGGTAGTATATGAATATATTTTTGAATTACACACACTTAATTTTGCTTGACCGAGGGGAGTTTCATAATTATGTAAGGATTATGGGACATGCACCTTGACAGAAAGTGGGATAGACCATAGCTGCTCAACAGACTTGCCACAAATAGACTAAAAAAATAGGTTTGCTATTCAAAATAGGCTTGCTAATTTCTTAAATAAGTGATTGACACCAACAGTTGACAAGTACAGTAATATGATTAAGTGTACATGCCAGAGCAGATATACACAGTTGGAAATCCATATTGGAACTATTAGTCCTGTGTAATATAATTCTCATGAGTTGAGCAGCATTTCTTACTTCCTAATTAGAACCCCTCTTTTTATTTTTGTTACTCAGTTAATTTAAGAGCTTTATGGAATATTTCCTCTTAATCTCCACCAGTTTTCATCCCAGAAAAATAATATATTAGTGACAGTTACCCTGTCACATTAGGGTTCTCAAACTGTATGTGCATAAGAATATCCTAAGGTGTTTGTGATATAGATTCCTCATACTTGCTTCCTGATGGTCCACATAAAAGTTTTGTCTTCTAAGTCTTAAGAAGTCATACAGAATTTTATAGCTCAAAGAAATTTTGCAGATCTCCTAATCTCTTTTAGGAGTAGGATTATTATGAGGAAACTCAGAACCAAAAAAGGTTAGCAATGTTTCCAGAATCACAAATCTAGTTAGTTAATGGACCAACAGAGCCAGTAATTAGAATCCAAGGTTTCCATTCTGCCTTGTTCCATGAATCAGTAGGCCTTTCTTGACTGAAAAGATAAGTTTGGCTATGGAGCAGCTTTTCTTTTACTCTTTTTAGAATCAGAGCAAAGTCACGTAAGATCTTCCATATAAACCTAGGAATTCTAAAGTTGTAAAGTATTTCCATCTTTTTCTAATTCTCTTCTCAATCCCAGCTTTATTTTCCAAAGATTCTTAAGTCTTTTTTTTTTCCCCCTTAAGAATGGTTTGGGGCTTCCCCGGTGGCGCAGTGGTTGAGAGTCTGCCTGCTGATGCAGGGGACACGGGTTCGTGCCCCGGTCTGGGAAAATCCCACATGCCGCGGAGCGGCTGGGCCCGTGAGCCATGGCCGCTGAGCCTGCGCGTCCGGAGCCTGTGCCCCGCAATGGGAGAGGCCACAACAGTGATGAGGCCCGCGTACCGCAAAAAAAAAAAAAAAAAAAAAAAAAATAATTTGACTGGGTCAGTAAGAACTTAAAATTGTTTGAAGGAAATGGAAGAAGTCAACAGAGGATGCCTATCTGGAAAGTAGAGCTCAGTTTATTGTCAGATATACCATGTTCCTCTTTGCCCCTCATCAGTGAGTTGATCATCTTTATACTCATCACATCAGATATTAGGTAATTTTCAGTGTCCTTTCTCTCACAGTGTGTTAGAATTATACTGAGAGACCCATTTGAGGTCAGTCATGTTAACATTGCTAACATCATTATTACATATGTAGAGATATAGATATAGCTAAATGATATTCCAAATTGTTTTTTTCTTCAATATAGGTTTGTATGTTCTTTGTATTTCATATTTTACTTGATGAGAGATGAGAGACTGATTTGTATGGCAGACTGAGTACATGATTTTACCTTACCTTTTATGCCAAAACTTTTAAAATGAAAAAGTGGAATGGGAAGAGAAATAAATTAGTAATAGTTTAAGTAGTGTCATGGGAGGATATCTATTTAAGGAGCAAGAAGGGAAGAACTCAGAACAGTCTTGGAGTGGATTAGTTGGGGAATTGTTCTCTAAACTTACTGGACCACTTGGCTCCTCCTTTCATTCCCATTTGGGCTAAGCTGCAGACGAATAGTATTTGTCCTCAGAATGTAGCAATGAGAATGAGCACTGGGAGCAGAGAGGCAGGGCAGTGCCCCAGGGAGCCTGTGGCCTTACGAGGCTCACTCAGAAGGTAATCTGCTCACACATTCTCGGCAGCAAGTCTACTCTTTCCCTCCCCTACAATCAAGGAGACAAGCTACAAGTAAACAGAACAGGCAAACTAAATTGAATTGAATTCAAAGAGGAGCAACAAACATTTGTGGGAAACCACTATCATGAAAGAGGCACCAAACTCAACAAACAGTATATCTAAATTCTTAAGAAGCAGTCAATAAAACAAGACCTTAAAATAAGTATGGTTAATAACTGCAAGGAGACTGAAGAGATTATTGCACACACAAGAAATAAAAGTCTTCGAAATTAAAAATAGAACAGTTAAAATAATTGTCTGAAAACAAAATGGGCACAGCTGAAGAGCATGTTAGTGAGTTGAAAAATGGAGCTGAGGAATTCTCCCTACATAAGGCATAAAATGACAAAAAAGGTAAAACAGGAGAAAAAATTAGTTATGCAGGTTAGATAATAACATTTCAGCATCCGTCTCTAATCAGAGGTCCAGAAACAGATTGACAGTAGTGGGCAGGGGAGGGAATCAGAATAAATAACAAAAGAAATATTTTCCATGGCATTTTTAGGACCTTTAGTACAGTGCTGAATAGTTTAGGTGACAGGAGTCATCTTTGTCTTGCTTTTAAAATTAGTGACACTGCTCATGTTTCATCATTATTGAATAAGCCGTAAAATTTTAGTAGATAACCCTTTATAAAGTTAAGGAGGTTTATTATACTAAAAACTAGTAGTTTCGTTCTTGTTTTATGATATTTGGATGGGTGTTGAATTTTGTCTTTTTTCCAGCATGATCACAAGGTTTGCTTTTAATTTGTAAGTTACATTGATTTATTAGTATTGAATCATTCTTGCATTGGGATAAACACCATAAACACAAATTGGCATAATACCAATTAGCTAATATTTTATTTAGTTTTGCTGGTGTTCATAAATGAAATAGGATCATAGCTTTCTTTTTGTGACTGCAGTATATTTTGACCAAAAATTGATTATTTAGCTTTTTAAAAAGAAAAATTCAAAATTAAAGCAGCATGTATATCCCCAAATTAGAACAAATCTATATTGATAATAAACACTTTGAGATGTTTTGTGAAAAGAATATCTGAAGGCTCCTAAACAGTAAGGTTTAAACAGGAAATTATATTTCAAGGGATGTGATAAAAATTTTGTTAGCTGTTAATTCCTTCCTCTCTTATATGCTACTCTTCTCCTTCCCCTCTTACATGCTACTCTTCATAATTCTTTTACTAAAAATTTTATTTCTCTTTAGGTACGCATAGCTGCTAAATTCATCACTCACGCACCCCCAGGGGAATTTAATGAAGTGTTCAACGGTGAGTAAAGATTTGTACTCAGTTATTTTAAACCCTCCTTAATCACATACGAGCACTTATTGAGTTTGCTATCTTTTAATCCTTATAACATTATAGAATATAGCTAAGGAAATCAAAATTCAAAAAGGTTAAAATAATTTAGCCCATATCACCCAGCTGGTAAGTATCAGAGCAAGGATTCAAACCCAGGTCTGAGTCAAAAGCATGCTCTTAACCCATACATTAGGGTACCTATCTTATGTGAGAAAAGATTTAAAGTAATTTAATACTGATAAATGTAGAAACAATGTTTAATTGTTTTATATCATTATAAAATATAGCTTAAATCTCTTCAGTGCTTTTACTCAGGAAGTGCCATAGCATAGGACATTTTCTAGAGCCGCTGGGGCTGAACTGACTGTATCTGGGAAGCTTGTTAAATATACAGATTCCAATGTTATCCTCTTAAGATTCTCATTCGTTAGATCTGGGGTAGAATGGGCAATCTGTTTTATCAAGTTCTCCAGGTGATTCTGAGTCACAGCCAATTTGGGAACCACTATTCCTATATATTTACAATCTTCCATTCTATTTACTATGTTAACACAACTTACAGAATGAAAAATGTAAATGAGGCATTATAACGTTGTGTTAATATCAATCATCATAATCCCATTTTAAGTTATAAATTAATTCATCTTAAAGTTCCCCTTAAGTAAAATCATAATCTTTGTGCATCTTGGTTCATTTTAGCAAACATTTATTTTGAAATTCTAGTTTTACATTAGAAGGTTACCTGCTTAAAATATCATGTAATAGAACGTATAGACTACAATTCTGCAGCCTGTGGAAGGAAAACCACATTCACAGAAACACAGACAAAATGAAAGGGCAGAGGACTTCGTACCAGATGAGGGAACAAGATAAAACCCCAGAAAAACAACTAAATGAAGTGGAGATAGGCAACCTTACAGAAAAAGCATTTAGAATAATGATAGTGAAGATGATCCAAGACCTCGGAAAAAGAATGGGGACAAAGATCAAGAAGATGCAAGAAATGTTTAACAAAGACCTAGAAGAATTAAAGAACAAACAGAGACGAACAATACAATAACTGAAATGAAAACTACACTAGAAGGAATCAATAGCAGAATAACTGAGGCAGAAGAACGGATAAGTGACCTGAAGACAGAATGGTGGAATTCACTGCTGCAGAACAGAAAAAAGAATGAAAAGAAATGAAGACAGCCTAAGACACCTCTGGGACAGCATTAAACACAACAACATTTGCATTATAGGGATCCCAGAAGGAGAAGAGAGAGAGAGAGGACCTGACAATATATTTGAAGAGATTATAGTCGAAAACTTCCCTAACATGGGAAAGGAAATAGCCACCCAAGTCCAAGAAGTGCAGAGAGTTCCAGGCAGGATAAACCCAAGGAGAAAAACGCCAAGACACATAGTAATCAAATTGATAAAAATTAAAGACAAAGAAAAATTATTGAAAGCAACAAGGGAAGAACAAAAAATAGCATACAAGGGAACTCCCATAAGGTTAATAGCTGATTTCTCAGCACAGACTCTACAACCCAGAAGGGAGTGGCATGATATATTTAAAGAGATGAAAGGGAAGAACCTACAACCAAGATTAATCTGCCCAGCAAGGATCTCATTCACATTTGACGGAGAAATCAAAAGCTTTACAGACAAGCAAAAGCTAAGAGAATTCAGCACCACCAAACCAGCTCTACAACAAATGCTAAATCAACTTCTCTAAGTGGGAAACACAAGAGAAGAAAAGGACCTACAAAAACAAACCGATAACAATAAAGAAAATGGTAATAGGAACATACATATTGGTAATTACTTTAAATGTGAATGGATTAAATGCTCCAGCCAAAAGACACAGGCTCACTGAATGGATACAAAAACAAGACCTATATATATGCTGTCTACAAGAGACCCACTTCAGACCTAGGGACACATACAGACTGAAAGTGAGGGGATGGAAAAAGATACTCCATGCAAATGGAAATCAAAAGAAAGCTGAAGTAGCAATACTCATATCAGATAAAATAGACTTTAAAATAAAGAATGTTACAAGAGACAAGGAAGGACACTGCGTAATGATCAAGGGATCAATCCAAGAAGAAGATATAACAATTATAAATATATATACACCCAACATAGGAGCACCTCAATACCTAAGGCAAAGGCTAACAGCTATAAAAGAGGAAATTGACAGTAACACGGTAACAGTGGGGGACTTTAACACCTCACTTACACCAATGGACAGATCATCCAGACAGAAAATTAATAAGGAAACAGAAGCTTTAAATGATACAATAGACCAGATAGATTTAATTGATATTTATAGGACATTCCATCCAAAAACAGCAGATTACACTCTCTTCTCCAGTGCACACGGAACATTCTCCAGGACTGATCACATCTTGGGTCACAAATCAAGCCCTGGTAAATTTAAGAAAATTGAAATCATATCCAGCATCTTTTCCAACCACAACGATATGAGATGAGAAATCAATTACAGGGAAAAAAACGTAAAAAACACAAACACATGGAGGCTAAACAATATGTTACTAAATAACCAAGAGATCACTGAGGAACTCAAAGAGGAAATCAAAAAATAACTAGAGACAAATTACAACGAAAACACAACGATCCAAAACCTATGGGATACAGCAAAAGCAGTTCTAAGAGGGAAGTTGATAGCAATACAAGCCTACCTCAACAAACAAGAAAAATCTCAAATAAACAATCTAACCCTACACCT
This sequence comes from Neophocaena asiaeorientalis asiaeorientalis, assembly GCF_003031525.2. NCBI lineage: Eukaryota > Metazoa > Chordata > Mammalia > Artiodactyla > Phocoenidae > Neophocaena > Neophocaena asiaeorientalis. Next base: position 1,093,200 of record NW_020175191.1, read on the forward strand.
AAAGGAACGAGAGAAAGAAGAAGAAACAAAGCCCAAAGTTAGTAGAAGGAAAGAAATCATAAAGATCAGATCAGAAATAAATGAAATAGAAACAAAGAAAACAATAGCAAAGATGAGTAAAACTAAAAGCTGGTTCTCTGAGAAGATAAACAAAATTGATTAAACATTAGCCAGACTCATCAAGAAAAAGAGGGAGAGGACTCAAATCAATAAAATTAGAAATGAAAAAGAAGTTACAGGGGTTTCCCTGGTGGCACAGTGGCTAAGAATCAGCCTGCCAATGCAGGGGACACGGGTTCAAGCCCTGGTCCAGGAAGATCCCACATGCCGCGGAGCAACTAAGCCTGTGAGCCACAACTACTGAGCCTGCGCTCTACATCCCGTGAGCCACAACTACTGAAGCCCACGCACCTAGAGCCTGTGCTCCGCAACAAGAGAAGCTACCGCAATGAGTAGACCCCGCGCACTGCAACTAGAGAAAGTCCACGCACAGCAAGGAAGACCCAACGCAGCCCCCGCCCAAAAAATCAATAAATAAAATAAATTTTAAAAATAAAAATAAAAAGAAGTTACAACAGACACCACAGAAATACAAAACATCCTAAGGGTCTACTACAAGCAACTCTATGCCAATAAAATGGACAACCTTGAAGAAATGGACAAATTCTTAGAAAGCTATAACCTCCCGAGACTGAAAGAGGAAGAAGTAGAAAATATGAACAGACCAATCACAAGTAATGAAATTGAAACTAATTTAAAATATTCCAACAAACAAAAGCCGAGGACCAGATGGCTTCACAGGTGAATTCTATCAAACATTTACAGAAGAGCTAACACCCATCCTTCACAGACTTCCAAAACATTGCAGAGGAAGGAACACTCCCAAACTCATTCTACGAGGCCACCATCACCCTGATGCCAAAACAGACAAAGATACTACAAAAAAAAATTACAGACCAATATCACTGGTGAATATAGATGCAAAAATCCTCAACAAAATACTGGCAAACAGAATGCAACAACACATCAAAAAGATCATACATCATGATCAAGTGGGATTTATCCCAGGGATGCAAGGATTCTTCAATATACACAAATCAATCAGTGTGTTACACCATATTAACAAATTGAAGAATAAAAACCATATGATCATTTCAATAGATACAGAAAAAGCTTTTGACAAAATTCAACACCCATTTATGATAAAAACTCTCCAGAAAGTGGGCATAGAGGGAACCTACCTCAACATAATAAAGTCTGTATACAACAAACCCACAGCAAACATCATTCTCAATGGTGAAAAACTGAAAGCATTTCCTCTATCAGGAACAAGACAAGGATGTCCACTCTCACCACTATTATTCAACATAGTTTTGGAAGTCCTAGCCATGGCAATCAGAGAAGAAAAAGAAATAAAAGGAATACAAATCGGAAAAGAAGAAGTAAAACTGTCACTGTTTGCAGATGACATGATACTATACATAGAGAATCCTAAAGATGCCACCAGAAAACTACTAGAGCCAATCAATGAATTTGGTAAAGTTGCAGGATACAAAATGAATGCACAGAAATCTCTTGCATTCCTATACACTAACAACAAAAGATCAGAAAGAGAAATTAAGGAAACAGTCCCATTCACCATTGCAACAAAAAGAATAAAATACCTAGGCATAAACCTACCTAAAGAGATAAAATACCTATATTCAGAAAACTATAAGACACTGATGAAAGAAATCAAAGATGACACAAACATATGGAGAGATAAACCATGTTCTTGGATTGGAAGAATCCGTATTGTGAAAATGACTATACTACCCAATACAATCTACAGATTCAATGCAATCCCTATCAAATTACCAGTGGCATTTTTTTACAGAACTAGAACAAAAAAATCTTAAAATTTGTATGGAGACACAAAAGACCCTGAATAGCCAAGGCAGTCTTGAGGGAAAAAAATGGAGCTAGAAGAATCAGACTCCCTGACTTCAGACTATACTGCAAAGCTACAGTAATCAAGACAACATGGTACTGGCACAAAAACAGAAATATAGATCAGTGAAACAGAATAGAAAGCCCAGAGATAAACCCATGCACCTGTGGTCAACTAATCTATGACAGAGGAGGCAAGGATATACAATGGAGAAAAGACAGTCTCTTCAGTAAGTGGTGCTGGGAAAACTGGACAGCTACATGTAAAAGAATGAAATTAGAACACTCCCTAACACCATATACAAAAATAAACTCCAAATGGATTAGAGACCTAAATGTAAGACTGGACACTGTAAAACTCTTAGAGGAAACCTAGGAAGAACACTTTTTGACACAAATCACAGCAAGATCTCTTTTGATCCACCTCCTAGAGTAATGGAAATAAAAACAAAAGTAAACAAATGGGACCTAATGAAACTTAAAAGCTTTTGCAAAGCAAAGGAAACTACAAACAAGATAAAAAGACATCACTCAGAATGGGAGAAAATATTTGCAAGCAAATCAACGGACAAAGGATTAATCTCCAAAATATATAAACAGCTCATGCAGCTCAATATTAAAAAAAAGAAACAGCCCAATCAAAAAATGGGCAGAAGACCTAAATAGACATTTCTCCAAAGAAGACATACAGATGGCCAAAGAGCACATGAAAAGCTGCTCAGCATCACTAATTATTAGAGAAATGCAAATCAAAACTACAATGAGGCTTCCCTGGTGGCGCAGTGGTTGAGAGTCCGCCTACCAATGCAGGGGACACGGGTTCATGCCCCGGTCTGGGAAGATCTCACATGCCCTGGAGCGGCTGGGCCCGTGAGCCATGGCCGCTGAGCCTGCGCATCCGGAGCTTGTGCTGCGCAACGGGAGAGGCCACAACAGCGAGAGGCCTGCGTACCGCCAAAAAAAAAAAAAAAAAAAAAAAAAAAAAAAAACTACAATGAGGTATCACCTCACACCAGTAAGAACGGGCATCATCAGAAAATCTACAAACAACAAATGCTGGAGAGGGTGTGGAGAAAAGGAACCTGCTCGCACTGTTAGTGGGAATGTAAATTGATACAGCCACTACTATGGAGAACAGTATGGAGGTTCCTTAAAAAACTAAAAATAGAATTACCATATGACCCAGCAATCCCACTACTGGGCATATACCCAGAGAAAACCATAATTCAAAAAGACACATGCACCCCATTGTTCATTGCAGCCCTGTTTACAATAGCCAGGTCATGGAAGCAACCTAAATGCCCATCGACAGACGAATGGATAAAGAAGGTGTGGTACATACATACAATGGAATATTACTTCGCCATAAAAAGGAGCGAAATTGGGTCATTTGTAGAGATGTGGATGGATCTAGAGACTGTCATACATAGTGAAGTAAGTCAGGAAGAGAAAACCAAATATTGTATATTAATGCATATATGTGGAATCTAGAGAAATGGTATAGATGATCTTATTTGCAAAGCAGAAATAGAGGCATAGACGTAGAGAAGAAATGTATGGATACCAAGGGGGAAAGGGGTGGGGAGGGAGGAATTGGGAGACTGGGATTTACACATATACATTATAGTTACTACGTATAAAATAGACAACTGATGGGAACATACTGTGTAGCACAGGGAACTCTACCTAATGTACTGTGGTAACCTAAATGGGAGGGAAGTCCAAAAGGGAGAGGATATCTGTATGTGTATGGCTGACTCATTTTGTTGTGCAGTGGAGGCTAACACAACATTGTAAAGGAACCATCCTCCGATGAAAATTTTTAAAATAATTTTAAAAAAAAGAAGGTTACCTGCTTAGTTAGAGGAACTGTGTAATGTTCATTTGCACTTGGCTCAGAGTCCCACAAATTGTAGAACAATTTCCACTGGTAAAATCAATGATGCAGAACAAAAGTAACTAGGAGAACATATAAATGTTATTTACAAGGAGTGGAATAATACAATAGAAGTAAATCAAGACACTCTTCTTTATAGACTTGTTTTTTGGATATTTGAGTAGTAACACCAAGAAAAACAAATGCAGCCTTTCTTCGCCTAGTCTCTCTTCCATATTGACCAAATGTAAATTTTCAACAAAGAGCTTTTAGAAATACTCCTACGACTTGAACTTTATCCAGCTGATTAGCTCAGATAAATCCTTGACTTAACAAAAATTAGTGGTCTTTGTAGTTAGAAGTACATTGTTGTATTTCTGACAACTGAATGTACTTTATAGGATTATCATGAGAATAATTGATACCAAAGCATTAGATTGAGTTGGCAAGCTACTTATGACATGACGGCTGGCTTTTAATGGCATGCTACACGTTGGCCTCTGCCAGCCCCTTCTTTCAGAAGCTCTAAGAGTCAGTTGCCTTTGGCTTATAATCAGCCTTCTCTCTTGGAGTTAATGCTTGGTAGTTTCTTTTTTTTTTTTTTTTTGCGGTACGCGGGCCTCTCACTGTTGTGGCCTCTCTCGCTGCGGAGCACAGGCTCTGGACGCACAGGCTCAGCGGCCATGGCTCACGGGCCCAGCCGCTCCGCGGTATGTGGGATCTTCCCGGACCGGGGCACGAACCCGTGTCCCCTGCATCGGCAGGCGGACTCTCAACCACTGCGCCACCAGGGAAGCCCCCTTGGTAGTTTCTTAGTAACAAGGACACACCTTTTCCAAAAGAAAAGTGACTAGACTCTTGACATACAGCTTTTTAAAAAGATTGTAGGCCCCACATTAGATTCTCTAAAGAAAAATATTTTCAGTAATTTCACTGCCACTGACTGAATTGTGCCCAGCTTTCTTGGTCTGATGTTACAGAAAAGCCTACAATTCTTAATCTATTTTAAAAGGATTCTTTAGATACAAATAAATAGTCCTAACTGTAACCTTCTGTAAACCATGTTTTTCATTTGCTATGAAATTCCTTGAGAATTTATTGTTAGATTATTATACCACAAATAATTCTGTGTAAATCTGTGAACATTAGCATCTGTTTGTGTACATTTTTAGAATTTCTACATAGGCAGTACATCCAAAGACTAATCTTGCAAAGCCCGGTTTTCTAAAAATCCAATCTAGAAATCCGCTAAAATTTCTCCAAGTTTGTCTTCTACTGAACATTTGAATTTTAACATCTTTAACGTTGTTTTCCTCCTCAGATGTCCGACTACTACTTAATAATGACAATCTCCTCAGGGAAGGGGCAGCACAGTAAGTATCTTTCTAAGTCCACTTACTTGTTATTCTAATATTGGGTAAACTATGTTGATAGTAAACTAGTACCTGAAAACTAAGTTTAAAATACCTCAAAATAAAGCAGTTGGTTTTTAACGATTTTAGTGTTTTTATTTTCCCCTTGGAGAAAACATGTTCCCCCAAAATGTTGTTTACTTCCTTAAAGTTTATTTTATATGGTCTTATTTTTATTTTTGCCTAGATTTTCCCTGTTAAAAGCAGGTTTAGTTCTTTTAGTTCCGGCTGAATTTTTTTGTAACTGCCAGTTATAGAAAGATTAGGCTGCGATTGAGGAGTGATAATGTTTCTCAAATTGCAAAAAAATAGCAGATATTCAGAGTTAACCATAGAATAATTGCATTATTATTCTACCCAATCATTGGCTCCTTATCACTGTCAGGCTAACTAATGTTTCTAGAATATCATTTTCATTTTGTCCTTGTCCTCAAAAACATTAGATTGGTGGTTGGTTGGTTGGTTGGTTTTCTTGTCTTCTTCAAATCTAAATACTATCTAGCTTTCTAGGGCCCCTGTTCTCTGACTTTATCACTACTGTTCTTTATTCTTCAATACAAAGTAGTCTTTCAGTTACTGTCTATCCAACTGGCCCAGAGTTCCTCTGTAAAGAGGAAATGAGAATTGGATAATGACTGGGCAAGTGTGGGGTGGGGAGATGGAACAAGGATTTTGATGCAGAGCAACAAATAATTATTATTAAGGCATTTGGTGTGATACATAATTTGTTTAGATTTTGGTGTGATACATAATTTGTTTAGATTTTAACTGTAGAAAATGTTTTAAGAATTGCTGCCTGGGAAAGTCTTCTGCCCTGTCCATACTGCTTTTTCAGAACTCATTTTGGGACCAGATCCTACAAACCTAAAATTTGCACAGCATCACTATAATTGCCATAATGAACGATACCCCAATTATACATTCTCTTTCACTGTTCTGTGAACTACCTTTTTCTTCTTCCTTTTGGCTGTGCCACATGGCATATAGGATAGTAGTTCCCCAACCAGGGATGGAACCCGTGCCCCCTGCAGTGGAAGTGTGCAGTCCTAACCACTGGACGCCAGGGAATTCCCTGAACTATCTTTTATATTTATTTATATATAATTCTTTTCTCTCCTTCTTCTCCCTTTAAAAAAAAAAAACAGTGCATTTGCCCAGTATAACATGGATCAGTTCACACCTGTGAAGATAGAAGGATATGAAGATCAGGTAATAGTTGTTTCTATTAGATAGACTGTGCCTGGAAAGTAGTAGAAATACTATAAAACAGATGTCTGAAGATAAGATGCTGAATAAATTCATGTCTTAGTATTCTTAGCTTTTGTAGGTATTCTACATATTAGGAAATTCTTCCTTCCTCTGAAAATACTAGGAGTTTCTTTGAAGAGAGAGCTGTCCCTAACAAGAACATTAAAAGTAAAAGGAATTGAGTTTTACACAAGTTTTCCAGCTGTCTCTAATTCTCCTCGGTAAGAATAACAGGAGACATTATATTTAACGGGAAAACAAGAATTCCTGTTCCAATACAGGAACAAAGCAAATACATATTCCCATTTTTACCACAGTTATTAACATTATATGAAAGGGCTTTACAAATTCATTAATGTACACTTCAAAGGCAATATGGCACCAAATAGTAAATGCCTTTTAAAAGTCTGAATCCCCTTTGAACCCACAAGTCCATAGAATTTATCCTAGGGAAATAAGTATATAAATGTGTAAAAAGATTATTTGAAGCAAGGTTTATGATAATGAAAAATTGGGAACAATCTAAATGTCCAACATTAAATTAAATATCTATAAAGCAATTATACTCCAATAAAGATGTTAAAAAAATTTTTTTTAATAAAATAAATAAATAAATAAAATATCTGTAGGCCAAAATCCTATGTAACCATTGAAAACTGATAGAAATATTGAACTGGGAATATGTTCATGATATAGTAAGCTAAAACATAAAGCAATATGTAACATTATGCTAGTTTATTTTTTAAATAGATATTTAAAGGAACAGTTATACTATATTAGAATCTGCATCTTAAATTCTGTGAAAGGTACATCTTACTTTATATGCCACTAAGAAAGAGAAAACACTGTCAGTTAAACTATGACACAGTCCTAAGATGCTGTCAAGTTTAAGATGTATCCCATTTTATGAGATGTAAAATCATGAGGGGAATGTATGCATCTTTAGACTCAGAAATAAAGTAGTATATAGATGTGCATAGAAATGGAAATGTGGGAAAATATACACCAAAATGTTAACTCCCTATGTTGGGATTACAGGATTACTGTAATATGTTTTGTTTGTTGTTTTTTGTTTGTTTTAGTTTATATTTGTGCTTATCTTTATTTTCTCAATGGAACTAGATTAATTATAAGTATAAAAGACAAAAAAACTGAAAAATAAATGATAAATATTGCTTACAGTTGATACTGTATACTTCACTAATACAGCAGAATTATTGAAATAATAAGGTCTGTGTCCAGATATATGATATAAGAACATTCCCATATACATGTGGTAGCCAGCTTAAAAATATCGTCAAAAGGAGTTCACATTCTTAGCCACAACAACAACACATTACCTAGACATAAAAGGAAAATATGGAAAGATGTTTGAGTTATTAAAGTAGATGCCATCACTGCATATAATAGAAAATCAACTACAGTGGGTTAACTAAATAGAGACTATATTTGTCACATAAGAAGTCCAGAGGTAATATTTTGGGATGTTACGGCAGTTCCATATCATCAGAGACGCAAGTTGCTTCTAGCTCTCTGTTGTGCCATCCTTATGTATGGTTTTCATTATCATGTTCTCAAGATAGCTGATCCATCTCTGGGCACTGAATGCATGTTCCAGGAAGGAAGAAGGAGGAAGGTGCAAGAGGTGCTATTGGCTGTTCCAGAAGCACCTTCCACTGATAAATTGTTGCCAGAATGCATATCACTTTATCATTCCTAGCTGAGAAGTGTTGTCTCTTTAGTTGGACATATTGCCTTCTTGAAAACCTTTGAGGATCTATTAGTAAGGAAAAGGGAGAGAATGGATATTGGATAGGAAACAAGCAAGAGTCTGTCACACAGTTCATATATACCCACCCACACACACATTTTAATCAGAGAAATGAATGGAAAATTAAATAGATGTAAATGCCACATTTCTGAATAAGGAATATAAATAATATGGAAAGTTTATCCGATTTAGAAATATAAATAATATGTGAAGCTTTTTCAAATAGATTCCATACAATTCCTAATGACAATTGTAATAGACCATACAGGATTTTTCTGATCAAGAACAATGAAGGAAGACTAATGCTAGCAAACATAAAGACATAAAGCAATGACAGTAGAGCCTTAAACTAAGTAACATGAAATAGAAGGGAAAAGGAAATAATTGATAAAATGTATGTTTGATCTAATTTTGATTTCCAAAGCCAACTGTATACCTAGATTAATTCCAAGTATAGTTTAAAGGTTAACTATATATGTTTTTTTTTTGCTGTACGCGGGCCTCTCACTGCTGTGGCCTCTGCCGTTAACGGAGTACGGGTTCCGGACGCGCAGGCTCAGCGGCCATGGCTCACGGGCCCAGCCACTCCGCGGCATGTGGGATCTTCCCGGACTGGGGCACGAACCCGTGTCCCCTGCATCGGCAGGCGGACTCTCAACCACTGCGCCACCAAGGAAGCCCAACTATTTTTTAAGCATAAAAATTTAGTAGGAAATGGAAAGAGATTCATAACTTGAATAATGATGAAACATTAGAAAAGTTTATCAAAGAAAGTGACTTCTGCAAAAGATTTTAAAAATAAGATTTAAAAAGGAGAAAATATGTACCTCAAACATAATAAAAAGGTTATTCAAATACCTAAGGTGATGCCAAGAGTTCAGTGGATAAATGCGCAACAGACATGAACCAACTGTACCCAATTGGAGAATACAGAGCAAACATGAAAAGTGTTAGATCACCTACTAATAGTAATTAAGGAAGTACAAATTAAAATTTTAATGTGAATATATTCACCTTGTAGTTACAGAAGTTACAAAATTATAATGAGAAAGCTTTATGAAGGTAAGACTAAGGAAATAGTTTTATGGATTTTTCCTACTGTCATTATAAACAAGGTTTTTAAAGATAGTCTGATGATAAGGACAGAAATCTCAAAAGTAAGAATTCTTTCCAAAGAATTCTTTTTAAGGAGAAGAGAAGACTTTATTTATGGTAGAACTTACAGGGGCTTTCAATGGTAGAAACTGTAACTAGCTTAAAGCTCCTTCAATTCAGAAATGATTAAGTATACTATGGTATGTATAATGAGATATACATATAATGAGATCATATATAGTTAATTTTAAATGGTAACTGTGTCAAAAGACAAATGGCAAGTTAGGGGGAAATATGTGGATCTCAAAACACATGCAAAAGGATAATCTCCCTGGAGTTCTACTAGAAAAACACCAAAGACTCAGTAGAAAAGTGGGCAAAAGTTAGGTACACATAGTTCACCAAAGTGGAAATATAAATGACTTTTCTTTTAAGGTGAAAAGAAATGTGCTTGTACCTTGGTACAACATCCTGTGATGGCAGTTTGTCGATCTCTATCAAAATTATGAATGCATTTACCCTTGACCCAACTGTCCTGCTTCAGGGAATTTATCCCACAGGGGTGCTTGGCACATGTACGTAATTTGTACATAACGAACTTACAAGGACATTCATTGCAGTATTGTTCATAACAGCAAAAGATTAGAAACTATCCATTAATAGGGGACTGGTTGAATAAATTTTTGTACACCTGTACAGTAGAGTCATACATGGCTATAATAAACAAGGAAGTTCTCTAAGCACTACTATGGAAAGATCATCTAGATATGTCAGATTTAAAAAGAAAGAAAAAGTACACTATAGTATTCTAGTTTTTGTGTAAAAGGGGTGGAGAACTAGAATATTAAATTCTATTTGTTAAAAGAAACAAAGAATAATCTAAATCGGAAATTGGCAAATTTTTTCTGTAAAGGGTCAGATAGTAAATATTATCTGATAGTAAATATTGGGACAAAGAGCCAGCCTTGACTACTCAGCTCTGCTATTGTAGCAGGAAAGCAGCCATAGACCATACAAAAACAAACAAGTGGGGCTGTGTTCAACAAAACTTTATTTACAGAAACAGATGCCACCTCATGCATAGCTTGCCAAAGACAATTCTTGCTCTAAATTAATAAAATCAGTTACCTTTGTGTGGAAAGGGGGTATATGTTGGGAATTTGGTGAATGGGAGATAAAGGTGAGAAAAAGATTTTACTTTATATAGTATTTTTCATTTTTGAACCACATGATTTATTGTATCACCTATTTTAAATGCTAAGTGTAATGACTCTGGAAAAAGTTCATGAAATATGTGAAAAAGGAATACAAAAGTGTACATATAAGTTATTACAGTTATATGTATGTACATAGGTTGTATATTAAACAGAAACCAAGAAATGAAGAGTATTGTTAGAATGGGGGAAATGTTGCAGTTTAGAGTTGACTTACCCCAAACCATAATATTTTTATAAAAATAAAAATGTGAATTGATTGAAAAATCGATTATGAAAGAGAAATCTGACTAAATGAAAAGTTAATCGTCTCCAGAATTGTATTTGTTTGTTTTGTAAAATGTGACAAGAAGAACTGTCTTTTTTTACAGAGTTACTTATTTTTGTAATTATTCTTTGGAAGGTCTTAATTACAGAACACGGTGACCTGGGTAATAGCAGATTTTTAGATCCAAGAAACAAAATTTCCTTTAAGTTTGATCACTTACGGAAAGAAGCAAGTGACCCCCAGCCAGAGGAAGTAGATGGAGGTCTGAAGTCTTGGAGAGAATCCTGTGACAGTGCTTTAAGGGCCTATGTGAAAGATCATTATTCCAACGGCTTCTGTACTGTTAAGTATCTGCCTGCTTCATTATTAGAGTGTTGTTTTTCTTATATTTACCTTGTCATTTGGAGGCTTTGGCCAGCCACAACATATCTTCTTTTTTATTTTTTGCGGTACATGGGCCTCTCACTGTTGTGGCCTCTCCCGTTGCGGAGCACAGGCTCCGGACGTGCAGGTTCAGCGGCCATGGCTCACGGGCCCAGCCGCTCCGCGGCACATGGGATCCTCCCGGACCGGGGCACAAACCCGTGTCCCCTGCATTGGGAGGCGGACTCCCAACCACTGCGTCACCAGGGAAGCCGTACCTAGAAATATTTTTGTTTCTCCTGTCCTTAAGTGGGTTGGGTATGGGGTGAGGGAAGACATTTCTTCAGTTAAGATAGTAATTCCTGTAAGTTACTTTTCTTCTCCTTCCACCTTGCCCCTCCTCCCTCTCCTCTACTTCTCCCTTCCCTCATCTCTCTCTCTGCTATACAACCAAACCATGGAGCATTCTGCTCCTACTAGTGCCCTCCTCATTTTATCCACTTCTTAACCCTATGAATTTTGGCTTCAGTCCCTACTCTACAAAAACTGCTCTCTGAGGTACTAATGATTCCTGAATTGCCTGACCCAGTGTCCTTTTCTTGGTCCTTGACTTTTGTATGGCATTTCACACTGAGGCCAACCAGCTACTTCTAGAAATTATCTTTTCTTAGACTGCTATGTCAGTACCCTCTAATTCTTACTCTGTCTCTGCTTATTTCTTTACCTCTCCCCTACTTTTGTAAATGTAGGCATTCCCCATTGCTGTATTTCTCTCTCTCAAAAACTCAAAGTTTATTTAATGTAGGGGAAGTTACAGAATATTGTGTCAGAAAAGCAATGGGTTTGGGTTCTACCTTAACCACTTTCTGAATGACCTTGGACAAGAAGCTCTATGAACTTCACCTTTATCATCTATAGATAATAACAGTGTGTTTCACTATATTTATTAGAGCAAAAGGAAAATAAATATAAAAACATTTTGTGGACTGTAAAGCCTTTTGTTTTTTCTTTTCCTTGGTGATCACATTTTTGTTCACCTCTCCTACACTAAGCAACAGTTGGTATTTCTAACTCCTAGCTGGACATTTCCATCTGAATTTTCTAATTTGTTAATGACACCACTGTCTTTCTAGTCACCCAAGCATGCAAGTACTTTGGCCCCTTCCTTTCTCTTGCCCTTTACTTGCAATATATTGCCAGACTTTTGACTGTGCTTCTGCATCCTTAATGCCCATTGACACTACCCTATTTTACTGCCTAGATTAATTCTGTGGCCTAACTTTCAGCTTTTCTCCCATTTTACTCTGTACACCAATATTGATTATTATCCCCAAATAATAGTTCTGGTCATGTTGTTTTGGTTTCTGTCCGTTGCCTGTAGAATAAAGTCCAGTCTTCTTACCTTACATCTACTACTACATGGCCTAAATCTACCATCCTATGTTATCTTCCACAGTTCCACTTCACACACACCCTCTAACCTGACAGAACTAATTACCATTGAGTCATTCACTGGACCAGCACCCCCGTTTCCTCCCTGAACTGCCTACTCATCTTTATTCTCAGTCTCTACTTACCAGAATCTCATCTGTCTTGTAAGGCCCATTCTAACTGGTACCTCTCTTGTACCCTAAACCTAAAGCAGTATTTCCTTCTGTATTCATTGTACCACTCTCTTCTCTAGAACTTAACATGTGGTTTGTGTTCATATTCCATGAACTCTCTTGAGTTGTAAGCTTACCCTGTTTGACTCTTCATCTCCCCCAAGGATTTAGCACACTGCTTTTGTATAGTGTTTGTTGCTTAAATATGTTTTCAAGAATCTAACTTTTTTTTTTTTTAACAATAGGTTTATGCTAAAACTATAGATGGGCAACAGACCATTATTGCATGTATTGAAAGCCACCAGTTTCAGCCTAAAAACTTCTGGTAAGAAAGTAAATATTCTCTTCTTTTTTTTTTTTTTTTTTTTGCGGTACACAGGCCTCTCACCGCTGTGGCTTCGCCCGTTGCGGAGCACAGGCTCCGGACGCGCAGGCCCAGCGGCCATGGCTCACGGGCCCAGCCACTCCGCGGCACGCGGGATCCTCCCGTACCGGGGCACGAACCCGTGTCCCCTGCATCGGCAGGCGGACTCTCAACCACTGCGCCACCAGGGAAGCCCTCTCTTCTTTTTTTAATCTAATTTATATAGGAAAGAAACCAAACCAGCAGTTGAGACTTGTTTTTTTATAAATGTGTTTTATTTATTTTTGGCTGTGTTGGGTTTTTGTTGCTGCACACGGGCTTCCTGTAGTTGCGGCGAGCGGGGCTACTCTTTGTTGTAGCACACGGGCTTCTCATTGCAGTGGTCTCTCTTGTTGCGGAGCACGGGCTGTAGGCGTGGGGACTTCAGTAGTTGTGGTGTACAGTCTCGGTAGCTGTGGCTCGCAGGCTCTAGAGCGCAGGCTCAGTAGTTGTGGTGCACGGGCTTAGTTGCTCCGAGGCATGTGGGATCTTCCTGGACCAGGGCTCGAACCGGTGTGCCCTGCATTGGCAGGTGGATTCTTAACCACTGTGCCACCAGGGAAGCCCGAGACTTGGTTTTTAATCTAACTAGCTTGCGATAAGTTATCTGACTTAGAGGCTTCAGTTCCCTACTGCAGAATGAAGGATTTGGATGGGATCATTTAGATTTCTTCTAAGATTTTATAATTTATCTTTCAAATATTACTGTTATATTGAGTGAGAATAAGTGATTAATAAAGTACCCATTGGGAAGTGTGAGTTTTACTTGAGTTTGTTTAATAATACTTGAGTTACTGCATAACTCAGTGGCCCATCCGTTTGTTTGTGCAAAAGCCTCTCATGAGCAGAACAGGCATGGTTTTCTACTCCAAGATAAAAAATGAAAGGTGAAAGTCAGAATAACTTAGAAAAGGCTTATGATTAGGCCAGTTGGATACAAACTTACATTTGAGTGGATAGAGCCCTGGATTTGTCAAACTGGAAATGACTTGTTTCTTTTTGGCAAATCACCTCCTTCTTATTGTTAATTCTACAGTGTTGTGTGTTTTAATAGGAATGGTCGTTGGAGATCAGAATGGAAGTTCACCATCACACCATCTACAGCCCAGGTGGTTGGAGTACTTAAGATTCAGGTGAGATCCCAATATGTTAATAGGCCATGTTAAAACATCACATCTTTAAAACAAACATGCAAGTTGATACTTGTTCTGACATTAGAAATAAGGAACAGCTCTATGTAGATGCAAAAGGAGATCAATGGTAAATAGAAATAGAAGTTGAAGCCTCCTTCCTAGGGAAGTACTGTAGTTAAACAGAGCTATTCTGGGTTGATAAAGGATAGTCATGTGAACTGTACTGCTTGCTTGTTATTTTTCTCTTTCAAAGATAACCTAAGGTTTTTCCAGGAATTATCAAGCAGCAGTTCTACGAAAGAAGAAAATAACTAATTATTAAGAAGTGACTATATAGCAGCTACTGGAACTTACTTAGAGTCTTTTATGTATCTCGTTTAAATGTGTACATATACTTAAGGTTAACTCTTAGCTCTGAAGAAAGCTACATGAATGGACTTGTTGTTCTATTTTATTTATTTATTTTACAGTAATGACAGGAGGTTTTAAACCAAGTAAATAAAACAGAGGAACTAGAGAGAATGGCCAAGTGTGATAAACCAAGCAGAGTAGATTTCTAATGCTGGTGTCAGAACAGACAGGCAGGTGAATAAGGAGCTTATTAACTCATTTGATGCCTATCTGGATTGAAGTCTTCTGATACTTAACAGGTTTGACTTTCAAAATTCATGGTGATTTAATTCTTAAGCCCAACTAACTCTGAAGTCAGATTAAACAGTTAATGATATCTAAGAAGATCAGTACCTCATTTTACCTCTATTGTATTGTGGTTAAGTCTTGCTTTAATAACAATTAGCAAGAGTTGCCTTCTGAAATGATATAATTTAATCGAAATATACATAGATGTCATCTGTAACCACTTCTTTCGTACATACTGATTACTTCCTGCTACAAGTAGCTGCACCTCTCTTCCTGGGAGCTTTTCCTAGCTTTAGGAGCATTCTCAACTCAGATGAGGCAAACTGGAAGTATTACATTCATAGCTCTGGCACAGCCCTTAGTGCCATTCAAAAGCTGGTGGGTAAATATGCCAGCTTCTTCACCCCTCAGGTGGGACAACTCTAAAACATGTTCTGCATAGTCTTCCAGAGTCCAGTGCCCGCAGCTGTAATGTGTTCCTTAATGCACCTAGAACACTTCCTTGCCTTTTCTGTCTCATTTCCTTAGTCCTTACTAGTGCTTCCTGAGATTACCTCCGAAATAAACTTTATCTCACAAATCTTTATCCCAGGGTCGGCTTCTGGGGGAGCCCAACCGAAGAAAATATATTGTTCTATACCTGTTGACTATGTCTATGAGTAGCCCTATGCTCTAGACCTCTTGTAACTGTGGTATCAGTATTAACCTGGCAGCTTACTATAAATTTATGCAAGGAAATTTATTTTCCTCCTAGAAAGAAATAAGTTACTGTGTTTCAGCTTTGCCAAGGCAAACCTATAAATCAAGAGCGCACATCACAGAGGTTTCTGATAAGACTTTTACAACAGGGCCCAGTACCCAGACCTCATTTATAACTTACCCCAGGCTGGCTGATCACTTTGGGGGAAAGCTTACTTCATTTACATATCTTTTAAAAATCGGAGTGAGAGTTATTTGGAAATGTCATTAAGATATTTAAACCTTTGGTTATTCTATAAGCAAAAGGATAGCTCTGGGAAGGCAACAATTTCTGAGGATTTACATTGATGATAGTCATGTTGAAATTTTTATTAGCAGATGAAACCTAGGAAAGGTTTTGTTACTTTTGGTGACTGTGACTAAACCTATCCTGTAAATTGCTGATACTTCCTGAGCCTTACATCTAGTTGAATGGTTAGTCTGTCTCTTGGGTAATCCTCCTTCTTGCTAATTGTTCTCATAATTGTAGTACCCCACTTTGCCGTACTTTTTTTCAGGACTGCTTTTGCCTTACTTATTTTTGTAGCCTGATTTACCAATAGAATATTTATTTTTCAGTCCTGTCTTTAACCCTCAATCAAGCTTTTCCTGCACTTGGTCAGATCTACTTAACCAAAAACGATGATGGTATATATGGAGAGACGTGTAAAGGATTAGGATCCATTAAAATTTCTTGGTTTTCACAGAGAAAAACTAATGTTAATTGATTTTATTTTAATATTTTTAAGTGTGAAATCTTATTTAAGATCTTTGTATTCACAATGCGTAGCACAGTGTCTGGAAAGCAACAAGCCCATAATAAATGTTGTTTATTAATTAATAATGAGTTTTCCCTGCTAAGGAAAGAGAATTCTTAAATTTAAGTCTTCTGTGAATTTTAACCACCATTGTAAATTACCATTGGTCATATTAATTATTTGCTCAGACTTGATAAGTTTGGGGATGGCTGAAGGCATGGATTTGTGCTCTAAGCAGTAAGTTTCTATGTGACCTACATAACTTGCTCAAACATTGTCTCACACAGGTTCACTATTATGAAGATGGCAATGTTCAGTTGGTTAGTCATAAAGATGTACAGGACTCAGTAACTGTTTCGGTGAGTGTGGAATATTTAATGTCTGTCTCACTTTCATCTTGTTTTTGTTTTAAAAAAAATTAGCTTTGATCCTGAGTACTGATTCTTTCTTTTTCTTTTTTTTTTTAAATTTATTTATTTTATTTTTGGCTGCGTTGGGTCTTTGTTGCTGCGTGGGCTTTCTCTAGTTGCAGTGAGCGGGGGCTACTCTGTGTTGTGGTGCGCGGGCTTCTCCTTGCAGTGGCTTCTCTTGTTGCAGAGCACAAGCTCTAGGTGCACAGGCTTCAGCAGTTGTGGCTTGCAGGTTCTAGAGTACAGGCTCAGTAGTTGTAGCACACAGGCTTAGTTGCTCCGCGGCATGTGGAATCTTCCCGGGCCAGGGCTCGAACCTGTGTCCCCTGCATTGGCAGGCAGATTCTTAACCACTGCACCACCATGGAGGCCCCTGAGTACTGATTCTGCCACTAGAAATGTAGGTTGTTTTCACTACTTTGATTTTGGCAGCCATTACTTTTTTTTTACGCACTTTATAAAAGATTCTACTTTTTTATATTTTTAAATTTTTATCGAAATATAGTTGATTTACAATGTTGTGTTAGTTTCAGGTATACAGCAAAGTGATTCAGTTACACATATATATATGTATATATATATATATATGTATGTATGTATGTATGTATATATATATTCTTTTTTTAGATTCTTTTCCATTATAGGTTATTAAGATACTGAGTATAGTTCCCTGTGCTAAGCAGTAGGTCCTTGTTTTGGGCAGCTTATAATTGTTAGTATGTAACCAGCCCGTTTTGTTGGTTGCTTGATGTTAGTTCATAGTCTTTGAGAATAGTGATAATGGCTTTAGAGAATTCAAACTTCTTTTTCTTTCAGTTGTGAGATTTGCTCAAAGAACAGCAGTATCTTCAACTGATAAATACCAGGAGGAAGGAAAGTTTGCCAAACTAAACCTTAGAGGGGTTATCATTCATACATTCATATCATTAGAGAAACCGAACATTTTTAGGAATATTCAATCAAACAGTATTGTGTTCCATACCTGGAAAGAAGGGACATAATTTTTCGTGCATTCACAGTACTTCTTTATATTCCTAGAAGTTACTGAGCACTCTCAAATAGCTTTTGTTTATGTGTGTTATATCTATCTACCTTAGTAGAAATTAAAACCGAAAAATATTAAAAATACTTATTAATTTTAAAATAACAATAACAGGGACTCCCTGGCAGTCCAGTGGTTAAGACTCCGTGCTTTCACTGCAGGGGGTGCGGGTTTGATACCTTTTTGGAGAATTAAGTTCCCACACCACGTGGCATGGCCAAAAAAGAAAAATCTAAAGCAAAAATAACAATAACAAACCCATTACTTGTTAACCTTCACTTTCACAATAAACAGCTGTATTTTCCAAGTTAAAAAAAAATTAGTGAAAAGAATGTCATTGATTTACATTTTCACAAAGTGTGTAATGTCTGACTTAATAAAAGACAACTGGATTCTCATATGTGCTTCACACATTAGCCCTCAAAAAGTAATGAAGTCGATTGTAGCTTTATTTACAATAGCCCGGAGATGGAAAGAACCTAAGCGTCCATCATCGGACGAATGGATAAAGAAGATGTGGCACATATACACAATGGAATATTACTCAGCCTTAAAAAGAAATGAAATTGAGTTATTTGTAATGAGATGGTTAGACCTAGAGTCTGTCATACAGAGTGAAGTAAGTCAGAAAGAAAAAGATAAATACCGTATGCTAACACATATATATGGAATTTAAGGAAAAAAAATGTCATGAAGAACCTAGGGATAAGACAGGAATAGAGGCGCAGACCTACTGGAGAACGGACTTGAGGATATGGGGAGGGGGAAGGGTGAGTTTTGACAGGGCGAGAGAGAGTCATGGACATATACACACTAACAAACGTAGTAAGGTAGATAGCTAGGGGGAAGCAGCCGCAAGGCACAGGGATATTAGCTCGGGGCTTTGGGACAGCCTGGAGGGGTGGGGTGGGGAGAGTGGGAGGGAGGGAGACGCAAGAGGGAAGACACATGGGAGCATATGTATATGTATAGCTGATTCACTTTGTTATAAAGCAGAAACTAACACACCATTGTAAAGCAATTATACCCCAATAAAGATGATAAAAAAAAAAAAGTAATGAAGTCGAGACTTCCCTGGTGGCACAGTGGTTAAGAATCCGCCTGCCAATGCAGGGGACACGGGTTCGAGCCCTGGTCCAGGAAGATCACACATGCCTTGGAGCAACTAAGCCCATGCACCACAACTACTGAGCCTGCACTCTGGAGCCCGCGAGCCACAACTACTGAAGCCTAAGTGCCTAGAGCCTAAGCCACCGCAATGAGAAGCCGACGCACCACAACAGAGTACCCCTGCTCACCACAACTAGAGAAAGCCCATGCACAGCAATGAAGACCCAACGCAGCCAAAAATAAACAAATAGATTTATTTTAAAAAAAGAAAAAGAGTAATGAAGTCATCACACATTACATAGCTTCTATGAAACTACACTGTACATACATAAGAGTGAGAGTGGAAAAGGCAATTAACTATGTCTTAGTATTATTATGAATAGAAAGTAATTTTGACTCTTTGAAAGGATCTTGGGATGCTGCCCTGGGCATTAAATCTCACCCTCTTTAATTCTGTTTTACTTGTGAAAGAAAGAGAGAGATTCAATTCATTTTGTACCCGAATCATGTAAAGCAAAATGTGATTGATTGGCTTAGAGGAGCCTCTGAGCTTAGAATATATGACTGATATGTCTGAGGGCATCGTTTATATCATCTTAAACCAGAGATATTTTCAAGGCATAAAAATTTCAAGACATCATGATGTCTTTTGGGCATACTGTAGTAGATTGGAAAGAAATGTGGGTTTTTTTGATGAGGACCTGGATTTGGATCCCATCTTTATCATTCAAAGGCTGTATAATTTTGGTCAAGTCACTTAAGAGGATTCTGTTTTCTCATCTGCAAAATGGAGGTGGTAATAATAACATCTATTTCACAGAGTGGTTGTGAGAATCAAAGAAGATAATGTGAATGGGAAAGGTTGAAAAACTAAATTGTTATACAAATGTTAGTTTAGATGGACTTACTTTTTAGTATTTTTTTTATTCACTGCTTACTGAATTATATTCACTGCTTAAGAATTTTTAAAATTCTTATTTCCCCCTTTTCCTCTCTATTAGAATGAAGTCCAAACTGCTAAGGAGTTTATTAAAATTATAGAGCATGCAGAAAATGAGTATCAGGTAAGATGATTTGAAGCTGATTTTTCTAGGTGTAATGCCTTATTTTGCTTTTAACATATTTTGTTACACTTCTCTCTCCTTTGAACATAAATATACATGTTGCTCAGTGTTAGTAAGTGTGAGACTTTGCAGACCTTCTTGCATTCTGCTTACAGTCAAGGTTTTGGCATTGGAAGGTACTACAGATTTCCCCTACTATCCCAAAGTAGAGTGTTCCTGTGAAACCTTTCCTAAGTCCAAATGGCATAAAGCAGAGAAGCAATTACCTTAGAGCACATCTTGCTTTCAGGTGCACAAATAATTGAGGTACAGCACAGATGCTCACAGATGCAGTTCACAGCTCCAGCTTGCTTGATGCTGAGCTGCTGAGTGTAATTCCTGAGGAAGGAGCTTGGTGGGGTCACTGTTACTGCTCATGGTGCACCCTGCCCCTATAACAGCCTCACTGCAAAACAAATGCTGAACGCTGTTTTTGCTTTTTGCTTTGGTAAAAGCAAAGTGACATAAAGCAGGAAAAGCGGGGGATACCTGTATAGCCCTTGTTTTAGAAATAATATAGGTGGGCTTCTTAACCTGCTTCAGAGATTGGAGAAATGCTCACTAGAAATCTTACAGCCTGTATGTCCTTAGGGGACTCAAGCATGTCCTTTGACTATATCTGGTTTCTGTTCAAGCAACTTATTTTCTATTATCTATTGCAGACAGCAATTAGTGAAAACTATCAAACAATGTCAGACACCACGTTCAAGGCCTTGCGCCGGCAACTTCCAGTTACCCGCACCAAAATCGACTGGAACAAGATACTCAGCTACAAGATTGGCAAAGAAATGCAGAATGCTTAAAGGCTGAATGTAGGATTCTTCAATACATGGAAAGAAAGGATGCAATGTGTGGTCATATGATAAATAAGTGATTTATAAACAAGAGTGATATTTTGCTAGGGCTTTCAAAGTTAACAGGTTTTCTAGCCTCATGGAATACTGTTGAACCTATAGCATTGTCTTGATTCTTTTGTGTTTTCTGCCTGGTAATTTTCTGTTTTCACTATATCTACTTGTAAATCTTTTTTTTTTTTCAATTCTGCCACATTTAATGATGGAGAGAGATATCTATCCTGGAGTCATTTTACTGTTTAGAAAATTTTCCTAGCCATGAAGCCCTGTCACTGACATAGACAGGTAATATGTTCAGTACTTTTCTACCCAATCCTTCAAAGCACTTCTGGTACTTCAGTGGTTTTTACTGATCAACCAACAGCTAAAGAGGCTGTGCTACAAACTACAGCTGAATGGAAGACACATTCATCCTGCTTTGATCATCATTTATAGCATCTCATAACTATAGTTTCAAACATTAGGATTGGGGTTTTTCAGACCCTTTTTGGAGGCAAAGGAAGTTTTCTGGAAGTTCCATTATAGCCAGCTTCTCTGGGGAAGTTGTTTTTAAATCCAAAGACTTGAACCACATTCCCTACAAATGAACGTGTTTGCTTTCTTCCCTTCCATCACTGTTTCCTTCTCATCTAGTACCATTATAGTTGTAGACATGTGCATTTTTAGAAGAGTTTTACCCACTTATTATTATTTTTTTAATATTCAAAAACTGCTGACATACTAGGGATATAATAGAGTATAAAACTTGAAAAAATGCAGATGTTGAAGGAATAATAGGTATCTTGTGCTTTAATACTTTGTGGCAGAATTGTACTATAAGCGAATGAATCAAACAACTATGTTAATCTCAAACAAAAACTAAAAATGAACCAAAGTGAGAAGGACAACGTTCAGACTATCTTTCTATTGTAACCTGTTATTTAAGGGAATACTAGTGATTTGTTCTAAATAGGATGTAAAACTTTTTCCAAATTACTTCCTCAGTCCTGCCTGCCAACTCAAATATAACTGTGATATAGCAACCCTCCCCAAGTTTATTGGCAGGTAAGGTGTGATCTCAGAATACACAGGTAACATAGATATGATATAACTGGTAATGGTGGATTCATTTACATTGTTTACACTTCTATGACCAGGCCTTAAGGGAAGGTCAGTTTTTTAAAAACCAAGTAGTGTCTTCCTCCAAATACATGTCAAAAGAAGGGTTTGTGTTTCAGCTTTGTTTCTGCTTGGTAATACAGTCAAGCAAGAGTTTATTTCCAAGTGACCCATTGAGCTCTGTAAGCATTTTTGTTTATTTCAAATAAAATATATTTGTATTATTTGTCATTCATACTATCCATCCATACCACACTATCCTCTGTATCAGGTAGTCCGATAGAAATATACCTGTTTTGTTCTTAAATTGTCTGAGTCTCTCCTTTTTGAGCCAGTCTCTTCAGCCTTTGTTCTCAAGGTAAGATATGGAACTGATCTTATTTGATGAGAATGTTCAGGGTTTCTGAAATTGGTTTCTACCTTCAACTACTATAAATTCAGTGACTATCCAAAGACTTGCAAAGAACAGCTTTTTTTTTTTTTTTTTTTTTTGGTAGCCATGCCATGTGGACCATAGTTCCATGACCAGGGATTGAACCCATGTCCCCTACAGTGGGGAGCGTGGAGTCTTAACCACTGCACCACCAGAGAAGCCCTACCCCCCTTTTTTTCTTTTTTAAAGTTTGAGCAATTTCTCTATGGATCATACTGGTTTACACTCAGTGGCTACTGGTGTTTCAAAGGCTTTGTTTTGGGGTTTCCATTTCTGTCAAAAAGAAATATCTAGTTATCTTCTCTTCCTGTCACTCAGAAAACAAGGCCCAAGTAATTATAGTTACTAGGTAGGAAGCAGAAGTGAAAGAATCCCTGCACTGTGAACTTGGGTAATATTTCACATCAACTTTAAATGCTGCTTCCTTTCCATATGAGTTTAACTTGCTTACAGACATGTGGGAAAGGCTTCTGTCCTGTTTCCCAAAATGGAACCAGAGGCATTTCAGTGCTTCACCTTCCATTCAAGGCCAGTTCAAATTCCCACCCCTTTGAGGGACATTTAGGTGTACTACACTATGTACTTGTAGTACAGGTTCAAGCGTTCTGGCCTTTGCCTTTAACTTACTAACCCCATCAGCCTGCCCCATAGATTTCCTTAGTCCATACAGACCTTTGTAAAGACTCTTAATCTCTTGGCCATGTAAAGCCCTTGGTTTCTTATATAACTGGACATCAACTCTCCTTGCCAAGTCCTACACAGACCTCCTGATTTCCTTAACCTCCTTCAGCAGAGAATTTGCTTGAATTGTGTCTATTTTACCACACTGCTGAAATCAGCCTATGGTATCCTAGGGCAAAAGTTTCCCAGAGGGAGGGGAGTTTTCTGTGAGGCCTCACTCCTATATTTGCTGAAATTTTGAAATTACTGCTTCATTTGTGCCTGGATGGTTGTGCTTCTGTTAGTTGCCTAGTTCTAGTGCCTGTTCTTTTTTTTAAAATAAATTTATTTATTTATTTATTTTTGGCTGCGTTGGGTCTTCGTTGCTGCACACGGGCTTTCTCTAGTTGCGGCATGTGGGCCGCTTATCGCGGTGGCCTGTCTCATTTTGGAGCATGGGCTCTGGGTGCATGGCCTTCAGTAGTTGTGGCTCGCGGGCTCTAGAGCGCAGGCTCAGTAGTTGTGGCGCACGGGCTCAGTTGCTCCACGGCATGTGGGATCTTCACGGACCAGGGCTCGAACCTGTATCCCCTGCACTGGCAGGCGGATTCTTAACTACTGTGCCACCAGGGAAGCTGTGCCTGTTCTTTTTTATAATCTAGAACGCATCTAGATTCATGAGATACTTAGCAAACCTTGGCACATTTTCTCCAAACTCACAAAAGACTGATACAATCTGAATGCCAATTTATAAATTCATAATTTAAATAGAACTACCAAGCTACTTACTACTTGGGAAATCAAAGAAAGAAAGTAAGACTGGTAAATATAGAACAAAACTGGCTGGTCCCATAAGATAAGCTGAGCTAACTAAAATTCTCGCTTGAACAGAGTATAAAACAGAGTAGGGAATTCCCTGGTGGTCCAGCTGTTAGGACTGCATGCTTCCACTGCAGGGGGCACCCTGTTCCAGGAACTAAGATTCCGCAAGCCGTGCAGTGCAGCCAAAAGCAAAACAAAAGAAACAGGGTACAGATCTAAGCCCTCTGAGGGCAGAAACCAAATGTATCACAAAGTATTCTTACGTATGTTGACTCATTTACTGTGGTTATGTTCTGTAAAGTTGCCAGCAAACACTGAATTAGTCATATTGAAACATTGCTCCTAGAGGAGATACAGAGTTAGGTTCCTGCAAGCATCTGGTCACAACATTTTTGTCAACCGATCAATACGTAATCTTGGTTTATATGTTTTTATTTAAATCACCTTATTTAATATTCATTTTTATTCATTAACAGTGAACTCACGCTGACAGCTAATGCTATCATAGGAACTTAACATGGGAATTTTCTCTCTAAGGGACATCACAGCCTTAGGAATACTAGGCAGCATTTCAGCACTACGTAGGCTTGGGGACCATTTTAAGTAGTGAAATCAACAAAAACAAAAAACGTGACCACAAAATAGACCACGAAAAGGATTTTTATTATATGAGCCTGAAACAAGAAAGCAGGACATGGCCTTGTTCCACTTCAGCTGGGAACATACACATTGGGCAGCTCAAATTTTTTTTGCCACTCTTCACATCCACAGACGACTACAAAAGTGCCGCAAATATTGATTGGGGGATTCCTAATTTTAGTGAGTAGGTGAATTTGCAAATACAAAATCTGCAAATAAGGAGGCTCAGCTGTACCTGCCAAAGCCATTCCTTTGGTCTGTGGTAGACTGACCAATTTCAGCATCTCAGTTTAAGGGCTGTTTCTAGTTGCCTTAGAGTAGTCTTAGTGGAATACATAAAGTTAGAGACAATTCAAATGCTGAATTGTAGAATCCAAGTAACTATAGAGTAACGTGAATTTTGAAAAAAACAGGGCTTTTAACATTCTTCTCCAAAGTATGGTTATCTTCGGAGGCTCTAGGTTTGTTCCAGTAATGTCATTGGCCAGAGTTAACTTTCAGATTGCCTTCAGTGCTTATTTAGTCCCAAACTAAAATCAACCTTACTACTTTAAAGTCAGATACTTATAAGTACAGATGGATTTGGGGAAGGCTTCAGGAAAGTGAGACTTGAGCTGGTTTGTGAAAGGTGGGAAGGAAGACCATTCTAGCCGTCTAGACAGTCACATGTGAAAATAACGATTACAACTCCAAGGGAAGTGGATTTTTCCAGACGAAACTGGTTTAGAGAGGTTCCCTTGTAACAAGCCACATAACATCACATTTTCACCCATGTTTTTACTATACTACAGCTATTTGTGTATGTTTTGTGAACATCCAGGAGACAGGCATAATTAGAGAAGGGGGAGGTTATGTACTCAGGAATAATGGGGGCTTAGATTTGTGGATCAGAATGGAACCAGGATATGGGGATATATGTATACATACAGCTGATTCACTGTGTTATACAGCAGAAACTAACACAACATTGTAAAGCAATTATACTCCAATAAAGATGTTAAAAAAAAAACAAAGAATGGAGCCAGACATTCAGTTTGGGTATGGTGGGTGATTGATAGGTTTTGGAAATGGTAAGTAACAATGCAGTTCTGAGGAGTTCACTCTCTTTAATACTCAGGCCTCACCAGATAATTGGGGGAGAAAAAAGATAAAGTCTTTGGCTACATTCCTAGTATTTCCCCCTACTTTGAATAAGCAATTTCTAAGACAAGATTTTCCCCTGTTCTGTTTTCCCCCCTCCCTGTAGCTTTGGTTCCCACTGACACTGAATTTCCTGTTGCTAAAGCCTGTTTTTCTTGGCTTCAGTTGGTTGTTGGCCTGGGAAAAGGTACAGGGGTAGCCCACCTGGAGCATGATCTGGGTTCTGGGCATTCTTCACACTAGGTTAGACAGAGCGTGTGGCTTCCTACAGGGAATTACTTCGGAGAACAGCACCACCTTGGATATATTTGGAACTCTGGTATTTTTGTTTAAAGATTTTTTTTACTGTAACTTTTATTATCTTTGCTCCATCCTAGTGTATGTGTTTTTGTTATTCAGAAGATAAATAGATGCTGAGGCTTGTTTTAGGTTTGTTCTTGTAGCCCTACCCCCTTTAGTTTGTCTTAACAGTCCGTCTTCTGAAACTTCTTTTTACTTCTCTTCCTGGTACTGATGCTGTAGCTATTAAGCATTTATTGCCTAACATAACAGTCTCTTGCTCTCAAGAAGCTAATATTTTGACGACTAGGGCAACCCTTAGCTAAATACTAGTAACAATTAAAGAGTAATACAGACTGGAGTGCAATTAAGTGCCCAAATATGTGGCTTAAGCCTCTCCACATAACGAAGCCTACGTGACAGAGAAAAGTAATGACTCTTCGTCCCAGCGGAGCCCCTTGTCCCTCCCTCCCACGCGTACTCACCTTTATCATAGACACTTGGTTCTTTCCCCCCAAACTTCTTGGCTCTTACGCCTTCCTCCAAGCGTCTGAAACCCCGAGAAGGGAAAATGGGGGAGGGAGGGAGGCGTACCGCTCGCTTCCGTACTTGCCTGTGTCCCAGGCTGTCTGGGGGAGGTGTTGGACGAGCCGCCCCAGTCCAGCTGCAGCCGACCCAGGTCCCAGTCCCTGCCCTTTGCTCCCCTGCTTTTCAATAAGTCCCGAAGTCCTGGGAGGTGGGCCTGGGAGGTGGGAGTAGCCCAAGCTGAGGCTAGGAAGTCCTCCCGGACGGCTCAGGGGGCCCCAGGCGATAGCCACGTTCGGATTCTGGCTGGAAGCCAGGGGAGGGAGCTTGGGGTAAGGGGAGGGCCCTGAGGGAGGGGTCAGACTCCTTAGGAAAGAGTTAATGGGAAGAGGGGGAGGGGATAGGACGAAGAGACCGAAGGGAAGGCTCAGGTAGGAAAAAAACGGAGGAGGGAAGCCTGGTGGGGGGAGAAGGGAGCCTGCAGGATCAGGGGTCAGAGTTAGGGGGTTTCTCCCCTGCTGCACCCTCATCCTAGGGCCGCCAACTTCCCGCCGCGGCGGCGACTTTCAGTTTCATTTCTACGAACCCTCCTGCCTGGGCCGCAGTCGCCGCCGCGATGCCCAGTAAGTTCAGCTGCCGGCAGCTTCGGGAGACGGGCCAGAGATTCGAGAATTTCCTGGTCGATCGGGGACTGGACAGGGAGACAGATCGCGAGCGGTTGCGGACCATTTATAACCAGGACTTCAAGACCAGGTACGGGCCGGCCCACTCCCCGGTCCCAAATCGCGGGCCCAGCTTGCCGCCACGACCCCGGCGGCGGGGCCACCCTTCCCGCCCCGGGGCGCGGAGGGACGCAGCTCCCCCAGTGGCTCCGGCCGGTCCCGGGGCCGCGCAGTCCCCCCTCCCGCTCAGTGCCCACGCCCCGCCCGCGCCGCCAGCGCCGCCCGCAGCCCGCCCGCTCTGCCCGGGCCGGGCCCCTGCGTCGAGTCCCTGTGGAGAGTCTCACCGTCATCCCGCTCCCCCGGCGGCGCGGGACCAGTCCTGGGAGCCGGGTGCTGCGCCCACGCGCCGCCCGCGGGAGCGGGTTGGCGGGGGGGCATCTCTCGGCGTGGGGGAGGGGAGCTCGGGAGAGGGCCCATGCTTTGCGGAAGCGCGGGGAGCGAGCTGCCTGCTGGTGGCTATCCCCGCTAGCGCAAGCTTTACGGGGACCCCCGCCCCCTCGTCGAGGGGCTGCTTCCTCGGTGGTTCACTATCCCAGAGAGCTGAAGAGACGCCGTGTAGCAGGGAGAGTCTCAGGGAGCTCGGGGAAGAAGAAAAGGGCACAAACTGCATACGTACCAAACCTCCATTAGCACCTGTGGCTTCTCCATGGAGACCCGGGCTGGGGCCAGTCTCCTGGAGGCCCCTTCTCATCCTGTGGCTAAAGGCTGTTTGGTCCCCCTTGCCTGTTCCCATCCAAGTGAAAATCAAAGAGACTTCTCTTTCTCAAACCACAGAATTGTGCTTCAAAATTCCTCTATCAACAGGCTGCAGTCTTGGGCCGAAGACCAAGGAACAATTTTAAAGGGATAAATGTAAAGACTTACAGAAATAAATACTGGGTGATGGGAATTTAGGCTTACTAACAGTCCTCTTGAAAAAGACCATGGGTTTTCTCACACCAAAAGGCGGATATGGCTGTTAAAAGAGCCAAAGAAGTGTTAGACTGTGTTAATAGAAGTGTGGTTTGGTGTGATGGGCAGGAGGTAAGTGATTCTCCAGATTGACCAGATCATTTCTGGAATATCGTTTTCAGTAATGAGTGTCACGTTTTAAGAGGGACATTAACAAGCTTGAGCAACATCTGAAGAAGGAGCAAAGATGATGATCTGTTTTTTGTCCTCACACTGTGCTGGGCACTGTGGGGAATATAAAGAAAAGTACACAATCCCAGGGGAGCAGAAGAGGCTATGATACGCATACAGTCTACTATAATAAATGGTAAAATAGCATGACGATTATAATAGAGATAATAAGAAAAATTCTGGAGGAAAGTAAAGAAAGAACAATTACCATGGAGTCACATCATCAACACTTCACATCCATGAATTCACCTATGTCCAAAAAAATAAGTACAACGTGTCTCTGAACAAAAGTCTATGACTTCTTTTGGCTCTGTTAAAGAGATTATTATTCTGATACTTGTTTAAATGGTGAGGAAGACTAATTGATTCTGTTGCAGTAGGGGTATTGCAATGGGGAGAGAGATCTAGCTCAACTCTCAATACAGCAAAGACAGTTGGGAATTTATAACCAAGAGCAGAGTGAGGGGGTCATGGATGGAAAATCACTAAGAGGAGACAGTAAGGGGCTGGGAGCGGGGCAAAGTTGAGGCCTAGTGCAGAAGAGGGTTCAGAGGGGCCTGACTAAAGTTTAGTCAAGGAGAGAGTCTTTGTCATCTCTAAATCAAAGTTACACAATATCTTCCAATACTGGGGGAAAACAGGCTATGTCAGATAACCGCAAACAGGCATATAGAAAACCACATTTACTGTACATTATGGGTGAATTTAAAGGATTTCAAAAGTCATTTTTTAGTATGTACTTGTTTTTAGGCAAGTAAGATACCACTCCCATGAAATTATTAGGGAATTCGATGGAGAAGGTGGCATTGACCTCGGCCTTGGCCTTGAAGGCTAGATATCTTAGTACTTGGAGGAGGAGGAAAGACTAACATGTTGATTCATTCTTTTGTGAAACCCAGTCAAAGAAAGGGAGAAACGTTTGCCTTGAGAAAAATTGGAGAGGACAAGGTAGTTATCCCTGAATATTTTAAAGACTGTCCTGGGGGAAAGGATTATACTTTGGTGTCACTCCAGAAGGCAGAACTGGGTTCACTCAACATGGCCCCCTGGGGGAGTTTCCTGGTGGCCTAGTGGTTAGGATTCTGGGCTTTCACTGCCCGGTCTTGGTTTAGTCCCTGGTCGGGGAACTGAGATCCCCGCAAACTGAACAAACCGAGTGACGTGGCCAATAAAAAAGGCCGTCTCACCCTCCACCGGGTGGAAGAGATTTCTGTTCTGATTAGAGCGAACTTTCTTATGCTATGACGTCAACCCTCATCCACCCAATGGGAATTCATTGCTTCTTCCTCTGGGCTCTCATAGCTTATACTTCACTCTTGGTTATAGCCAGATGACACCCTGCCTTGTGTTAGAGCTAGTATGTGACTGTCTCCCCACCAGACTGTAGAGCCTTTGAAGGCAGGAACAGGCCTTTCGTCATGTTGGCGCCTTCCCTCAGTCCCCAGCATAGAGCCTTGTATGTGGTAGATGCTCAACAGAAGCTTCCAGAATCTAATTGAGTTAGTAGGTAGAGCTGATCTATACGAGAAAAGGCTGTAGGGGACGTATAGCAAGTCACCTGGTATCAGGAATTCTGGGGCGCTTCCTCCCCTGGGAGGGATAGGTCCCTTCCAACTAGGTTATTTTATGATGTTATGAAGTGCCCTGCTCCCAACTCTTAACTTTTCCCATCTGTCTTTATTCATTTAGCAAATATATTTAATGGGGGCTCTACTGTTTGCTTGGGCCTTGGTTCCTGCCTCTAGAGTGTAGTCTAGTAGGGAGTGACAGATGTGTAGACAAACATGTCATTCAGTACTACAGGAGCTAGTATCGTGTTTTGATAGCTGGAGTTCAAATCCTGACTCTGCCACTTACTAGTTGCATTTGATTTTGACCAAATTTCCCTAACTGTTAAGTGTTTAAAATACTGCCTTTCTCTCAGGGTTGTGTGAAGCCAAAATATCACAGGTAAAGCATTTCCCCTGGGTAACAGAGTGCATGGGCTTTGGAAGTGGTAGCTATCATTAACACTGCTGGTTAGGAGTCCGTTATGGAATAAGTACTGGCATCGTGAAAAGTTTCTTAGAGATGATTCTTGCCTTGGGCAAGAGACACATTCTTTTATTCAACAAATGTTGGCTGAATGCCTCCTATGAGCAAAGCAAAACTGTGTGAATTGCTGTAGATACACAGAAGGGACCTAACTAAGGAAGATAGAGGCAATTAAAACCAAATACTTTTTAATTTCTGTTGTGATAAGTGCTTGTGAGAAAAAGTCTAGGATGTTTGAGAGCATATAACGTGGAGACCTGACCTAGTCTAGGAACCAGAGGTTTCTGGGAGAAAGTGATGTTTGAGCAGAATCTCGAATGATAAATGGAGTTAACAGATGTAAAGCAAGGGGAGGGCAGTCCAGACTGAGAGAGTAGCACCTTAAAAGGCTGCGGGTGAACTCTCAAGAACAGGGGACAAGGCAGGGGCTGAACTGGGCAGGACCTTGTGGGCCGTGGGGAGGCGTTGTGGGTTTTTCTTTGTTTTGTTTTGTTTTTAATCTTAACAGAAACAGGAAAGCACAAAAATTTTCAAAGTAGGAGACCGACAGAATCAGGGTTTTTAGAAAGATCATTCTGGACCTCTGTCCACAGTAAAAAATACATTTTACTTTGGGGTCTGGTATACACAGCTTTCACGCAACAGTTAGTGTCCTTGAAACAGTACTTAGCTTCACTCGCTGCCCTCTGATATTTTTTACTCTATTTTACTCCAGTTTTGCAAGTCCTGGTCTTGGCCCACAAATGAGAGTTGCAACCCACAGTTTGTAAATCCCAGAACTATATGTCCCCTTAAGATCGCTTCCAAATCTTGTTAGGTAGCTAGTCAGACATGAGTGGTCCTGCCCCATCCTGGACAGGGTCATCTTTCCCTCCCCCACCTGGACACTGGTGACGAGAACACACCCAGAGATCCTCCCTTTTTTGGTTAAGGACCGCTAAGTTTCCAGCGAGTTTCATGACCAAGCAAGGTATCAAAAACCCAATGGACTTTGCAAACTGCCATCACCGGTTATCGCAGGCGCACCAAGACCTAAGCAATGACTCAGAGTAACCCAGGGTTCGTTATGCTGTATTTATAATAAATCAGCTTTGCGATTTTTGCCCCACCTCCACCCCCCTGTGGGTGGGGCGTGGCAGTTTATGCATAAGGAGAAAAGTTACGTAAGCTAAAGCTGTCAATCAACTTGTCAATCAAATGACGCAGGACACAGGGAGGGACTTTTCACCACTCTAAAAACCAACCCTATGCTCACTGCAGGGCTGCTTCTGGCTCCCAGACAGCCCGCTCTCCTCCCTTCTTGAGGGTTCTTTTGCTTCACCTAAAAACTGCTGCTGCTTGAAACTTCTCTGTCTCTCGATTGAATTCTTTCCCTCAAGAGGACAAGAACTGAGGAATGGCCGTTCTACCGGTAACAATCTGATATTCTGAAATACCATTCCTCGGGCTAGTAGGCTTTCCTGAACTGGGTCTAAACGATTAGTCATTTTTCACCCAACAAACAACGGGGGGCAGGGCTTTACAGACCAAGGATGTCCAACGGTGGCAGAAAAGTCTGGAAGGAGTTGCAGCAGTACAATAGCTGGGAATGGCTGAGGTGCCATCTAGAATGGATGTGGGGTGGACCTCTTCTTCGGTTTCTTCTGTAAAATGGGATAATTGTTGCTACCTCAAAGGGTTGTTGTGAGGAGTAAATGAGCTAACGCAAGTAGCTACTTAGAACAGCACAAAGTAAGTGTTCAATAAATGTTTTCTATTGTTGATGATGTTATTGTGTTGATGTGTCATTGTTAATTGTGGTGCATCCAAATGGGCCATATTAAAGGGTTAGACTTAGTCGGGAGACGTTATCTGGTTTGTGTTTGTTGAAAACTCCTGCAGACTCTTAGGGGATGGACCAGGAGAGGAGCTGTGAAGTCAGAAGCAGGAGGAACAGTTCATAGGGCTTGGCAAAATGATAAGATCATCAAGCAGTTCACAGAAGAAATATAAATGACTAATAAATAGAAGGAAAGATACTTGATTATATTAATGATCAGGGAAATGCAGATTTAAGCAAGATACCATTCTTTTCCTTATCAGATTGTCAAAAATTTAAAGGATTGAAGATTTCTGATGTTAGGGTCTGGGAAAGGGTTCTCTCAAATTCTTATTAGTGAGAATGTAAGTTTGTACAACTTGTTTTGGAGGACAGTTTGGCAAAACTTATCAAAGTAAAGGTTCATTATTCTCTTTGACCCAGAAGGATGGTTATTGTAACGTTTGAAATAGCCAAAAATTGTAGGCAGCCTATCACTGAATAAATAGTTAAGCACACCACAATGCATTCATACTGTGCTATCCTTTGCAGCCGTTCAAAAGAGGTGGCTTGGTAAAATGTTGTTATGGAAGGCTGTCCATGGTGGTGAAAGAAGTTTGTTGTAGAATAGTATGGGTAGCACACAAAAAATATGTGTAATTAAAAATGTATTTTTTTTAATTCATAGAAAAGGGTCTGGAAAATACATATATCGAACAGTTAAGCAGGTAGTTGGGAGTGAGGGAGTGGGAGCCCTTAATGTTTTATGCTAGGTATTCGTCCTGTTTAAATATTTTTTTAATACTTTTGGTAACCACTCTTTGACATCTCTTTATGCATGCATACTGTCATCCCTTGATATTCAAAAGGGATTGGTTCCAGAACCACGCCCCCTCCACGCGCGCGCGCGCGCGCGCGCACACACACACGCACGCACGCACGCACGCACGCACGCACCCCGCCCTGCCGATTCCAAAATTTGAGGGTGCTATATAGTCTCTGACATAAAATAGTGTGGTATTTGCATATAACCTCTGCAGCATATTCTTCCGGGTTACTTTAATCACCTCTAGATTGCTTATAATACCGAATACAATGTAAATGTTAGGTAAATAGCTGTAAATACAATGTAACTGCTATGTAATTAGTTTCTGGTGCGCAACAAATTCAATTTTTTTTTTTTTTTCCCGGGTACGCGAGCCTCTCACTATTGTGGCCTCTCCCGCCGCGGAGCACAGGCTCTGGACGCGCAGGCGCAGTGGCCATGGCTCACGGGCCCAGCCGCTCCGTGGCATGTGGGATCTTCCCGGACCGGGGCACGAACCCGTGTCCCCTGCATCGGCAGGCGGACTCTCAACCACTGCGCCACCAGGGAAGCCCAACAAATTCAATTTTTGCTTTTTCCAACTTTCTGGAAACTTCTTTTTCCGAATATTTTTGGTCTGTGCTTGGTTAAATCCTCAGATACAGAACCCCTGGATAAGGCAGGCCCGACTCTAGTTACATCACACCTATGTAAGTTTACCGACATGGGATCATGATGATGTAATCCTTTTTGTCGTGGACCCCTCTCATATCAGCATCCCACCCCCATTTCCACATTCTGCTCCACACTCAGGTAACTCATATCAATCAGGGTTTGTTTGTTTGTTATTGTTTTATTTTTTAAAAATCATGTTAAACACATTTTCCATATCCTGATTTTCTTATTCATCAATACATCGTGGAAATGACTCCTAATTGTCTGGTATATTCTTCTAATGTATTGTTGGGATTTTTTGGCCAACATTTTGTTGTGAGAAATTTCAAACATAAAGAAAAGTTGAAATAATTTGACAGTGAACAATCGTATACCCTGTTACTGAACACAAGTTGGTGTGCCCCACTCACAGTGAGGCCAAACAAACCGAACCGTCAGAGTCTGGAGCAGAGAAAGGTTTACTACAGGGCCAAGCAAGGAAAACAGGTGGCTTGTGCAGCTCCCCGATGTTTTCAGGGAGAAGTTTTAATAGGCAAAATCTGGGATGAGAGCTTCTAGGTGTGTGACTTTCTTCTGTTTGGTTGGTGGTGAGGTAACAGGGCAGTGCTCCAGGAATCTTGTGCTCAGCGTGAAGTTACGGTCATCCACCTGGGTGGTGGCCTAAGTTCCTACAGAACTCCAAGGTATTGTTATGTATATTCCTTGAGGAGGAACCAGGACCCTGCCCCAAGGCTGCACTATTGTTTCTTGACTTCAACCACCTTGTTTCTGCATTCCCTCCTTCCCTGATTAGCAACTGTTTGAATCTGCCTTTTGGAACTCTGGGAAGGTAAAGGAGGCTGAATGAAACTTATTTCTACAAACAAGAAACAAGGGGCACAGAAAGACTTTTGTGCCACAGGATCCTGCTCAGTTTCACCTCACCTGGACTTCTTAATTTGCATTTGACACATGCCTGCCCATCGATCTATCCATCCAGATAGATAGATAGGTAGATATATCCCCGGCATACGGGGATCTTAGTTCCTTGACCAGGGATGAACCCGTGCCCCTGCAGTGGAAGTGGGAGCCTTAACCACTGAACCACCAAGGAATTCCCCATCTAGCTATATTAATTTTTTGATGCATTTCAAAGTAAGTTACAGACATCAGTACAATTCACCCCTAAACACGTCACCATGATCATTATTAACTATAACAGTTCAAAATTTGTTTATGATATACATTTTTTTTTCCTTTTTTTTTTTGGCTGCACCTCACAGCTTTTGGAATCTTAGTTCCCCAACCAGGGATTGAACCCACGCCCTTGGCAGTGAAAGCATGGAATCCTAACGACTGGACCACCAGAGAATTCCCATGTTTACGATTTTTTTTTTAAGTAAAATTTACTGACAGTGAAATAGACAAATTTCAAATGTATTGTTGTGAGTTTTAACAAATCCATATACCTGTGTGCAACCCCCTATCAAGATATATGACGTCACCCCAGAAAGTTCCCTCATCTCCTCTCCTATTTAGTCCTCACCCTTACCCACCCAGAGGCAACCACTGCTCTGATCTTTTTTTTTTTTTTCTGAGATAGTACCTGTTCTAGAACTTTATGTAATGGAATCAGATAGTATGTACTCTTTTGTGTAAGGCATCTTTCACTCAGCATAATGTGTTTGAGATTCTCCCATGTTGTTGTATCAGTAATTGCTTTTTACCACTGAATATAAATCATAGGGACTTCCCTGGCGTTCCAGTGGTTAAGACTCCATGCTTTCAATGCAGGGGGCCCGGGTTTGATTCCTGGTCGGGGAACTAAGATCCAACATGCTGCACGGTGCAGCCACAAATTGTGTGTGTGTGTGTGTGTGTGTGTGTGTGTGTGTGTGTGTATAAATCATAGTTTGAAGGACAGTGTTTTCAGTTTGGGGCTATTTTGAATAAAACTGCTATGCACATTCTTGTACAAGTCATTTTGTGGACATATATTTTCATTTCTCCTGGGATATACCTAGGGGTGGAATTGTTGAGTCGTAGGATAGATGATGTTTACTTTTTTTTTTTTAATCTTGGGCAAGTTGCTTAACCTCTTTTGGTGGTGGCAGCAAAGTCTTCTGGACTGGTCTTCTGGTTTGACCTTGCCTGGGGTTAGGCTGTCCAAGTTTGGACAATATATATAACCTGACACTTAACATTCCAAGCCATTGCACAGCAGTGCTGTGTGGCAGCCAGAGGTTCAATGTTTGCATTGTTACCTATTTCATCTATAAAATAACAGTCTGGAATTATTTGGTACTTCTTTTACCCATTCTCCCAGCAAGTACTAATTGGATAAATACCAGTGCTAGGTCTACACTAGATGTTATAGTCGCGTTACTTTCTTAATGAATTTTTATTCCATGCATAATATAGTTATATATTCTTTTCATTAAAAATCAGAACATTACGTTATATGTTTGGTTTTACAAGAAACTATCAGACCTTTTTCTAAAGTGATTGTACCATGTTATATTCCAGCCAACAACGCACAAGTGTTCTGGTGTTTTTGTATCCTTGTCAGCATTTGTTGTTGACAGCCTTTTAAATTTTAGTTATTTGAATGGGTGTGCTGCATTCTTTTTAATGGTTGTATAATATTCTGTAGTGTGGATGTTTACAACTTATTCAGCTATCTCCCTATTTATGGGCATTTGTTTCGTTTTCAATTCTTGGCCACTGAGAATGACTCTACAGTAAGCATCCTTGCACGTATGTTCTTATATGTTGGTACTTTTCTTTTCCATGGGATACATTCTCATGAATTAAAGGATACATGTATATCAGATGTTAGGAGATATTGCCAGATTGTTTTCCAAAAGGTTGTAATACTTCACTTTTCTACCAGCAGTGTCTGTGAGTTTTTTTTTCCACATAGCAACACGTGTTGTGCCTATTTTCCTTTTTTATCAGTCTAATGGAAATAAAATGATACCTCGTTTTTACTGTAGTTTGCATTTCTCTACTTTTAGAGCATCTTTTCATACTTCTGGGTCATTGGAGTTTGCTCTTTAAGTTGAATATTCAGTTTTTCTATTGTTCATCTTTTTTTCCCCTAGAAATCTAGGTGACTAGATGTGTAAAAGAACTGGTGCTTTTCTCAACTAGTATGTACTAAGTTTGTGATTTAAAAAAATATATATTTTTTTAAATTTTTTATGCCTGTCACCTTAGACCAAGTGAATTTGGGTAGTAGTAATAATGTGAGGTATAATTTGAAAGTTACTTAGGTGGTAGCACCTATAGTAGAAGTTGCAAAACTTGTAAAGTTGAGTTCCTCCTGCCCATGTGTCCATGCAGAAGCTTCCAAAGATAGGAGATTTCACCTTAAAACTGTGCTTTGGACTTCTCTTAAAAGCCAGATCTGGCCATCTTGGGCCTGCATTCCCTGCTGGCAACGTCTGTCTGGAGATGAGTAGCAGTTCCCCGCTTTAGACAGGACTTGTGCTCCTGGGTTTGTCCAGTACCCTCAGGGTTCCGTTTCCTCCCCAGCACTAAGCTGAGAGCTCCAGGGCATTTGAGAGCACCTGCATTTTTCTTGTAGTAGATTATAGTATATTAGTGTAAGAAGGACATGTGTAGGACTACACATGTCCTTCTTACACTAAGGACTCAAAAATGGGACTGTACAGGTGCCTGAGACGGCTGCAGGTATAAGATACCTGTGGAGTCTGGCATCTGTCGGCATTTGAGTGTGTGCCTGATCCGTGGAATTTAGTGACTCACTGACCAGGGGGCCCCGGGGGGAAAGTTTCTGATGACGCCCTGATTTCAGTCCCTTTGCCTGGACCCCTCAGCAGCGTTTGAGCCTGATACCTGATTCTCCTCCCTCTCTTAGTGGTACCTGCTGTTTTCTCTTCCTCCCTGGGTTATGCTGGCCTCAGGTGTTCTCAGACTACTCACACTCTCTGGTTGTAACTACTACCTGACGTCTCCCTAATATTAAGCTCTGCTTTGACTTTGGCCTGAGTTCTCAGCTTCTGATTCATGGAGCTAGCTGCCTCCGGACCACGGGGATCTCAGACTGACCATGTCCACACCCAAATGTTGTGGTCAGCCCTTCCAACCTCCTCCTCCTCTTGTTTTTACCTCCTATCTCAGGGATAGTTCCTGAAACCAAGCCATTGGTTTGGGTGTTGTCCTCGACTCCTTCCCTCTTCCCAGCCTCCATTCCCTCTCCTGTCCAAAGCCAAATTCTGCTAATTTTATATTCTCAATATCAGATCTGTCCCCTCTTCTATCCTCACCACTGCCTTGTTTGGGCCCTTGTCATCTTTTAATTGGATGATTGCAATGGCCTTCTTCTAACTGGTCTCCCTGCCTACAGTCTTGCCTCCAGCAAATCCATCCTCCAATCCTGATGCCTGAGTGATCTGAAATGCAAATATGATCTTGCCACTCCCCTGCTTAAAACCCACCAACGGGGTGGTTCTGTAACCACAGTGTAGCCTCTGGTGCAGGCTGAAAGTAAGTCGCTACTCTTACTACTACTGCTACTATTAGTACTACTATTGCTACTAATAGGATACTAATAATAGTAGCTAACATTTCCTGAGCATTTTCTATTGTGTTTTCAAATGATTTATTATCTCTTTAAGGCAAATCAGAGCCGATTCAAAGTTTTCTGAATGGTATCACTCACTTGCTTGGCGGGAGGGAGAGGGGCAGAGTTATAGGCAGGGGCCACCAGGGAAATGTCCGTAACCATAAATGATCTTATATATGCTAGTGAGTGACCATGTTGATTGAGCCTTAATAGTTAAATAGGCATTACCATGGTTCCTAGGAGCTAGGATTTCCTTTCATTCCCTACAAAGCATGGAGGGTGGGTGGTCAGCTGTCCAGATCTTGAATGTGTCCATGAAGTGTGTCGCACGTGGGGATGTCCTCTGGCTCTTGGGTGCCAGTAAAGGAGGAGAGCTTCTGGCCTTCAGGGTCAAGTGCAGGCTTCGTGGCTTGGCATGCAAAACTATGCAAGACCTGGTCCCTGCCCGCCTCTGCTGCCTCCAGCCAATCCCTTCCTTGCACTCTTCACTCTAGTACAACCAGACGGGGTGTGATACTAATCAGAGCGCACCTTACTGAGATCTTAATGTGCCAAGCACTGGGCTAAGTGGACACCACAGTGTCCTCTCACGTAATCCTCACAGCCACCCCGGGAGATGAGTCTGCCATTATCCCCATTTTATAGAGGAGCAAAGTGAGGCTCTGCGAGGTAACCGAGATGGCTCAGCTAGTGGCAGAGTGGGCGGGCCCCACAGCCTCTCAGCACGTGTTCTCGGTAGACGCCCGCTCCTGGGCTCACACTCTGTGCTCCCCCTGCACCTGAATGACACCCATTCAGCCTTCAGGACTCAGTTCTGACGCCGTTTCTTGGGGAAGCCCGCCAGGGCTGAGCCCCACCCCGCTGAGCTCCCGGCAGCGGGCTGGAACGAATGTGTTCCGTCTGTGCTCCTCGAGGCCTCTTTGAAGCCCCAGCATCTAGCGCAGTGTCTGGCACATAACAGGTCTCCGTAAGTGTTTGTTGAGCTGACTAAACTGAATTCCAGGCGCTGAACCTCGAGGTTGTTGTCCTTCTGACCAGTTTTCCCTGTCTTCACCTTCTCTAGGCCCAAACAAGCTATTTGATCTCTGGAGAAGGATCCTTTCCCTCCTGCTTGGGTTCCACCTGCACCCTATGACTCCAGGGGGAAACTGCTGTCTGATCAGCCACCTTGCCCACACACCCTGGACATCTGTACTCCCTGCCCCTCTCTCACTCCTCACCAGCGGGCTGGACCCCGAATCCACCCCCCTGAATCAGCTTCTTCGGCTTCACCCTCAGCTTTAGCTCTTTCCGCTTCAGTGTTTGTATCTTTTCTGTCCCAAATTCCCCCTGCCCCCCACCACAAATCTTCCTTTCTCTCTCTTTTCCCTTAGTCCTCCAATTCAATAGCCCATCGTTGGGCGGTTCTCCTTAGAAGTGCACCGTCCACCGCCTGCTGTTTAAAACAACCATATTTTGTCTTGAGGGGGTCCCATTGCCTTCCCTGAAAACATTAAAAATTCCTGCCATTCCCAGCCCCGTCCTGTCCCGCACAGAGCGGCCCTCAGATGCCCTCCCCAGCTTGCTGCCCCCGTCCCTCACTCCCCAGTCTCCTCTGCTCCCGGCAGCTTTGGGACCCCCGCCCCTGGCTTCTCCTCCATGCTGTATGGAATGAAGATTGCCAACCTGGCCTACGTCACCAAGACCCGGGTCAGGTTCTTCGGGCTCGACCGTTGGGCCGACGTGTGGTTCCCAGAAAAGAGGAGAATGAAGCCGGGGTCGGAGATCAGCAAACACCACAAGTCGCTGCTGGCCACGATCTTTTATGACAGGTGTGTGACGGGGTGGGGGGCGTGTCTGGCTGGGGAGAGAGGCGGTTGCCTCCGCTTGGGGTAAGGCTCCATCCTACAAGGACTGGAGGAAGGGCAGGAAAGGAGCGAATTGGCCTGGGGGAGGGGATGGGTTTCCTGAGCACAGCTGGCTCTTGGCCAGCCTCCCCAAGCCTGTAACTTTCTCCGAGGGCAACCCCCAGGCTTGGCTGCTTGGGCCCCAGCCGTGCTCTTGACTCCCACTCTCCCCAGGACTGAGTATCTTCACGGGAAACATGGGGTGGACGTGGAGGTCCAGGGGCCCCATGAAGCCCGAGATGGGCAGCTCCTTATCCGCCTGGATTTGAACCGCAAGGAGGTGCTGACCCTGAGGCTTCGGAATGGAGGAACCCAGCCTGTCACCCTCACCCACCTCTTCCCATTCTGCCGGACCCCCCAGTTTGCCTTCTGCAATGGAGACCGGGAGCTGCCCTGCCCACTGGGCCCTGGTGAGTGGGTTCCGAAAGGAAAGAGTCTCTGGTGGACAGAGTCCTGCCCTAGGAAGGTCTGATGCTTCAGGAACGTGCTGTTGCTGGCCCGTGGTCCCCTACCTTGGGATGGGGCTCTGGGGGGGAATGTCAGTGTTGGGGTGCTGGTGGGAGGGTCCCTTCCCCACCCCGACTCACTCAGCCATCCTCTCCCAGGT
The DNA here is from genome assembly GCF_003031525.2 of Neophocaena asiaeorientalis asiaeorientalis. Lineage (NCBI taxonomy): Eukaryota > Metazoa > Chordata > Mammalia > Artiodactyla > Phocoenidae > Neophocaena > Neophocaena asiaeorientalis. Next base: position 1,133,985 of record NW_020175191.1, read on the forward strand.
GAATGCTATGAGCTCCATGTCCACTGTAAGACCAGCTTTGTGGGCTACTTCCCAGCCACCGTGCTCTGGGAGCTGCTAGGACCTGGGGAGCCAGGCTCAGAAGGAGCTGGTACTTTCTACATTGCCCGCTTCTTGGCCGTCGTGGCCCACAGCCCCCTGGCAGCACAACTGAAGCCCACGACTCCCTTCAAGCGGACCCAGATCACGAGAAACCCTGTGGTGACCAACCGGATAGAGGAAGGAGAGAGACCCGACCGGTAAGTCCTCCCTCCAACCCAGTCCTGGCTGGGGGTGTCCCAATACCACAGTGTGGGCCCTTGGGAAGAACACAGAGCCCCCTTTCCTAACTGTGAGTTCTCAACTCCTGCAGACCTCAGAGACCTTTTCTGTCTAGGAAGAAAAGCAGATGTGAGGACAGTGTGAAAAAATTTCAAGTATTTTTGACTATATGATGGATTATCAGTCAGCCAAGGTGGACATGTGTCTCTCTCTCTCTTTCTCTGTCTCTCTCTCTTTTTTAACAACTTTATTGAAACAGTTCATATACCATACGATTCACCTATTTAAAGTGTACAATTCTGTGCTTTTTTTAGTATATTCACAGATATGTGCAACCATCACCACAATCCATTTTAGAACATTTCATCACCCCCAAAAGGAGCCCGTACCCTTTAGTTATCACCCCTTTTGCTCCCCATCCCCACCCCCGAGCCCTAACCAGCCACTCATCTACTTTGTGTAGATTTCCCTCTTCTGGACATTTTATATGAATGGAATCATATACGTGTAAACAGCTTTTTGACATGTCCAGGTGTTCACAAAATACTGAGCAAACCGTAAGACCATTGTGCTCTTTCTGTTAAAAATATGTGTGCAATGGGGCTTCCCTAGTGGCGCAGTGGTTGGGAGTCCGCCTGCCGATGCAGGGGACACGGGTTCGTGCCCCGGTCCGGGAAGATCCCACATGCCGCGGAGCGGCTGGGCCCGTGAGCCATGGCCGCCGAGCCTGCATGTCCGGAGCCTGTGCTCCGCAATGGGAGAGGCCACAACAGTGAGAGGCCCGCGTACTACAAAAAAAAAAAAAAAAAGTGTGTGTAGGGGAATTCCCTGGTAGTCCAGTGGTTAGGGCTTCGAGCTTCCACTGCAGGGGGCGTGGGTTCGATCCCTGGTCAGGGAACTAAGATTCTGCGTGCTGCGCAGCAGGGCCAAAAAGTTAAGTGAGTAAGTAAGTACATAAGTAAAAATATATGTGTATTTGACAAAGAAAAATGTCTGGAAGGCTGCATACCGAAAGGTTAACATTGGTTATCCCTGGATGGTGAGAATGTTGTTTATTTACTCATTTATTTATTACCTGTTTTCTGATTTTTTTTCTCTGATGAACATGTATTGTTTATATACATATCTATATGCATATATACGTGTGTGTATATACATATATATTTTTTTTTTTTTTTTTTTTTTTTTTTGCCACACCATGCAGCTTGTGGGATCCTAGTTCCCTGACCAGGGATTGAACCCGGACCCCCTGCAGTGGACGCACAGAGTCCTAACCACTGGACCACTAGGAAATTCCCTATATATATATATATTTTTTTTTTTTTAATGCTTCCAAGTATCATGCCTTCCAAAAATGAGGATGGTCCAACCTTGGCGTGAGCAGCCTCATGAGACAGTGAGTCCTGTCTCCTAGGGCAAAGGCTGCCGACCCCCTTCAGCAATAGTGTTGAAGCAGAGCCTTGTGCTTCCTCCAGGGAGGGGCCTTCTCGGAGACTCTGAAGGTGAAGGGTCTCTGTGTTTGTAATAGCTTTTCTTCTCTCCCTCCTGCAGTGCTAAGAGCTATGACCTGGAGTTAAGTATGGCCCTGGGAACATACTACCCACCCCCCCGCCTCCGGCAGCTGCTCCCCATCCTTCTTCAGGGAACAAGTATCTTCACTGCCCCAAAGGAGATTGCTGAGATCAAGTAAGTACCACCCCCCTGCACCCCTTGTGCTGCTTTATATGTTTCTTTTCCACTGGCTTCTTGCCTCTGTCCTCAGCCTCCTGTGCTCAGTTCATTTATCCCCTTACTGAGCACACACCATGTGCCAGGCACCATTCAAGGTGAATCACTCGCATGATGGCCCTGACATCCCAGGTGGGGCAAGTGAGCATCTGTCATCTTATTTCATGTAGTGATGAGTGCTATGAAGAGTTAACTAAAGAGCTAAAGCAGGGTAAGGGGTGGGCTGTGCTATTTTGCAGAGGGCAGCTAGTCCTGGCCTCTTTGAGGAGGTGACATTTGAGCAGAGAATGACATTTGAATGAGGTGACGGTGTGAGTAATAGGAGGATCTTGGAGAAAGGATGTTCCAGGCTCCAGGATCCACAGTGCAAATACGAGTCAGGTCTGAGCTTGGGGGGCAGGGGCTCCCTTCTTGGAGGCCTCTGATCCCCATCTGCTTCTCTGCCCTTCTAGTCTTCCCTGATTCCTGATGTCTTCATAGTCCCAGAGCTGCAGAGGGAGAGGGTGGATGCTCCCGGACATGGGGGTTGCCTGACCCATCCCATTCCCGCCCCCTCCCTCCAACCCCCCCACCCATCACTGCCAGGGCCCAGCTGGAGACACCCCTGAAGTGGAGGAACTACGAGGTGAAGCTCCGGCTGCTGCTGCACCTGGAGGAGCTGCAGATGGAGCATGACATCCGGCACTATGACCTGGAGTCGGTGCCTATGACCTGGGACCCCGTAGACCAGAATCCCGGGCTGCTCACGCTGGAGGTCAGGGGTTGGATCAGTAGCAGGGAGGATGGACTCAAGTTAGCCAACCCACAGGCTGTGGGAAGAACAAAAGGAAGATGAAGTTTTTCCTGTCCAGAGGGCTCAGCAAGTTGCCGAGTAGGCATCTGGGCCCCAAAAGAGGTGTCAGAGCAAGGCAATAGGGAGGATTGGGGTTTTAGTCTAGACTTTGCTACCACTGGCTGCATGACCTTGGGCAAGTCTTTTGCTATCTCTGGGCCTTAGTTCCCTCACCTGAAAAGCATGGAGCTGGACTAGATAATTCTTAGAGCCCTCTCCAGCTCTCAGATGTTGAATGTGTACATCTAAGCCCGGAATTGCACACGAGAATGGATTCCTGCACACTTGTGCCGAGAAAGGCACTCAGTGAGAAGGGACGGCAGGTGAGGATGATCAGGGAAAGTTTCCTACAGGAACTGAGTTTTGAACAAGATTTTAAAGGCAGAATAGGAGCAGAGCTGGCCAAGAGGGCAACCGGACTTGCTGGGAAGCTGGCCTCCAAGTCTTGAAATCATGCCCTGGAGGGTTTCCAGGATTCCTGGGCTCAGCATCTCTGAGCACCACGGGCAGACTTGTCCCTTCTTCATCTCCCCTGACTCTTGCCCTGTCTGGCAGAAGAGGAAGGAGGCAAAGCTCCCTGAACCTGGGGTAGAGGGTAGATCCTCAGAACTTGTGTCTCAGTTGGGGTCTGGAGTGGGCCCTCCACTGGCCATCTCCGAGTTAGAAGCTTGCTGCTGTTCGTGCCCCACAGGTTCCCGGGGTGGCCGAGAGCCGCCCCTCAGTGCTGCGGGGTGACCACCTCTTTGCCCTTTTGTCCTCTGAGACACACCAGGAGGACCCCGTCACCTACAAGGGCTTTGTGCACAAGGTGGAACTGGACCGGGTCAAGCTGAGTTTTTCCACAGGGTAGGTGTTGGGGGAGCCCTGAGCTGCAGGAAGGTCTGCAGGTGTCCCGGAGGCCAAGGGAGGAGGGTGTTTCTCCTCAGAGTGAGTGGGACCCCAGAGACAGGGCAGGGGGACCCTGAGATGCCTCACCATCTTCCTCTCCTGGAGGATTGCTTGGAGGTCTGGGAAAGGGAGTGGAGTTGGAGTACATGGAGAGAGTCCTGGCCTTTTATTGCCCACCCCCCCAATTGGAATTCTTCCCCCTCTCTCTCCCCCTTCCCAAAGCCTCCTGAGCCGCTTTGTGGATGGGCTGACCTTCAAGGTGAACTTCACCTTCAACCGCCAGCCCCTGCGGGTGCAGCACCGTGCCTTGGAGCTGACGGGGCGCTGGCCGCTGTGGCCCCTGCTTTTCCCTGTGGCCTCTCGTGGGGTCCCGCTGCTGCCCTCAGATGTGAAGCTCAAGTGAGACTGTGGGCAAGGGCTCTGGGGCCACTTGGAGTGTGGGTGTAGGGAACGAGGTCAGGGAGGCCTCCTGGACACGGACAATATCGTGTTTGTGGCCCCTCCACTAGGCTGTACGACCGGAGTCTGGAATCTAACCCGGAGCAGCTGCAGGCCATGAAGCACATTGTTATGGGTACCACCCGCCCCGCCCCGTACATCATCTTTGGGCCTCCAGGCACTGGCAAGACTGTCACCTTAGTGGAAGCCATCAAGCAGGTGGGGCTTGAGCGTAGGCCTGTGGCCTACACTCTGACTCCCCCCCCCCCACCACTTCCTGGA
>NW_020175191.1:1138653-1143506 GCF_003031525.2 Neophocaena asiaeorientalis asiaeorientalis
CAAAGCAGTTTTCCCCAGGTTCTGGTTCCTTCTGGTTCCTTCCGGCTCTCTGAACGCACGCCCCCGAACTGGCCTCGAGGGCCAGCGTGGCTGTCGAGCAGTACTGCACGTCTCAATCACCGTAGCCTTGTATAATTACAGCAGCAGTTTTCTAGCGTTAAAGGGCTGCTGGACTAGCAGGGGGCTGCCGATCTGAACTTGCCCCTTGAGTCACTCCCTCCCTCAGCAATGGGAGGCAGATGCCACACTGCACCACCCTGAGTCACAGGCATGTTTCTCCCTCTCCCCTCCCCCTGGAGACCAGAAGCTGCTTCCCACACTGTGCTCATCCCCACCCCAGGTGGTGAAGCACTTGCCCAAAGCCCACATCCTGGCCTGTGCTCCGTCCAACTCGGGGGCCGACCTCCTCTGTCAACGCCTCCGGGTCCACCTGCCCAGCTCCATCTACCGCCTCCTGGCTCCCAGCAGGGATATCCGCATGGTGCCTGAGGACATCAAGGTACTTGGGGAAGGCGGGGGACCAAGCGGTGGCGGGTGCTGCTCTGGGTAGACGCTGGGGCCAGGAAACTAGGAGACCTGGATTCTGATACTCGCTGTATGACCTTGGGTGGGTCAGGACTACTCTCTGGGCTTCAGTTTCCTTGTGTGTAAAGTGAGAGAGGTAAATAAAATTGCCTGAGGGGGGGTGCCCAGACCCAGAGCGAGGGTGAGAATGGAGGTGGAGGCAAGCTGACTCCCCTCCCTGCACGACCCTCAGCCCTGCTGTAACTGGGATGCAAAGAAGGGGGATTACGTGTTTCCTTCCAAGAAGAAGCTGCAGGAATATCGCGTGTTAATTACCACGCTCATCACTGCCAGCAGGTGGGAAGTGTGTGTGTGTGCATCTCTTAAATTGTGTGTTAAGAGGTAGTGGGCTGGGGAAATGGGGAAGAATGGTGCCTGGGGAGTTGGGGGGAGGGCCAGCTTGGGGGAGCATTCAGGTTCGGTAGTCACGTGCCTGGATGTGACCCCTGCCTGGCCTGACACCTCCCAGGTTGGTCTCGGCCCAGTTTCCCATCGATCACTTCACACACATCTTCATCGATGAGGCTGGCCACTCCATGGAGCCAGAGAGCCTGGTGGCCATAGCAGGTGAGGGGCTCGGGGACGGGGGTGCTGCGAGTGTGTCACCCCACATGGCATCGGGGAGGTCCCACCACACACCTTTCTCACGCTACCCATCTCCCAGGGCTGATGGAAGTCAAGGAAGCAGACAATCCAGGAGGGCAGCTGGTGCTGGCAGGAGACCCTCGGCAGCTGGGGCCTGTGCTGCGCTGCCCACTGACCCAGAAGCATGGGCTGGGGTACTCACTGCTGGAGCGGCTGCTCACCTACAATGCCCTGTACAAGAAGGGCCCTGATGGCTATAACCCCCAGTTCATAACCAAGCTGCTACGCAACTACAGGTATCCCGCACCCTCTGTGTCATCCCCTGCCTTCACACCCTCTGCAAGCGCAGCTGGCGGCTCCATCCCACCGTCCTCAGAGGCTGCGTGATGCAAAAAGACTATCAGCTGGAAGGTGGGAGTTCTTCTCCCCAGTCCCGTCCCTGCTCCTCCAGTTGCTTATCTGTACCTCAGGGGATGGTCAGTGGTTCCTAGACACCGGAATATATCTGACGCTGGTCCCAGGTGAAGTTTCTAGGCGTCCGAGAAATGAGAAAAACAGGGACAATGTATTTTTTCATAAACCTAATGGTTATTCGAGTTAAAGAGCTATGCTTCCTTTAGTCAGTGAGTTCGTATATCTAAAATGCTCAGATGAGTTCCTGCATCTTTAGTTCCTTAGATGAGTCCACTAGGAATTCAATAAATGTTAGCTGTTGTGTTAGTACCGCTGATATTTTTGGATTTAGCACATTATCTCATCCAATAATGGCGATAGTAGGTGATTCTTGCTTTTGTATTGTCCTTCCTTGACAAAATTGAAACTTGAGAATGGGCCCCTGATTTCTTGGTGTTTTCATTTAAATTTGACTGGTCTGTGAAATCTGTGGATTGGATGTTCTCAGGAGCCACATTTGGTTCTGCTTTCTGTGGTTAACAGTGCCCAGCAGCAAAAACTGTAGCTGAATGAGTCTGCTATGCAGTGGGCAGGAAGACAGGAGGATAGTGTGTGTGAGCTCCAAGCAGGTGGAGCGGAGGTCCTTGAGGGCGGGGCAGAACTAATCCGCCCCCTGGTCTTGCTCTTCCTTCCTCCTGCCTCCCAGGTCTCACCCCACCATCCTGGACATTCCTAACCAGCTGTATTATGAAGGGGAGCTGCAGGCCTGTGCGGACGTTGTGGACCGAGAGCGCTTCTGCCGCTGGGAAGGTCTGCCTCGACAGGTGAGGCTGAGCGGGGCTGGGGCTCAGGCTCCTACCCCTGTACCCCCGCCTCCCTCTTACTGAGGGTGCTGGGTAGCAGGAGGCTCTGAGTGGAAGCCATGAGCCCCTCCCTTTGTCACCTAGGCCTGGGATCCCCCACTCCTTGGAAGGGTTTGAGGGTGGGAGGGAAGGGAGGCAGGGAGGTCCAGCTGAGGGTTTCCCCTGCTCCGTGTCCAGGACTTTCCCATCATCTTTCACGGCGTAATGGGCAAGGATGAGCGTGAAGGCAACAGCCCATCCTTCTTCAACCCCGAAGAGGCTGCCACGGTGACTTCCTACCTGAAGCAGCTCCTGGCCCCCTCCTCCAAGAAGGGCAAAGCCCGTCTGAGCCCCCGAAGCGTGGGCGTCATCTCTCCATACCGGAAGCAGGTCAGGTCCTCAGTTCTCATCAGGGCTGGGTCCCCCCAGATGGTACCTCCTTAGCCAGACCACTAGGCGGAGGGTCCGGCTCAGGCCTCCGCTGGCCCCCTATCTCAAAAGAGCGCAGAGGTCAGCTGCATCTCCCTCTTTGCCCCCCTGCTCCCTGGCCTCCTGCCTGGCACCCTCTTGCACGGGTGTAATGGCATGAGAGAAAGGCACCTGTCCCCATCTTCCAGGTGGAAAAAATTCGTTACTGCATCACCAAACTTGACAAGGAGCTTCGGGGACTGGATGACATCAAGGACTTGAAGGTGACCCTCGCCACTGTCTCACATTCCCTCCCTGACTTCTGTCCCCGTCTCTTCTCCACTTCCAGACACCTCCTCGGGTCCCTGCCCCACTGCTGCAGGCCAGCCCAAGTCCCTGCCGCACCCTCGCTGCCTGAGACAAACTTGGGCTTTCCCCATGCCTCTCACTCCTGGAGATCCCAACTTGTAGGTCTGGGATGGGACCGGGAAGCCCGCATGTTTAGCAAGCACCTCACGTGATTCTTATGATCAGGCTGGTTTAAGGTCTCTGCCCTAAGAAGAAAGTCCAGACTCCCCAGCCTGCCTGACCTGTCATGTGATGATGTCCCCACTCACCTCTCCCACCCTCTGAGTCAGTCGGCAGCTCAGTTCTTTCTCAGATAAGAATCACCTGGAGAGCTTTTAGTGCTGCCAGCGCCAGGGCTCCACCCAACCAATTAACACGGCTATCTGGGGGCAGAGCCAGGGCATCAGGTTTTTTTATGGGCTCCTCAGGTGATCTCTCCCGTGCAGCCAGGGTTGACACCCAGGGCTTTGAGAGTTAGAGGCCTCTCCCATGGAAATTCTGATTCTGGAGGTCTGGGTTTGGGCCTAAGGTTATTTTTTTTTTTATTTTTTTATTTTTTTGCGTTACGCGGGCCTCTCACTGCTGTGGCCTCTCCTGTTGTGGAGCACAGGCTCCGGACGCACAGGCTCAGCGGCCATGGCTCACAGGCCCAGCCGCTCCGCGGCATGTGGGATCCTTCCGGACCGGGGCATGAACCCGTGTCCCCTGCATCTGCAGGCGGACTCTCAACCACTACGCCACCAGGGAAGCCCCTAAGGTTACATATTTTTAACAAGTACTGAGTGATTATCTTCAGGAAAGTTTGAAAAACACTGCTGAGTTATTGTTCTTTGCAGTCCTGTTTTCTTTGCTTAGAACCCTTTCGAGCCCCCATCCCTTTAACTGGATTCGGCCTTCAGGTTTCAGCTTCCATGGCACTGTCCTGTCCTCTTTCCTGCCCAGCAGGACACTGGCTCACTCCACGGTGACAATTGCCCTCAGTCTCACTGAGGCGAGGCGGGGCTGGCCCCTGGGTCCCCCACTGCCTCCCTCCCCTCTAGGTGGGCTCCGTGGAAGAGTTTCAAGGCCATCCCTCCCCTCTAGGTGGGCTCCGTGGAAGAGTTTCAAGGCCATCCCTCCCCTCTAGGTGGGCTCCGTGGAAGAGTTTCAAGGCCATCCCTCCCCTCTAGGTGGGCTCCGTGGAAGAGTTTCAAGGCCATCCCTCCCCTCTAGGTGGGCTCCGTGGAAGAGTTTCAAGGCCATCCCTCCCCTCTAGGTGGGCTCCGTGGAAGAGTTTCAAGGCCAGGAGCGCAGCGTCATCCTCATCTCCACCGTGCGGAGCAGCCAGAGCTTTGTGCAGCTGGATCTGGACTTTAACCTGGGTTTCCTCAAGAACCCCAAGGTTCGGGGGCTGGGGGGTGGCAGGGACTCCTCCTTCCTGAGGGCTCTTCCCTGCTGTGACCCCAGCACTTCTTCTTATCAGAGGTTCAACGTGGCTGTGACCCGTGCCAAGGCTTTGCTCATCGTGGTGGGCAACCCGCTCCTGCTGGGCCACGACCCCGACTGGAAAGTGTGAGCATCCCACCCGCAATCCCTCCTCGTGGCCACAGCCCCCAGCCTAGGACAGCTGTAGTTTTATGAAGCACCCTTGGGGCTCAGTTAATCTTCCAATCTGTTTATCTTTTTTTTTTTTTTTTGCGGTATGCGGGCCTCTCCAATCTGTTTATCTTTTTT
>NW_020175191.1:1143574-1159413 GCF_003031525.2 Neophocaena asiaeorientalis asiaeorientalis
TTTTTTGCGGTATGCGGGCCTCTCACTGCTGTGGCCTCTCCCGTTGCGGAGCACAGGCTCCGGATGCGCAGGCTCAGCGGCCATGGCTCACGGGCCCAGCCGCTCCGCGGCACATGGGATCCTCTCGGACCGAGGCACGAACCCGTGTCCCCTGCATAGGCAGGCGGACTCTCAACCACTGCGCCACCAGGGAAGCCCCAATCTGTTTATCTTAACAATATCCCCATTTGCCAAGGTTAAGTAACTTGCCGCAAGGCACAGGCCCCGTGTGCAGGACCAAGGCTGGGCCTCCAGCCTCTGCTGGTACTCAGCAGCCTTGTGAAGCTGTGTGTGTGGATGTCCCTGTACCCCACAGATTCCTAGAGTTCTGTAAAGAAAACGGGGGGTATACCGGGTGCCCCTTCCCTGCCAAACTGGACCTGCAGCAGGGGCAGAACTTACTCCAGGGTCTGAGCAAACTCAGCCCCTCTACCTCAGGTATGGCTGGGCCAGGGTGGGCTTGGTTGGGGGACAGTGCTGAGGGAGGATGTAAGTTACTAACAGAGCTGGCCTTCTCTCTTTGTAGGACCCAAAAGTCACGACTGCCAGGCGCGGGAGGGTGAAGGGGGCCTGCCCCTGCAAGTGGAGCCCGAGTGGAGGAATGAGCTCTGAGGACCGCCCACCCGACCCTTCCCCTGCTGCTAACATCAAGCTGCTAACAATTGCGGGAAGGGGGAGGAAGTAAAACTGAAAAAAAAAAAAAAAAGCTTATTCTATGCAAAAGCCTCCTTGTCTCTTCAGCCTGGCCCCAGCTTCCTGAACTCCCAAGATGACCTCACAGGGGAGGGTGGGACTGTCACACCAGCCCAGGGCCATACCCCTCCCTCCACCCCCAGAAAGGAACCCAACCCCCATGTCCAGGGGAGGAAATCTAGTGGGAGGTGGCAGGGAAGCCACCCACAGGCTTCTAAGTTTAGCCCAGTGCTCCAGACCACTCCCCTCACCCGCCTCCAAGGCCCAGAGCCAGGCATGACCTCATCCTTTTCTCCAAGACTCCACCCTGCCTGCCCGGGAGTCCTGCCTTTGCAGACAGGGGGCCAGCCTGGCAAGCACCCTGGAGAGATGGGACTCCAGGCTCACAGGGACCAGGAGAGAAAGACAGGAAGCCACACACATGTTGGAGCCTGTGGCCTTTATTCATGCCCCACACCAAGTACAGCCAGATGCAAGGCCCCTGCCCAAAGCAGAAACACCAGGGGCCCGGGACTCTGGGTTATACCCTCCAAGTCCCCTACCCCACATACTCTCCTGTGAGCCAGAAGTGTATAAAGTGCTGGTGTGATGATCCTCTGGGGAAGGCCAAAGGGATCAAGAGCCCCACCCCTGGACGAAGGCAACAGGAGGAGGGACTGTGCTCTGGTTCCCAGAGTGCTGAGACGGGGCCTACAGCCACCACCATCAGGGCTGGGGAAGCGCGATGCAGTCCTGGGCAGGAGGGAATTGGGAAAGGGAGCCTTCAGCAGGGATCCCTAATAGGGTGGGGCTGTTGGGGGCAGGGGGAGTTTCTGCACCCCTGTGAAGGGAGGAGGGGAGGCTTGGGGATCTCAGAGAATGGGGCAGCCCCTCCGGCGCTTATTCTTGCGGACCTGGAGGCCAGCCCTAGTGGCCATCTCAAACACCTCCCGCACCCCCTCCTTGGTCTTGGCTGAGCACTCAAGGTAGCCAAAGGCACTGATCCGGTTTGCCATGTCCCGGCCTTCCTCAGATCGAACAGGCTCCTGGGAAGGTAGAAGGAACGTGGTCAAAGGAAGCTGCTGGTTAGGTGCACCTCACCCATATTTGTAACAAGAACAAATATCTCCTCCAGCCCTGACCCCACAAAGCATCCAAGCCCCGGCCACCGTGGATGGCTTCTAGGCTAGAGACCCAAGACTCCTATTTACCTTCAAAATTCTCCCCATCAGCCCTATACCCCACGGTACACTCTTCTCTTGCCTGAGTGAGGATCTACCATCTCCTGACTGACCTCCCAGCCTCTGTTCTCACTTTCTTCCAATCCATCCTCTATGGCTGCCAGAATCATTTTTCTAACATGCTGACTCTGACCATATCTGTCCCCAGTTTAAAACTTCCATAATTATGTTCAAAGAATAGTCTAGATTCCTTATCCTGGCAGCTCTCCCTAATCAACTCGTCCTCTGGCTAGAAAGCACTTACCAGGTCCCCAAATAAGCCAGCTCCCTCACTCTGGGCCTTTTCCCAGCCACTTAGAATACCCTCCGTTCCACATCCACAGCAGCCCACACACCTCCCCAGGTATATACTCTGATGGCTCCACCTGCATACCTCAAGCAAAACATCTACTCTAAGAACCCGGTTCCCTGAGGGCAAGGATTTTCTCATTCACCTTAATAGCCCCGATGCCAAACAGTGGACAACAGACAAAATGCCAAATGACCTTGGACAAGTCATGGTCCTCTGACAGTCTCATGGAATATTGGGTCAGACCCTAAGGGCCCCTCTGGTTCTCCCTCACCAGGGTACGGGTGCCAGGGGGGTAGGAGGTGGACGCTACCATCACTTCTAACACGGGGAGTCAGTAGGAGGGAGGCTCCTTCACCAGCCTGCAAGCCCTCAGAGGGCACCTTCCTCCCCAAGGCCTCCCAGCCTGGCGGCTGCACCCACCTGCTTCATCTTGGCCAGCTCTCTCCGGGTATGTTCATCTTGCCTCAGGTCCTTCTTATTCCCCACTAGGATGATGGGCACGTTGGGGCAGAAGTGCTTCACCTCCGGGGTCCACTTCTCAGGAATGTTTTCTGCACAGACACGTCCCAACAGGTGTTGGTGTCTCCACTTAGGCTAGAAGGCTTCCCCTGGGTCCCCTTGTCTCTGCAGGGCGGTCTTAGAGGCTATTCAGCACGACAGTCCCTTTCACAGGTCAACCCACCCCCACGCCCCTCACAGTACACACCCTTCCCTGAGCCCTCGGAGGGCCAGAGTCACCACAGGGAAGGAGGCTAACGGGGCTCCCCGGCACCCCTCCCACACAGCTTCTGAAGATGGCTGAAAGGAGCCAAGGCAAGAGCTCCCTCTGGTTGGTTGATTCCAAGGGATTCTCAGCCCCCTCCCTCCAACCCCCTCACCCAGGCTGTCGGGGCTGTCGATGGAGAAGCACATGAGGATGACGTCAGTGTCCGGGTAGGAGAGAGGCCGCAGGCGATCATAGTCTTCCTGCCCTGCTGTGTCCCACAGAGCCAGCTCCACCTGACACACAGGGCCAGTGCTTAGCTAGCCTGAGGGCCCCAGTTACACACCCCACACCCTGCCACCCAGAGGTCCTATCTGAAATCCTGGTCCCTTAGGTTCACTGAACATCTACCTATTGAACACCTACTATGTGCCAGGGATAGTGCTAATCATTGTCACACAACATAAACTAAGGTGAGTTTCTTAAATCCTGAGACAACAGCGTTTGATCTTTGTGCAGTTTGAGCTGCCATCGGGAGCGCCACTATTTTATTTAATACTCATAAAAACCCTTCGAAGGAGGCCTTACCATTATTTCCATTTCACAGCTGGGGGAGCTTAAACCCAGAGGCAAAGGGACTGGGCCCAGATTACAGAGCCAGCGTGTAAAAAACCAGGAGGTTATCCAGATTTCCTAAGACTGCAGTTTCACTTCCTAACTTCCACTGGTTCCAGCAGGGAGAGTGAAGCAAGGACATGGGTGGATGGTGAGCACGGACATCCCAGGTCCATAAGTGAAGGGGGCAGGCATGGTTCCAAGGGGCTCTTCGCCCTTACCTGCTTGCCGTCCACCTCTATGTCGGCGATGTAGTTCTCAAAGACAGTAGGGACATAGACTTCTGGGAACTGATCCTTGCTGAAGACGATGAGGAGGCAGGTCTTCCCACAGGCCCCATCCCCCACGATCACCAGCTTCTTTCGAATGGCAGCCATGGCTGGGGCTGGTAGGGAAGAGGCAGTGGGGATGTTGGGAAAAGCCAGTAAGTCCACAAACACTTCTCTAGGGCCCCCAAGCCCTCCCTGGAAACCGAGGCATCCAGTGAAGGGAGAGGAGGGAGGGAAAGGGGCTTGCTCAGGCATGTTCTTGCCAAGAACCAAGTGGTCAGGCAACTGAGCTGGAAATTCCTAATCTCAAGGTCAGGGACAGGTCTCCCCCATGGGTTAGAAATGGGAGGTGGAAGAACCACCCACTTGGGAGCCAGAAAGCATGAGTTCTAATCTAATCCACTCCCCAACTGTGGGCCCCTGGACACCTAGAGGGGTGCTCAGGGACCAGCGACGTGTACAGAAGGGCAAGCTTTTATCTATTCTACATACCAGGGTTTCAAGTCAGATGTATTTGTTACCAGGATTTCGATACTTTTTAAAGTTTAATAATTGTGAAGGTCCAATCTGGAACACACTGTCCCAAAGTCAGCACAAGTCATGCCTGCCCAGCGAAAAATGAAGAGTCCCTACCCATATGGGTGGGTAAGGGAAAGAATATTTATCACACCCCTAGGTGCCAGGCACTATGGTGGGCATTTGGACAAAAATCACCTCCCTCAGTCCCCAGAAGCCTGGAAGGTAGGTAGTGAGCTCCCCATTTGGACAAACTAGGAAAGTGAGATTCATTGAGGTTAAGACACGAATTCAGAGTTGTGGCAGGGATGGCACTCAAAGCAGGGCTGTGTGACTCTAGAGTCTGTTGCTTTTCTACATATCACCCCAGAGGTGGGAAGGAGAGCAGAGGGAGGGAAACCCAGACAGAGGGCAGCGGCAGCAGCCAGCAGGCTTCCCTGGCCCACCCTGTCCCGGTCCCCAGAGCCCCGAGTCACACAAAGGAGGCTCAGTCCAGGCAGTGCCCACAGCCCACATTCGGGCAGCCTGCCTTCCTCCCCCTGCTTCCTACTGGGCCTGGAAGCTACACTGGGTCACTCAGCCCCAGCCAGGGGACAATGACCACACTGTAGGGAGCCACACATCTACCACAGCAGAGCGACTGAGAATAATCCACTAGGGAATCACCTCCACCCACTCCCTGGAACAGCCCCTTCCTCCACTCAGTCCAGCTCACCCTGAGGCCCTGCCCACCCCTCCCTGTGACTCAGGGCAAGGAGTCAGCTTCCTGGGGTTTCCATGTGTCCCCTGCCCCCAACACACACCAAAGAGCATCTGCACAGTTCATCACACCTTCCCAGCTTCCCCGCGCCTCAGCTGAGCCTCACTTCCTCCTTCCCTGGGGAGAGGAGCTGACCTCCAGTCGGCTGGAGTTCCCAGGCCTACAGCCGAGGAGGAAGAGAGGGCGGGCTCTGGGCCTGAGATGAAGTCGAAGCTGTTGGGAGAAGCGGAGGCTGGAGCCTGTGCTGGGAGGAGCCCCCAAAAAAGAGACAAATGAGGGCCAGTCCCAGCACCAACCACACAGGGAGTAGTTAAAAAAGAAGGGGACGGTAACCTGATCTCTGCCCCAAACCTGGCTTTTTCTCAGTCCCACATCCTGTCAAACTAGGCTGAACTCCTTTACTCCCCACACACCACCACCACCTCACAGTCCTGCCTTGGTCTGCCTTTTAGGGAGCGAATACTCCAGCCCAAGGCAAGCTCTCTTCAGCAGTGGGGTCCCGGGTGGCCTCCTTCCCCTCCACACACACACGCACAACAGTGGGATGGGGGCAAGTGGATATGAGTCAGAGGGAACTTATAGGAGTCGGGTGCACGGCCACACTCTCCCCATCACAACAGGGGCTCTCTGATACCCCCAAAACAGGCAAGAAGGCATTCACCCCGCCAGCAGATCCCCTCCAAAAATGGAAACCACCCTTCAGAAAAGGGGGTCTCAGGCTTCCCTGGTGGCGCAGTGCTTAAGAATCTGCCTGCCAATGCAGGAGACGGGTTCGAGCCGTGGTCCAGGAAGATCCCACGTGCCATGGAGCAACTAAGCCCGTGCGCCACAACTACTGAGCCTGCGCTCTACAGCCCGCGAGCCACAACTACTGAGTCCCTGTGCCCCAACTACTGAAGCCCGCATGCCACAGTTACTGAAGCCCGCGTGCCCTAGAGCCCTGTGCTCTGCAACAGGAGAAGACACTGCAATGAGAAGCCCGTGCGCGCACCGCAACGAAGAGTAGGGCCCGCTCACCGCAACTAGAGAAAGCCCCTGTGCAGCAAAGAAGACCCAACGCGGCCAAAAATAAATAAAATATTAATTTTAAAAAAAAGAAAAGGGGGTCCCCTGGAAATTCCACCCAGGTGACCAGCACCCTCACCTACTCCCACAGGTTCCATTGGTCCAACTGTGGGAAGACAGGCTGGGGTAGCCTCAACCTGGGATGGGCAGTATTGATGGAGGGATGGAGCACATTCACCACTAGGGTGAATACCAATTGCTTAGGCATGAGTATGCCCGCCCCAGGCAAGGCAGTTTAGGTGGCACCAGACGGTGGTGGGCAGAGGCCAGAACTCCAGGGCAAGGGCATGCATTAAATGACCTAGAGCCCCCCCATCTCAATTAGATGTTCCCTTCAGGCTCAGAAGAGTAGTTGGCCCAGGCCAGGCCACCAGGCCCAACGCCAAGATGGCGAAAACAACAGCTCCCTGTGAGAGGCAGCCCCTGAGGAACTGCCCCACTGACCCTAAGAGGGGCAACCAAACCCCACACGGGGCCTGGAATGACCCTGGAATTTCTGGGGCCTTCCCTGGAATAAAACAGCTGCCGTCTCCTCAATCATTCTCTAGATTTCCAGATGAACCAGGTTCTGCTGTACCCTGCCCACCACCCCTGAGGTCTAGGGAAGAAATCAGATACCTCCTCCTCAACTTGAAAACCACACACACACACACACACACACACACACGCGCGCGCGCGCGCGCGCGCACACACACGCACACACGGGCTGGATCCTTCCCAATCTCCTGTACCTCCACTCCAGGCCGGCTCCAGAAACCATCTAGGGCGACATCCAGACCCCCGAGGCAGTGGCAGCCCCCGCGGTCACACCCGCCCCTATTCCCGCCACTCCACCGGCCCGGAGGGGGCGATTCCCACCTCAACCCGGACTCGGGCCCAGACCCACACCCAAGCCCAGGTTCACAGAGGGCCGCCAGGCCTGGGAGCTAGAGCGTCTGCGCTGGGGCTCCCTCGCGGACACCCAAGTTGCCGTCTCTCCCCTCGCCCGGCCGGGCAGGTTCCGGGAAGCCGGGAGAAGGGATCTGACTCCGACTCGGACACCAAGAGGCGAGAGGCCCTGCGGGGCAATTCCCGGGGCCCCTCACTGCAGCCCAGGAGGGCAGGGAGGGGCCGAGCCGGCCCGACCCCCGCACCGCCCAGACGCCGCGTACGAGGGAGGGCAGGCGGCCCGCGCTCGGACCAAAGCCCCTCCCCGGCCGGCGCCCCGAGCTCCTGCCAGGCGGAGAAGGGGGGAGTGCTCTCCTGGGGATGAGTTCCCAGGACGACCCCGCCGCCCAGAGCCCCAACCCGGGATACCTTCCGCTCCGCCGCTTCCAGCTGCGCGGCCGGTGCCGGAGGCAGAGACTGACCCGAGGGGCACCGCCCCGCCCTCCTCCAGCGCCGCGGCGGGGAGGGGCGACTCGCGGGGAGGGGCGGGCCGGGCGGGCCGGGCGGCACTCGGCTCTGCCCGCCCACGGCCCCCACTCACGGCCCCAGAGGGTCGCCCAGCGAGAGTCCCCGGGATCTGGGGGAGATGCTGGGACTGTGGAGGAGTGGGCAGCGGGGCGAGGCGCGGCGAACGGGACCCCTGAGGACTCTGCCTCTGCCCCACCTTCCAGCTCCTAGTGGCGGACCGGCGTCGGGAAAGTTGAGAGGCGCCCGGGGTGGGGTCAGGAAAGGGCCGCTGCTGCCCTCGCGTGGCCAACCGGCCACCCGCGCCTACATCACCTGGGGCTTCGCGGGAGGCGGGACTGGAAAAGACGGCTTCGGGGACGCCCGAGGAGGAGGCCGCGGAAGATGCCCACCCTCTGCTCCTAGGATCATTGCGGAGTAAGTACAACCCGCCATCATCCCCCCAGGCCTGGAGACCTTTCAGAACCTTTGAGTTCAGGGCACTTGGTTCCACCTCACAATTCCCTTCCTTCCCCCTACCTGGAATTTCCAACTCCTACCCATCCTTCCACCCTGGAATCTTTCTGGATCCCCAGCTGGGAACTCAGTTGCCACCCCCGCTGTATTATTTCTGTGCCTCTAGGGACACCTAGCCGGGCCTGACTTGTGCGTTGGGTATTTACCAACTGGTGTATCTCCTTCCCTGAAAGGTAACTGAGGAGGTGGATGGAGGATGAGGAAGTCTACTCACATTTTATTAGCTTGTGCAGGGAACACTACATAGCTTCTAATAGTCATCACAGATCTCTAGGTTAAGTGTACCCATCCCCTTTTGCCTGTAAGTAAACTGAGGCTCGGGTGGAGTTAAGTGGCTTAACTTAAGTGGCTTAATTTTGCCATTTGTATGTGGCAGAGCAAGAACTCAGATAGTCAGGCCTGTCTGGCTCCAAAGCTGGTCTCTCTCTCTACTGCCCACTGTGATCCTCCAACCTGTCCCTTCCCACTGTCTGGCACAGTGTGTGGCACATAATAGATTTCCAACAAATACTTGCTGAATGAATGAATGTTGGAAGTCATACAGACTTTAAAGATCTGAAGAGCAACCCACACATTTGCTAAATGATGAAACTGAGGTCCAGTGCAGTTTGGTCCCAGGCCTCTTAACTGGCTCACTAAACTGAGCTATGTGCTCAGTTCAGATCAGTTTCTGCCTTCAAAGAACTTACAATCTAAATTCCAAATGCAGACAACTTAAAGATAAGTAATAGTTATTGAACCCTTATTACATGGACCTGGCTCTACATACATAAACTACTTTAGTCCTACAACTACCTCCTGAGGTAGTACTGTTATCTCCATTTTTCCAAAAAGCAAATTGAGGCTCAGAGAGATTGCAAACCTAGTGTTGGGTTTGGCACCAGGACCCAAACAGCAGGACTTTCAAGCCCCTGTTCCTTAACTGCTACTCCGTACCAACTCCTCATATAGACAGTTACAGTACAAGAGGTGAGCGCTATAGTGGGGGCATGCCTGGGCTGTGGAAGGACAGGTGAAGCCTTCAGGATGAGGTGATGTGTAGATTTTAAATGAGTTGGAGCTCAACAGAGCTCCACAGCTCAACAGAGTTGTGGAAAACACAAGGCGGGGTGGGGCAGAAGACAGGGCTGGAGAAGGAAGCAGTGGCCAGATATGAAGGTTCTTGTATGCCATGCTCAAGAGTTGAGTGTCAGTTTTGGTCTAGGTGCAGTAAGGAGCCACCAAAGTATTTTCTCAGAGGAATCACCAACTCAGATTCACCCTGTGGAAAGGGCTCCCTGGCTGCTGTGTATATTATACATTGGGGAAAGCAGGGGAGTGGCTTGGAGACAATTAGGAGGCTAATATACTGAAGGACTAAGGTAGTGCCTGTAGAGATGGACAAATAGAAATATATTTAAGGGACTTCCCTGGTGGTCCAGTGGTTAAGACTCCACACTTCCCATGCAGGGGGCACAGGTTCGATCCCTGGTCCCCCGGGGAACTAGAATCCGCATGCAGCACGGCCAAAAACTAAAAAAAAAAATGTTTTTTAAAGAAATATATTTAAAAATATATAATCAACAATACTTAGTGATTGATTAGCTTGATGAGGAAGAAACGGAAGCCAAAGGTGCTCAACTCCAAGAATTCTAACTTGAGTAGCTGAGCTGGTGCCCCCTGAGATGATGAGCGGGGAGAGGACATATTTGTGGGGGAAATAATGAATTCAGTTGGAGGAATGTTGAGTTGAAGTGCCTGTGAGATGTCTAGGAGATGTTCGGGAGACAACTGGGACAGTTTTTAGTCAAAGAAAATAAAGACACACACATTTATCCATCTGGTTTATTTGCCAAGGGCTAAAATTTTGGATCTAACTGGCACCCCTTCTTCAGTTAAATTGCCACTAAAGAAGGTCAAGGAGACAACTTCAGAATTTGGGTTGGGAGAGGGATAAGCATGGAGAGGCTGGGATGGTGGTGGGAGGTTCGGGGCTGAGCCCCTCAGGAGTAGCTGCCTGGCCCTCCCAGGGGGATGACGAAGACCGAGATGTCATCCCCGGAACCCAGCTTGTTGTTGGGGAGACGCCAACCACGGTCCCGGGGGGTGCCCCGGGCCCCTAGGACCAGAGCTTGGGCCAGAGCTGTGTACCTGTCAGAAGCACATGTGCACATTCATGTACCAACATGTACATGGGAAGATGGATACACAGGCCCTCATGTGGGTTCCCAAGCATTTCTTCCCTGTGTCCCTTCCCCATCGTCATCCCCTTGCCGCCATACAACCCCTACCTGCTGGGGTCATTGGG
The DNA here is from genome assembly GCF_003031525.2 of Neophocaena asiaeorientalis asiaeorientalis. Taxonomy (NCBI): domain Eukaryota; kingdom Metazoa; phylum Chordata; class Mammalia; order Artiodactyla; family Phocoenidae; genus Neophocaena; species Neophocaena asiaeorientalis. Next base: position 1,153,942 of record NW_020175191.1, read on the forward strand.
CTCATAGGCTGACAGCACCCTGTCCACAGTGGCAGCTACCTCACAGTCACTGGTGACATCCCACAGCCCATCTGTTCCCAGGACTAGCACGTCATCTGGGCAGTGCTCATACTGCGTCAGGTCATACACTCGTACCTGGTGGGGAGAGAGAGTGCAGAGGGAGCTTGGGGATAAAGCGACCTTGGGAGAGAGCTAGCCTGAGACCCCCAGAGCAGGGAAAGCTAAGGAGGCTCCCATGTGGCTCACCTCAGGGAAAGAGGAGAGGAAGGGCTTGATGGGCAGGGTAGAACTGCAGACCCTGAGGTTGTGGTCTCCCAAGCCCCGGGTCACCCCAATGGTGGCCATCATTCGAGCCTAAAGGAAATGAGGAGGGGACACTACTATAGCCTTCTCCCAGTCTCTCTGGGACCGGGGACCCTTTCCACCCTCAGGTAGAACCTCCACCTCCCTAGACAAGTTGTGGTGGGTCCTCCTGCCCTCTCCCACCTGTACCATGGAGTTTACCTTTTTGCCCTCCCCACAGACCAGAGGAAACCTGAGATCCTCCAGCTCGATCTTTTTGTAGGCCCTGGGGAGGGGGGAGTAGAGGAGGCATCACCCAGGCATCAAAGTCCCTCTCCCCTAGGAGCCACACCCCTTACACAAACCCCTTAGAAGGGCCGCATTCCCCCAGCTCCCAGCCTGGCCCAGCCTCCAGCTTCCACCTTGCTGTTGGCGAGGGACTGGTTGTGTTGCCATGGAAACGGGCCCCAGCTCTGAGGGAAGTGTTACCAGCCAGTCATGTTCTGGTCCCGGTACAGCATCCTCTGCCCCAGCTCCTTAGGCTGAACTCTGCGGGGGAACTCAAGGTGGGTGAATTCACCACCCAGCAGCTCTGGTTTCAGGAAGCCCTGGGGTTGGGAGCGGCCAGACAGAGCAGAGGGCCAGGGGGCATTAGGTTTACAGTACACCCTGGTGTAAAGGTGATGTTAATTATAGCAGACCCTTAAATGGAGTTTACTGTGTACCATGCATTGTTCTAATATTCACATGTATTAGCTCATTTAATCCTCACAACAACTTTTAAGGCAGGAACTCTTGATTTATGGAGAAGTTCAGGGAACTGTTGAAGATCACACAAAGTACTCAAACCAGGATTCAATCCCAGGCAGCCCAGGCTCCAGAGCCATTGCTTTAAAGCACTAAGCTATCCTGCCCCTTAGAGGCCTTTGCTGTTTCCTTCCCCCACTCTGACTGCACTTCCTTCCTCAGTTGGGGCCACAGTGGAAGGCACTGGAGCAGCCCACGCTCTTTCCTGCCACATCCTCCATACCAGCTCAGCCCTACACTCCATAGTCTGTGGAGTGGCCTTCCCAGTAAGCTCCCAGTAAGGAGCGGTCTGTCTGTGTTGTGAGGGTCGGAGAGTCCTTGGGACACAGGGTACAGAGAGGCACAAGATTAGTAAGGAATGGGAGTAGGGAGTTTAGTTCCTACTTACAAGCATCTGGAGACGCTGGCGCTCAGTCTCCGGGGTGAACTCCCGGGACATTGGAATGATTTCTCCATTCCGGACAATGATGGCTCTGCCCAGAGAAACAAAAGGTTTGGGCTTGGCTCTCTACAACCCCCTCACATAAAGAGTTCCAAAAAGACAAGGCCCTCCCTTAGAGTCCCTCACCCAGACCCCCAGTTTTCCTCCCCTCATAGCTATTTCAGGCCCTTCCTTATGTCTGTGATCCCTCCTGACCCGTTCCAATCTCTGAATGTTAACACCCACCACGTCACTCTCTTCTATTCCCCCATCCCAGAAGCTTGACCCCTCCCCCGCACAGCCTTTTTCAAAGCTCCCACCCCATACCTGCTGTCACCTGCATTGGCTACGTACACCTTGCCTAGCAAGTAGACCACAACCAGTGCACAGCAGCCCCCCTCCACTTGGTGGCCATGCCGCTCCCGGGCCATCTGCTCATCCTGCCATATGAGGAAGGGTCAAAGGGGGTGGATGAAGAAGAGGCTCCAGACACACAGCCACCCGCCCACATCTGCAGAAATAAACTGGCCCAGGCAAGCCACACTGGTGGACAGTAGGGAAGACATCGGTATAACACCCACTTCTCCCTCCCTCTGAACCAAGTTCTGCTCAGGTTCTCAAAGCTGTTATGGGTTCTCAGGGTCACCTCCTCAGGCCACCTGACTCCCATACAGAGTTGACCAAAGTGTCTGCCTGGCAGGCCCTTGGCTCAGGCCACCCACTTACCATGAACTGGAAGGCATTCTCAATGGCACCCACTACCAGGCTCTCATGAGTCACTTCCTTCTGCGAAGACCAGCAGGACTGAGGACCAACCAAGTGAGAGGAATCAGAGGAACCTGGAGCCCCTGGGGTGGACGGGAGGCAGAGGGGAGGTGGCGAGGGGTCCTGGAGTATCTCTACCAGGTCCTTTAGCTGCTCCTGAATGTGGCGATGCAGGAGCCTAGAGGCCATTTCGGCAGCTCTGCCTCCTGCATGCCCATCAAACAGGCCCCAGTAGTAGAAGCAGAGTCCCTGGTGGAGGAAAAGTTGGAGGTGAGTGTGTGTGTGTGTGTGTGTGTGTGTGTGTGTGTGTGTGTGTGTGCGTTTGTGTTATGCAGGGAGAAGAGCAAGACTCTGGGCATCCATATAAACATTAGAGAGGAGGTTAGATTTTGGTATTTAAGGCAAATTAGATTTATTCACTCATTCACCAAAGGCATACTATGTGTCTGAAAGCAAAGCATCAAAAAAGTCAAACTCGGGCTTCCCTGGTGGCGCAGTGGTTGAGAGTCCGCCTGCCGATTCAGGGCACACGGGTTCGTGCCCCGGTCCGGGAGGATCCCACATGCCGCAGAGCGGCTGGGCCTGTGAGCCATGGCCGCTGACCCTGCACGTCCGGAGCCTGTGCTCCGCAACGGGAGAGGCCACAGCAGTGAGAGGCCCGCGTACCGCAAAACAAACAAAACAAAAAAAAAAAATAAGAAAGTCAAACTCAGAGGATAAAAGATGCAAAAATAAGCAATGGTAGTTATTAAATCATCAATGAATACATGAGCATATCTCCATTTTAAGTGGAAAACTAAATATTCACACTGACATGGTAGAATCTACCTAATCAATGCCAGATAAAATTCTGTGCCATTAAAGTAGAAAGCTAGTGAGTTAGGGGGTAGGTCTATCACATGGCTCAGATTAAAACCGAATGCCTAGAATCCCTGGGGATAGGTGTCTCCTGTGGAGGTTAGGAAAGCGGGTGGGGAGCTTACCTGGCCTCGGCTAGGCTCCCTAGGTGCCCCTGAAACACTCCTCCGACCTTCCACATACACCACTTCACAGCAAGCCTGGTCCTCATTGTGCCGGCTCTTGCCAGAGTTGATGACCCTGTCAGGCCAAAGTGACCACATCAGGTTGGACACCAGACAAGGTCCTGGAATAACTCCCACCTGAGACACACATACCCTCTCTGGCCTGCTGGCCAAGCTGAGAAAGGTCACAGCCACCTGGGAACCAGGCCAGAGGGAGGAGAAGGGAGGCAGGGCAAGGCACAAGGAGTACTGCCTAGGTGTTTGTCTCCACCACCTCCTAGAAAGGCCACAGCAGCACTCTCCCACCTCAGATCTCCCATCCCTTCCCTAATGGTATCACTGGGGGAGGACCTGGATGGAGGGAAGGAGGTTTTAATTCCTGGCTTGCCGAGACGCTGCATCCACTCTGACCCCCAAAAACCTCTTCTAGCTTCTTGTCCACAACACCCCACCCCATCCTCATGAGCACACCCACCTTTATCCTAAAATCATCCAGTGAAAGTTTCTGCTGCCTTTTTTTTTTTTTTTCTTTTTTGGTTTCTTGTGGGATCTTAGTTCCCCCCCCCCCACGAGGTGTCAAACCCGCGCCCCCTGCATTGGAAGCATGGAGTCTTAACCATCGGACCGCCAGGGAAGTCCCAGTTTCTGCTGTTTGGCAATGAGTAGGTGCTCCGGCACAGATCAGGAAAGAGGAATTGAAATAGGGTAGGAGTGGAAGCCTCCCTGGACTGCGCAGGAGCCACATAACCACAAACTCTTCCCAAATAGGAAGTTAAAGGAGCCGGTAGTGGGGCCGCGGGTCCACCAGCCACGACCCTCAGCCCCTCAGCGCCCCCATCTCCCTCAGTGCTCTGCTCTCCCAGCAGATGCATTAAAAATCCACCGGGGGCTTCCCTGGTGGCGCAGTGGTTGAGAGTCCGCCTGCTGATGCAGGGGACACGGGTTCGAGAATCCCCTAGTGGTCCAGTGGTTAGGACTCCTCGGTCTCACTGCCGGGTCCCCGGGTCAGGGAACTAAGATCCTGCGCTGCCAACAACCAACCAAACAAGCAAAAAAAAAAAAAAAAAAAAATTCACGCAGCCTTGGAGCAAGCCGGCTGCTGCCGCCACTCCCACCGCTCTGGCCCGGAGGTCCACTTCCTTGCCTGGCCAGGGCAAGTCCACCCGCCAAGGGGTGTTCAAAGGGGGCCCTCCCGCTTCCCCGGGTGGCCCCCTCCCCCGCCCCTGGGGAAGCCGGCGGCCGCCTGGTGTCGCGGGCTATTTCTGGGTGTGGAGGGGGAGGGGAATGGTAAGAGGGACAGGGAACTGGGGCGCCGGGGTCGGGAAGCCCAAGGAGTTTTTCCAGCCGCCATCTCCTATATTAAAAGGGACCCCCGCTCCTTGAAATCTCTCCTCCCTTAGCCATTAAACTACCGGGCCGCGACTGACAACTGGCCAACTCATCGTTCACGGGCCCCCCACTCTCCGGGCTCTGGGAGAGAACAAGGTCCTGAAGCGGCGCGGGTGAGGATAGTCAGCGAGCTAGAAAGTCCTGAGAAAAGCTGCACCCGACTTGAGAAAGGGCTGGGAGTGGGTGCGGCCCGAAGCCCAGAGGACAGCAAAGGTCCTGGGAAAAAGGAGCTCCTGGCACCGAGAGCGGAGAAGGGGGGATGCGTCCCAGCGCCCGGGATGCCAAGGTGGGGAGGAGGTTGGGAATGGGAGTCCCATCCTGGTTAGGGTACCCCCGGGGGCGCTCACTCGGCGTAGCCCGTGCTCCAAGGCAGGCGACGGCCAGTGTCCGGGGGGCTTTGCACAGCCCGGCCAGCGTGGTCGTCGGCGCGTCGCAGGCCCCCAGGGCTCAGCTGTAGAAAGGTCGGTCGGCAGAAGCTTGCTCGAGCCTCTACTGTCCTCGCGGGTGCCGCACTCCCGCTCCCAGCCCTAGCCGGAGGGCTTCTGGGAGCTTGTGGAGGGGCGGCGGGTGGCGCCGAGGTCGAGTTGGGCAGGTCTGGCGACTTGGGGCGCGGAGGCGGGGCGCCCCCAGAGCTCACCAGGTGCGCCACGGCCGAACGCACCCGGTTTAGCATGCTGCCTCCCTTCCCCGCCCTCGGCCGTGGCCCCGCCCCAGGACAGGCCCCGCCCCCTAGGGCTCTCGAGGGGCGGTGCTCGCTCCGGTCAGTTCGGCCCCACCATTGGCTCT
>NW_020175191.1:1159475-1215985 GCF_003031525.2 Neophocaena asiaeorientalis asiaeorientalis
GGAAACTACCTGCGGCTCTGGGCTACCCCGGGAACAGCCCCGCCGGCTCGCGGCCTCTCCCCCGCCCCGTTCCGACTTCTCCCGCCTCTGTTTTTTGGGGGGGAAGAAGGGTCTGCTGTTGTAGGAAGGGGACAGAAATCTTATTTCAGCCTTGCTCTATATTAATCAGCTAGAACTTCCCTATTGTGACGGGAGGGTGGTGTCTCCTCGCCCTGGGTTCGTTGTGGCTAGCCTGCCCAGAGGGTGATGGAGCTGATGATCTCCGTTAGCGACCGCTGGGTGTGAAGCTCCGGTTGTGGTAACACCTCTGGCTGGGGCTGCCGGAGTGAGAGTGAGGGCCAGCGAGCTGGTGCTGGGAGTGGTGTAGAAGTGGTAACAAGGCAGGCTGGAGCCAACCATCCTGAATTAGGGAGCTGGGTAAGTTCCCGGATTCCCGAGGGCGCTGTTCCCCGTGAAAACCACCGCTAGATCCGGCAGAACAGTTACCACTCCGACTCCACTTTTTTTTTTTTTCAGGACCCAATTTCCGCCCATAGTTGGACCTCCCCTGACCACAGCAGAACTGTTGATAAGGATAACAATAACTACATTTATTGAGGACGTGCTAATGATAGGCTCTCTACAAAGCACGTTCTATACTTTAGGCCCTTTACACTGCACACTAACCCTGCAAGGTAGGCTTTATTATGTTCGTTTTATGGATGACGCAGGACTGGACGCTCCTGTCATTTTACATGACTTGTTCCAGGAGGTCAACAGCCAGTGGGAAATTCATGCCCATGTCCGTTCCCCAGCCACCCACACCGATTCTTAAAAACCATGCTGATTTATCTAGATCAGAGAGGAAGGGTTAAGAGGTAGGTGAATAGAAGAGGAGGGTGTTCCTCCTCTCCCACCCTCCTCCTCTTACGGCAAAGGTGGAGAACAGTCCAGGTGAACAGCTGCTGTGGCTGCCACCTGGGGGAGACAGAGGCCAGGCTAAGTCCCTGCCTGAGAGGGGAGGGTGGTACTGACCTAATGCTGGAACTATGTTCCTAAGCCTGGGAATTGATTGTTAGGCCTCAGAGACGCCTCCTACCCCACACATGGTTCAAATGGGGACAAGGCCCTTATGGTCCTAATGCAAGTCAGGGTAGTCCTCAGGGACTGGCACCCAGTTCATGGTGGGGATTCCACCTCTGGACTCTGTCAGCTGGGTGCTTCCTGATCATGACCCTCTCTGTTCCTGGCTAGACTGTACCCCCAGAAGGGGTGTCTTTTCTGGTACCTTCCAAATAAAAATCTCACAATGGTCGTTCAGGTTTGTAGAATTCTATAATTATGCCTGCACTTTGGGCAGAGAGAAGGAAAAAGAAGAAAAGAAAAAACCAGAAAAAGTCAGACCCAAAGGCACATAGAGTGGCAAGCCAGACAGGGAGATAAAGAACATGCTGCTGCTATGGGTATTTCCCTCCTGTTTGAGAAAAACTGGAACCAGCTCACAGATAAATGGCATAAACAATGGCAGCAAGCCATAGACAGAAGAAAAAATATAACATTCTGGCTATTTTTATTATTCAGTGTTTCTGGGACAGTTTGCTTACCACTTCTCCGTGTCATCCAGCTCCATAATCCCTGCTCTTCACAACACCCATCATGGTGTGACTGCAAGTGGGCCACAGAGCCAGGGCCCAGAGACCCCCTAGTTCCAGCAACAGATGGTCAGCAGGGATGTCAACAGCTCCCTTGGGCTCTAGAACAGCCCTCCGACCGTACCCAAATCCTAAGACTCTCCTCACCCTGAACCTCTCACCTCCTATTCCTGGCATCATCATACCTCCTGCATCCTCAGACTGCTCCAGAACCTGGTGAGAAGGTCACCATCTCTACTCATCCCTGAGGCAGTACAGAGTGAGAGGCAAAAGGGAGATGGAGTGGGAAGAAGCAGCCGTGTAGGTTATTCTTTGCTGAGAACTGCTCAGAGGCTGGTCCTGCCAGGAGTGTGCGAGGCCTCAGCTAGGGGTAGGAAATGGGTATCCTCAAGAGAAATCCCTTTAGGGACTTCCCTGGTGGTCCAGTGGGTCCAGTGAGAACTGCTCAGAGGCTGGTCCTGCCAGGAGTGTGCGAGACCTCAGCTAGGGGTAGGAAATGGGTATCCTCAAGAGAAATCCCTTTAGGGACTTCCCTGGTGGTCCAGTGGGTAAGACTCCACTCTCCCAATGCAGGGGGCCCGGGTTTGATCTCTGGTGGGGGAACTAGATCCCGCATGCATGCCACAACTAAGAGTCCTTATACTGCAAATAAAAAAGATCCCGCATGCCACAACTAAGACCGGGCACAGCCAAAATAAATACATAAATATATTAATTAGTTAATTTTAAAAAGAGAGAGAGAGAAGTCCCTTTATCCTGGGCCACGTGCAGTGGCTCAGAGCCAGGAACTGGGCTTCTTCCCTTTGCCTCTCCCCTCCCCATTACTCCAATCCCAAAGCCCTCTTAAACTAAGAGGAGTGTCCTTCAATCAAGAGACAAATTCACAGACCACCACTTCCTCTCTCATTTGTCTAATACTTTCACATCCAGAATCTCACCCTGTAAAAAATTACACACTATACAATTGCAATTACATTGCAATCTTTATGCTGAAGAAACTGGGTCTCAGAGTTTCGTTCCCAAGTTGGGGTTCATACCCATCATCCACAGGCCTACCAAAGCCCTCCTGCCTTCCAGGCCCCTACCCACAAGCCTCCCCTGGTCGTTCCTGCCCCAGAGGACACCGCTCCTGGGGTAGAGATCATTTGCTATTTCCTCCTGGATTTTAACATTTTAACACTGAAGGGCTACCATAGCAATCTAAAAGAGCATTGTCAAATAGGATTTTGTGCAATGTGGGAATATGCTATATCTTTTCTGCCCAGTACAGTAGTCCCTAGCTGCATGTGGTGATTGAGCACTTGAAATGTTGTGAGTGTAAATGAGAAACTTAAGATGTTATTTACCGTATCGGACAGTGCAGTTCGGGAATCTTCAAGGGTCAAAACCCGTGAGGGTCTGGGCTATCACTCCTCACACTCAGCAACCCACCCCAAGCCCCAAGACCTCCGTAGTCTTGAGGGACCACTCTGCCTATACCAGGGACCACATCGCGGGGTCTGGCTGTCCTCTCTTCCCCGGTCTTGCCTCGAGCGCCAGGGGTCGCTGTGCCCGCGGGGCCGGCGGAGCGCTGTGCGCGGTGCCCGGCGCTGTCAGGGAGGCGGCGGCGGCTACGCCCGCGCGGGGCTGGGGAAGCGGGGGCGGCCCCGGGCTAGGAGGAGGAGGAGGCGGCGGCGGCGGCGGCAGCCGCGAGCTCCCAGGCCTGCGGGCGGCAGCCTCGGAGGGACCCCGGCTGAGCTCTGCAGAGCTGGCCGAGCGAGCCCGGAGCTCCCCGGTGCCCAGGGCGGGCCCCGCATGACCGTGATGCCAGTTTGGTCAGAGCCCCTGCGCCTCGGGGACGCAGCAACTTGGTGAGGGGGACAGGACTCCGGACTAGACAGCACCGGAGCTGACCGCTCCCGCCTGCAGCCCGCCTTTCGGAGTCTCGATCCCGCGCTCAGAGGCGAGGAGAACCTCAGGCCGGCGGGTGGAACCCGTGGGTACTGCCGTGGGGCAGGTAGGTCCCAGGCGTGGGAGCTCAGAATTGGGAGGACTGAGTGGGCGCGGGGCAGGGGCGGGAGAAGGCAGGGAAAGGTTAAAGGATCTTGTGGTTTACATTCTCAACCCCATGCTGGTATACAGGGGTTTGGGAAAAACAGCCTGGGAAACTGAGGCAGGAGTGTGGAAGCTTGAGAACAAACACCAGAAGCTTCTTTCTCAAGCTCTCTCTGAGGGAAGGAATAGAATGCCAGAGAAGGCACCCCAGATGCCCACTCCCGGGTCTTTTGGGTCTTGGGGTTCATAGGAGAGATGGGAAAGTGGGGTTGGAGGTGCGGCAGCTCAGGGTGAAATGGGTTGGGGGACTGCCGGAGAAAAGGCACATCTGCCTTTGTAATGATCAAAACAAAGGTTCCTGAAGGGGGCAGGGAGAGGAGATACCTACTCAGAAAAGAGGTACTTCTAGAAGCTCTCTGCCCGTGGAGCACACCCATCCCAGGGGTTTTGGCATCACTTCCTCCATCTGCCCCCGCAGTCTTTTCTGGGCTCTCACTCTGGGGAGCTAGGACACATGGCTCTTGGTATTTCTTGAGCCCCACCATCCTACCTGCCTCAGTTCCACCTCCCTCTGGAGGTTGAGGGAGGGGAGGTCTTGGGGAAAATGGAGATGCTTTGGGGCTGAGGCCGCTGAGGCTCAGAGACCTGGAGGACTCCCATTCTAGCCCTCTAGAGTGGGAATGGGGGTGAGGGCAGCAGAGTTGAGCCAGCTCCTGGCCAGTCCAGAAAGCAGGTGTGATGGGGCTAGGAGGAAGAAGAGGCAGAGAGGATTCAGGACCTCAGGGGTTATTATTCTCAGGTGCCTCTTCCCAGCAGTGGCTGTCAGATTCTGCTCAGGAACTCTTCCCTGGCCTTCAGCCCCTTCCCAAGGCCAGAGAGATGACAGGGTTGGTTCTTAGACACCTCCTACCACCAACCCTGCTTCACTCCTGGCACAGAGTAGCTCCCTCCGGAGCTACATGTTCCCAGAGTCTGCAAGGACCTCTGCAAATTCCCAGGGCAGAGGAGGGACTCTGCCCCCTGTCCTGGCACCTTGGGGAACAACCTCAGAATTAGGCACTACTTCAGTGCCCAGTCCACCCACTTGCCCTCACCCAGGCCCTCCTCCACCCCCTGCATGGCCACGGGCTCCCTCTGTCCCTTGCAAACCACAAGAATCTCTCCTATTTGTCTAGGAAGAGTGAGTCTGAGGCCAGTGGATGAAGTGACAGAAGATAAAAGATTCCAAAAAAGGTGAGTGAGGAGACAGTTGAAGAGGGGGAGTTGGGGGAGTGGTGCGTAGACAGAGATCAAGCACCCTATCCAAGGGAGCAGCCGGGTCTTGGCATTTGGTTTGGCCTCTAGTGTTCCCAGCACTAAGCTGGCACCTGAGGGAGCCCAGTGATCCCCCAAGGAGTAGCAGTGCAGCAGAGGGGGTGGTTCATGCCCCTTCTGTGCTTGGGTGGCTCCTAGCTGCTCTGTGCCTCTGCTTTACTGGGGTTCCCTCCATTTCTAGTCTACTCTCTGGGATAGATTTGGGAGATTCGAACCATCAAGGATGAAGGAGGAGAAGGAAAGGGGAAGAGAGCAGAAGCAAGGTGGTCCAGTGGGAACAGGGCAGGTTTCTGCGCTCAGGGTCTTCTACCCACATGCTGCCTGGCCTTGGGCAAGTCACTTGACTTCTATTAGCCTCCACTTCATTTCTTCCTTTTTATATTTAAATTTTGTTTAAGCTGAATTGCTAGTACCTTCCCGTGGTTCAAATCCCAAAAGATTTAAGAGCAATAGGGAGAGAGATTTCCCTGGCAGTCCAGTGGTTAAGACTTTGCCTTCTAATGCAGGGGGTGCGGCCAAACAGCCAAAACATAAAATAGAAGCAATATTGTAGCAAATTCAATAAAGACTTTAAAAATGGTCCACATCAAATATTACTCAGCCATAAAAAGAAACAAAATTGAGTTATTTGCAGTGAGGTGGATGGACCTAGAGACTGTCATACAGAGTGAAGTAAGTCAGAGAGAGAAAAACAAATACCATATGCTAACACATATATATGGAATCTAAAAAAAAAAAAGGTTCTGAAGAATCTAGGGGCAGGACAGGAATAAAGACGCAGACGTAGAGAATGGACTTGAGGACACGGGGAGGGGGAAGGATAAGCTGGGACGAAGTGAGAGAGTAGCATCGACATATATACACTACCAAATGTAAAATAGCTAGCTAGTGGGAAGCAGCTGCATAGCACAGAGAGATCAGCTAGGTGCTTTGTGTCCCCCTAGAGGGGTGGGTTAGGGAGGGTGGGAGGGAGACACAAGAGGGAGGGGTTATGGGGATATATGTATACCTATAGCTGATTCACTTTGTTATACAGCAGCAACTAACACAACATTGTAAGGCAGTTATACTCCAATAAAGATGTTAAAAAAAATGGTCCACATCAAAAAAAATCTTAAAAAAAAAAAAAAGCAGTAGCGAGAAAAATATCTCCGTTCTACCTCTGTATCCCAGCCAACCAGTTTCCCTTCTTGGTGGCAAACAATGTTATTAGGGTCTTTTGGTACATTTTCCAGAGCTAGCTTAACCTATATTTGAGCAACATATGTAATTCCTCCCTTTTACACATTGAATACACATCACCAGGCACTTTGCTTTTTTTCCCTAAATGATGGATTATCGTTGGAGATCATTGCATGCCTCAGTACATATATCATTTCCTCATTCTGTTACAGCTGTCTGGATGGGCATTGCACAGATGGCCCACAGTGTATTTAGCCAGCCCTTTACTGATGGCTTTTAGGTTGTGTCCAGGCTTTTTGAGTATCAGTTTGCTCATTTGTAAAATGGGTACAAATAATCCTACTTTGTAGGACAGTCGTGAAGGATTCAAGAGTATGTTTGCAGGGTCAAGTGCTCAAAACATGGCAGTCAGCATTATTGCTCCTTCCATGTCACAGCCCTCCATGGGACCATGCCCGGTCCATTCTTTAAGACCCCTCCTAAATGTCATCTCCTCCACAAAGCTTTCCATGTTTTTCCCAGCAGAACAGTCTCCCTTCCTGCTCCCCTTTCTGACTGTAGTACTCACCACTTTCTACAGTGAGTTTGTGCCAGGCCGAGAGCTGCCTGGGGACAAGTCGTGCACCCTACCCGCCTCTGTGCCCCCCAGAGCACATGGCACAGTGGTGCTGGCACTGGGCACTGGGAGGGCTCCTGCCTGGAGTCAAGCAGGGTGTGTGCTTCTCTCTGCAGGATGCGTGAGAGGGCCACACAGAACTGGAGCACGGGCGGCTGGCTGCTGGCACTTGGCCTGGTCTGGCTGTGGACCCACCTGGCCTCGGCTTCCTTGCAGCCTCCAACTCCACCAGGTCTAGGGGAGGTGGTGGGGCCCTGGGGCGGGCGGTTCTCCAGGATGCCTGGACACCACTGCACCCCGTTCCACAGCAGGCAGATCTCTGAGGCAGAGTAAGACCCACAGATGCGAGGGCAGGCCCATTCTCACCTTCCCTTCCATGCCGGAAGGTGTTCTGCAGGGAGAGGAGCCCCCGGGTCAGGGCTTAAGTCTAGCCTCCTGGCCTAATTTTGTGGTCTTCCTTCTGGGATGGCTAAAGCCGGTGTAAGCGGATGATCCTCGCCACGCATTGTAAGCCCTCGGGGCCCTGGGCCTCCCCCAGGGGAAGCCAGGAGCTGGGGGATGGTGTGGACTCCATCTTTCTCCTGCCCAGGGGCCAGACTCTGCCAGGGTGATGAGTGTGGCCTAAATGGGGAGGAAGGAAGGATAGGAACACAGATGTGGCAGGAAGATGTCATCCGTTTCCTCCTCCCCTGCAACTTGAAATCTCTTACCTACCCCTGCCCTGAGCTGGGAGGAGAGGCTGGAGGACAACTAGGGCAGGTGGGAGGGGGGCAGGGGTGCTGGCCTGGGCCGGGCATCTGATGGTGTGCTGGCCCTTTCAGTCCCCGTGAAGCAGGGCACCTGCGAGGTGATTGCTGCTCACCGCTGCTGTAACCGGAACCGCATCGAGGAGCGCTCCCAGACTGTCAAATGCTCTTGCTTCTCTGGCCAGGTGGCCGGCACCACCCGGGCAAAGCCCTCCTGCGTGGACGGTGAGTGAGAGGCTGGGACCCGGCAGGGAGGGCTTGGTCAGAGAGATAAGAAGGGCTGTCCAGGCTTCGCCATCTGCTGGGGATACAATTTCATGCCCAGCTCAGGGCTTTCACTGTTGGAGTCTCAAATGATGGGGCCACCTCTGGGAGGAGGGGCACAGATGTGACCATCGCCATCCCATAGATGAGGAAAGCCCTGTCATAAGCACACACCCTCCCTCCTGGCCACACCTACTGCCTGGCACATATGCGGATTCATTTCCTCACACGATCTTCTCAGGCCTCCCGTCAGCCTCGTCACCTCACACCCACTCCTCCAGACGTTGACTTCTTCACCTGCGGCTCCTTCCCAGGCCTCTTACACATCCCCTCCTCTTGTTCTCAAGCCGGCCTTTACCCTCCCCTCACATGGACACACGTGTATCGCTTGGCCATGAATTCCTTCGTATCCACCCCTTTCCCACGGCCCCACCCATGCTTATTTTCTTACTCTCACATGGCAGCGCCATAAACGTGCCCACTTGTGCTCACAGGCACACACCTGCTTGTGCGCACTCCCTCAAATGGCCTGCATGCTTGCTCACGTACACCAAGGGGTATGTTGAAGACTGTGCCTCTCTGCTAATGATGTGGTGGCTCAACTCAAGGGTTGCCTTAGAGACAACTTCCCCCGCCTTCACCCCTCTCTGTCTTTGGTGAGATGTAGGGGTCAGTGGGGTTGAGGTTGGTATGGTTGTGTCCCAAGGCCTCAGCCTGTGTACTGCCCTTCCGGGCAGCCTGGAGTAGGAAGAAGACAAGGGAAATGCAGGGCTCTAAGCCAGGGTGTGTAAAAACATGCCCTTATTCTGCACGAACCACTCCCACGCCCACAACTGCATGCTGTACTTGCAGAGGACTTAGAGCTGCCCTCACTGCTTCCTGCTCCCACAGCCTCCATCGTCCTGCAGAAGTGGTGGTGTCAGATGGAGCCCTGCCTGCTGGGCGAGGAGTGTAAAGTGCTCCCGGACCTGTCGGGATGGAGCTGCAGCACTGGACACAAAGTCAAAACCACCAAGGTATCCAGGGAGAGACACTTCATCGCAGCCCTACTCTTCCCCCTTCGCTGGGGGCAGAAAAGGGGACACAGGAACCCTGGGGTCTAGGATGCCGGTTTCCCAGGCTGAGATCTGCAAGCCATGTGGGCTCATCCCCGGACAGTCTCCCCTGGGTTTGTCTAGACTCTGGGGACTGAAGTCCAAGGTGTCCTTCTGGGCATATTCCTGATGTTCCTGAGGCCTTAGTTTCCTTCTCTGCCAAGAATGAGTTTGCCTTCCAGAACATGTCAGGTCCGTAGAACAAAGTAGAGAATTGAGGGAATTATCTAGATAATTGAGAGGGGAATCTCTGCAATTGCCATTCTGCCCTCCCACCCCTGCTGCAGGCCCACCCCCACATTCCCACGATTCACTCCCTGTAGCTCACACCTGCCTTTCTCTGGTTGAACTGCTGTGCTGACACCAGCCGAGAGGATTATTATTTCCATGGTTTGCTGCCTGCCCCACAGAACAAGGGATGATCAAAATTTTATCGAACTCGTTAGCAGTTCCATGTGTGTCACGGTTAATCCGTTGTATTGCTCTGTCATGGCTGTTTGTACAGATGGGTGACACTGTGGGGCAAGTCAGAACTCTGCCTCCTGCCTTCCCTCCCCACCATCACACCCAGCAAACAAGCAAGCAAAGAAAACAATACAGAAGGAAAGGCGGGCTCCGGACTTCTAAAGAGAACATTTTCATAGGGCACAGAACAGGAGCTACAGCAAGAAAAAGTGTGGCTGGATCTAAAGTAGAGCTTCCTATCTGCAGGCAGGCAAGGGACACAGCCATTCTGAGTATATTTAAGACTAGAAGAGACCCACCCCAGAGCTTCTGACATTTGTCACTATTGTATGGGTCTGGATTTGTAGGCTGTAGATCACTGTGCTTGCAATTTGGTAGCTACTCTGAAGCAACCAGCGGTGACGCAAGGCTGATTTATGTTTGCATGGGCCACCCAGCCACACTTTCCCAGTCTGGACTGCTTTAGGGGAAAGTGACCTGCATATCCTGGGGAATCTCGGGCACACTGGCACGGGACAGGCATTCCCTTCTCTAACCTTCCCGCATCACTTGCTCTCTAGGTCACACGATAGCTCTTGGGGGTCATGACCTGACAGCTTGATTGAGCCACCCACTGGAGAATGGTGTCCAGTTATCAGCTGGCAAATATGGAGATTCACTTCCCTGGACCCACACCCTGTGCAAAGTGCAGCAGCACTCTTTCCAGAGGTATTGCAGTTAAGCTTCTCAGCAGATACGTCCTCATATCTCCAGGCCAATCTCCAGCCACATACCTGTGGTGCTGGGTTCTCCCTGGGGGACACAGAAGAAGGTCAAGATAGAATCCCTACCCTTAAGGAAAGTTCAGTCAAGTTGAAGAGCTGACAAAAGGCAATCAAGGTAACTTAGATTAAAGTGTGTGGTATCAGACTGGTTTCTGGCCCATATGCAGTGAGCATGTTGGGGACCATTCACCCCACTTCAGTTGAGGAGACTCCCACAGCCCTTCAGCCACCCTCTGGCCACAGGGCACAAAGACATAGGTCATATTCACCACGCACTACTTCGGTGGGACCTCACAACGGTCCGAATCCCCGGCAAGCTGCTGACCTACTGAAGGAAAACACTCTCCCCTGATGCCAGACCGGCTGTATCTCATTTGGATGGGGCTGAATTGACTTGGGGAAGGAAAGCAGAGATGAAGCCAAACAACTTTACAGAAAAGCTTCTGCAGAGGCCTTGCCTGCTTCGGACACACTGGGTATGGGCTGGACAGGACTGTAAAATCACCCCCACCCAAGCACCCCAGGTTTTTGTTTGTTTGCTTCTTTTAACAGATGAGGAAACTGAATCCCAGAGAAATGAGGTGACTTGCCCAAGGTGTCACAGCTTGGGCTCCCAAATCTCTAAGACGGCTGACCTTTCACTTAGCCTGGATGTTGGGATTCCAGCCTGGGCTTTCCATGCTGTTTTTATCTCAAGAACAGGAACCTGCAAAGAATGGGCTGGACAGCTCAATGATTTTGAGCAAGAACTTTTACAAAGTTCACTCCTATCTGAAATAATCCAGAATACCTACCCACAAGGATGCAGGGCCACTGGGTCTCCACTCTGCCCTCAGCCCCAAAACTTCCAAACAGAACCCATGACAGCCCAGAGGTCACTCAGCCCAGTTACAGCTGGGCACTCTGAGCTGGAAGCCTTGTCCACTCTAACCCGTCTTTTCCAGAGTCCTTAGGCTGTGCCTCTCAGTGGCTCTGGCTCCAACAGAGGGTCTGGGTGGCGTCCAGGGCTAGTCAGAGTCCTCTTCCTTCAAAGGCCCTGCTAGGCAGCAGGGGAGCCCCTGCGCTGGATGGAGCCTCTGTCCAGGACTGAAGGTCAGCCAGTCAGGCTGCACCCTAGGTGGTCTGCGGATGACACACAGGCCTCAGGGACTCAGAGACGCGAATTACTTGGATGTCTCATCAATAAGAGAATTACAGCCTCAGTGACTGCTGGCATCAGCTGGGATCAGGTAGGATCAGCTGGGATCGCCAGGACTGCAGGGTGTGATGGGGCCTTGAGGGGAGGGGCGTCAGTAGAGACCAACTGGGAGAATGCTGAATTCTGACCCTCAGAGAAGATAGATCAGATGACGGGTTGAGGCTGAGAGTCTCAGTCCCTCGCTGCTTCTCTCCCTCCCTCCCCATGCAGTAGAATCAAGACCGTTGACCCCACTCCAGGGTTGATCTTTTTTTTTTTTGAGATGTTCTTTTTTTTTTTTTAAACATCTTTATTGGAGTATAATTGCTTTACAATGGTGTGTTAGTTTCTGCTTTATAACAAAGTGAATCAGTTATACATATACATTTATCTTCTTGTTTGCCTTTTTGTTGTTTTTGGTAATGGGGTGAACAATGATGCTGGCCTCCCACTAGGCTGTAGATGTCAGAACTCTGACAACTTCGAATCTCTGCATATAGTGGGGTCACAGGGTGGGGTAGTCAAGGAGTAGGTCAAAGGTTGTCATCACCTCCTTCAAGGTTGGGGAGTGGATTAAGGTATTGGCACTCTTTCTGGAAAGGATAGTAAATATTTGCAGGCCACATACAGTCTCTGGCATATTCTTTGTTTTTGTTGTTGTTTATTTTGTTTCATGTTGTTTTAAAAAACCTTTTAAAATATAAAAACCATTCTTAGCTCAAGGGCTGTACAAAACCAGGCCCCAGGCACTTTTTGGAAGGTTGCCAACCCCAATAAACCTTTGAAGGCAGGCCATCTCTGCAGCTTGGGTCTGCCTCCCGGCCTGCCTTTGGTGCAGTGGGAACCTGAGCGTGAGGGGTGGGTCGGGTTTTGTTTTTCTTCTAATGTTCCTTGAGAGACTGGTGAGTGAATTATTTAGGCTACAAATGAGACAGCTTTAGCGGAGTCGGACAATAAGAGCCTGCTCTCCTTGAAGCCAGGATGCAGGCTTCTCTACTCCCTCCCCATCCCTCAAGACTGTGTCCAGGAGGGAGGGAGAGGGCTCCAGCCGCCTGCGCATCTGCTGCATCCATAGCCAGTGGGCTGTGAGCTGGGGGATGGTGCTGTACAAACTCCCCCCAAGCTGCCAACTACCGCCCACCCCTGCCCCAGCCAGGCTCCTTGATCCCTGACTTCCCTCATCCCTGCTTCAGAGAAGACCTCCTTCCTTTGGCACATGCTGGAATTTGCTAATTCATTTTTTTAACCCCTCAAAGCCTCCATTTCCTCCTGACCTAATCATATTTATTTGGTGGGCTTTGAGGGGTATTCTTTATATGGCCAGGAGAGCCCCACACAAGAGGATCTGATGGAGAAGGGAAAGCTTCTCACCTCCCAACAGAAGCTCCCTCAGGTCCTGCTTCCAACTAAGTCAACATTTGTACACATTTTGTAGCTGCTTCAATGGCAGTATAGGAATGCAAATTAATTTTCCTGGAGCATAGGGGTCCTGGATCATTTGTGTTCCTTTTCTCCCCTTAGTGGGATGGGCTCTCAGATTTCCTGAGGTTAGCTGGTAACCCTACCCACCCAGCTTCGGAAGGTTGCCAACTACAGAAGATCATGTGGCTACTTTCTGTGGCCTCCTGGCAGTTTCATTAAGGTCTGTGAGTGACATCCTAATTAATGGCTCCAGACAGTTGGCTAGAGTTGAAGCCGCAGCTTCCTAAAATCACAAGCTTAGAGCTAGAAGGGATTTAAGAGACCTTAGCCAATTCCCTCATTTGACAGATGAGAAAAGGAAGGCTCAGAGAGGTTAGGTAATTTGCTCAAAGTCACACAGCAAGCTGGTGGCATGTGCTGCCCAGTGATCCAGACAAGTGCTCTTTACGCTATTGCACATTGCCTCTTACTCTAGTATAGATGACAGCCCTGAAAAGAAGCCAGAATTTCAGCAAGGATGAATGTGAAAGAGGCTCACTCTAAAATCACCCAACCCTGTGAGTTCCAAAGGACAGAATAAAGAAGAATGGGAAGCTTTTAGAGATATATACACAGAAAGAGGGGAGAAGGGACAAAAGGGGGGAATTGAGATCACTCAGAAGAACATCAAAACACCAAAGCACCACACAAAATAATGAGAATAAAACTTGATTTTTATCCTTTTTGGAGGAGACAGAATGGAGCTCCTGTCAATCTTTGGGAGACCTGTGCAGCAGCTTTGATGGTTTCAGAATTCTTTGGAGCCTAATGCAGGGGGCTGCAAACCAAGGCCCATGGGCCAAATTTGGTCCACCACCTGTCTTTGTAAATAAAGTTGTATTGGAATGTAACCATGCTTATTTGTTTATTATTGTCTGTGACTGCTTTCCTACTATGAGATAGCAGAGCTAAGTCGTTGCAGAGAAACCATACGGCCTACAAGGCTTAAAATATTTACTGTTGGACCCCTTGTAGAAAACTTTTGCCAACCCCTGCCCTGGCGTTTTTATCAAATCTTTCTCAATACACGCTGACAATTTGGAAAATGATGACTGTATGTTGAATTTCTAGGTTTTCGGTTTTTTATTTTTGAGTCTGTGCTTGTGTCCCCTTTAATCCCTTCCAGTGCCACTTGTGAGCTCTAACAACCAAAGAAACGAAGAAACAACGACTAAGACAGAGGCCAAGAAAAAGACTTGGAACAGATGGAAGCTTCCCTGATATGTTGTCACACCCCAGATCAGCTCAGTTCACATTTCCCAAGGTCATGTAAATTCTTTTTTTTTTTTTTTTTTGCAGTACGCGGGCCTCTCACTGCTGTGGCCTCTCCCGTTGCGGAGCACAGGCTCCGGACGCGCAGGCTCAGCGGCCATGGCTCACGGGCCCAGCCGCTCCGCGGCATGTGGGATCTTCCCGGACCGGGGCACGAACCCGTGTCCCCTGCATCGGCAGGCGGACTCTCAACCACTGCGCCACCAGGGAAGCCCAGGTCATGTAACTTCTACTTTTAAACCTCAGGGAAGTAACTGCAAGTGCACCCATGTGTAAAGATGTAATTGTGTACGCATGTATGCTGCTGGTGTTTCTGTGCATCTGTGGATTTGAGCAACTCCATGCTCAAAAGCAAGGCTGATATTCAAAATAGATAAAAACTAGCTCACCACAGAGACTGACTAATCAAGGCAAATGCCAACCTGTACGTCAGACCAGGGCACGCTGACTGCACAAAGCCCAGTGCGTTTCCACTCCACCTGCTGTGGCTGAGATGGGACTTCAGAGTAGGGGAGCAGCTAAGCTGGTTCTTGATTTCCTTGGTCTTGTGATGTGTCACTGAGGGTGGGTCTGGGTCCAGAAGCTACTGGACTCAGATGGCTATAAACATTGTATTTGGAATAGACATATAGACTGGGCATAAGGAAGAGCAGGCAACTGCCTTTCAAGCCTTACATAAGGGTACACACTCCCCTTTAGTCTGGCTTAGAGGGATAGGATTCCAACCATCTTCAAAGGCTGGGTTGACTTCCATGCTGGGTGATTGGCAGTACACAATCGCTTCTACTAGTGAATGTCTACCTTGTGTCAAGCACATTAGGCTCTTTATATAGGTAACAGTATATTAAATGGGACTCTTCCCATCTCAAGATGTGGGCAGAGGCCTCAAAGGTGAGGAAAAGAATAATAGGGATCAGCTATTATCAGCTACCACATTCTAAATCAAGATGCTAGACTAGGGACTTTGCTGGTGGTGCAGTGGTTAAGAATCCGCCTGCCAATGCAGGGGACACGGGTTCGAGCTCTGGTCTGGGAAGATCCCACATGCCGCGGAGCAGCTAAGCCCGTGCGCCACAACTACTGAGCCTGCGCTCTAGAGCCCGTGAACCACAACTACTGAGCCTGTGCACCACAACTACTGAAGCCCACGTGCCTAGAGCCTATGCTCTGCAACAAGAGAAGCCACCGCAATGAGAAGCTCATGCACCGCAGCAAAGAGTAGCCCCTGCTCGCCACAACTAGAGAAAGCCCGCACACAGCAACAAAAACCCAATGCAGCCAAAAATAAATAAATTAAAAAGATGCTAGACTATATCTCAGATTTGTAAAATGGATGGTCCATAGGGCTTTACTCCCCTCCAGACTGTATAACAGAGGGCTAAGAGCTGAGGCTGAAAGGCAGGTAGTATTGAAGGTCTGTCTGGAGTGAGTTGTCACTTCCTTTCTCTCCCAGCCAAGGGGAAGGTTTAGGTGTCGATTCTGTCTTTCACCCACTTAAGAGGGGAATTGCAGAAAAGAACTCCAAGAGCTATTGGAGTATGAGGGACAGAGGGACTCAGGACTGAAAATAATCTAGCAGTGATTGTGGCTGGCTTGTGGGCCTGGATAGTGAGTCTAAAAAACTGTTTTGGGTGTGAGCCGTACCTCCAGAGCTTAGCAGAGCATGGATGTTTGTATGTTTTCCAAGGGCCAGATGTGGACTGCCCAAGAGGGCTGCCTGGAATGGAGAGGTGCCCCACATAGGGAAAGACTACCAGAAGCCATGAGGCTGAGAGGGAATCACAAGTGGCCAGAGAGAGGAGGTACCGGTACGTGGGGGATCCCCAGCAGCAGGGCATCTTCCAAAAACCCAGGAAAATGTCCTAGATGACAACGTCCAAACCTGAGATTGAAAGAGATTTAGACTCATAGACATTAAATAATTTGCTCAGGATCAAGCAGCTAATAAATGGCAGGTGGTGGTTTTATACTGTGTTGACTTGGGTAAGCTGGAAATACATTTTCCAGAATCCTCCTCCCTGATGGTTTCTGATCACAGTTGGCCAGAAGATTAATTTGTGAATGATTTAGAAGAGATAAGTGCAGTGGTAGTAATTACTTTCTGAAGGTTTTCCTGGTTAGAAGTGCCACCAGGTTCCAGGCTGTACCCATTCTCCCTCGTTCTACAACAAGCTTTCTTAGCAACCCCCAGGCCTTCTGACCAAGAGCAACCCAGGCCAACCACCAGATGCAGAGGCAACAGGCTTCCGTGTAAACTTCTCCACCAACTCTCTAGGATCCTGCTCTAACAACTGGGCATGCCTGACTTCAGAAGGGTTGATGAGTGACTATTCTTTGATCCTCCAACTTCTCCATTCATACTCTGATTTCCCCAGTTATTCCAAAAATGTGTAAGCCTTGTTCCTAAAATAAATCCCTTGTTTCATAATATTCTTAGTGTTTCTCCTTCCCTGACTGAACCCTTTCTAATATCATTAGTATCAATATCAAATCAGTATCAGATACCATTATAGGTACTGGAAATTGTTCCAGAGGAACAGAACTTTAAGGATAGGACTCTTGAAATTGATCTGTTTAAAGGCATTAATGACCCTGTTGCTAATGGTAAAAGAGACACTGGTAGACCGTGGCCGGCAGTGGCAAGACAGATACATTAATTATCACCTGTAGACAACTGTAATCAAATACCTATAGGAGGCAAGGCTTTGGGTAACCAAGTATTTGCTGCCACCGAACAATTTAATGGAAATAAAGAGTGTAATGGAGTTAGTTGGTTTCTTCTAAGTGCACCCAAGAACTTTGAAAGAAAATTATGAGCTCAGGTCTTCAAATTCCAGCTGAAGTAAGGAGTAAAGGAGTAGGATAGTTCTATGATTACCTGAAAAGAAACCCTATTTCCTATAGCTGCAGGGTTGAGATTTTTGAAACCCAAACTCAAAGTAGTCAGGTGGTAGTCTCTACTTTCATTTTAGTAGAATCATTGTTGTGTCCCCTGGTGGAGACATTCTTCCCTTGGGGACTAACACCCTTAAACCAGCCCTGCCCAAAGTTTTAGGAACAGGAAATAACATTTGGCTGGTGAATCATTAGAGTTAGGAATGAGAAGAGCCACTCCCACTTACCCCATGCTGGTTCACCAGCACACGCAATGAGGGCTATGATGGTGGGCAATGTCAAGTGGAAACCTCTAGAATGGCCTACCAAAATGGTAAGCTCAAGGCAATTTCACTCCTGGAGGGATTGCAAAGATTAGTATCACCTTCAGAACTTGAAGGACGTAGTAGTGGTGATTCTTACCTCTTTCAACTTGCCTATTTGTTCTTTGCAGAAAACAGACAGATCTTGGACAATGACAGTGGGTTATCATAACCAGGCAGACTCCATTTTCAGCTTCTGTTCCAGACATGTTTTCTTTACTGGAGAAGACATCCCTTGGCACCTGGTAGGCAGCTATTGATCTGGCAAATGTTTTTTCTTTATACCTGCCTAGGGGAACAAAATTTGCACCCTAAAATATCTCTTTGGCAGGTGGATTATTTCCAGCTAAAAACAATCTATGCCCAAAAAACTCAGGAAGAATCTTTGACCTTACCCCTAACTACCTGAACAATTTAGATAGAGGGCCTGTCATAGGAATAGAGCTATCACTGAGATGTCTGCAAAGAACATGGGCTGGGTGTGGTGGAGGAAACTCTTAGAGATCAGAGTCCACTCTGTGTCCCATATTCTCTGCATAGTGCAGCAAACTTTTGTTTACCAAACATTTGCTTTTCCATCTCCTTCCTCCCCTTTGAAGTTCCAAACCATTATCCCCAACACCCTCTTTTGTCTTTAGCTGAAGATGGTATTTAAGGTGAGGGTTTCAGCCATTTTGGTGAGTTACTCAGCTTTCCTGAGTCTCTCCCACATATACATGTTATTAAACTTTTGTGTGATTTTCTCCTGTTAATCTGTGTCATGTCAATTTAATTCTTAGATGAGCCAGAAGAAGCCAGAAGGGTAGAGGAAAATTCCTTCCTCCCCAACGCCTGTTAATAAAGATCACCCAAAGCAGTTTACTTTCAACTGGCAGGGCCAGCAATACACTTTTACTCTCCCTCCTCAAGGCTTTATCGACTACACGGATGCTATCATGCTAGATGGATCTGGCGAGTAGAAGGTTGCTAGTACTCTAGACACTGTGGCAAGAGACACGCATGCCAGATGGTGAGAAATAAATCCCACAGAAATTTAGGAGCTTGCCACCCTGGTAAATTTTCTAGGGACCCAGTGATCTGAGGCTATGTCAAGATACCCCTTCTACAGTGAAAGACAAGTTGCTGTCTCTGGCTTCTCCTACCAGAAAAAAAGAGCTTAAATGCTTAGCAAGCCTCTTGAAATTTGAAAATATCCTAAACTTCGTTTGGACATGCTGCTCTCATTTATCAGAAAAGTCAAATGTCTGCAAGTTTTGAGTAGGACCCAGAACAAGAGAAGGCTCTACGGTAGGTATGGGCTGTCGTGCAAACTTATCTGCCCCACAGGCCATGTGAACTCTCACAGTGTCTGCACTGTATGGAGTTTTTGGCAGCCTCTGAAGACGAATCGCAGAGCAAACCCTTAGGATTTTGGATCAAACTATGCCATTCTCCTCAGATAACTATTTTCCTTTTGACAGATAGCTTCAATTTTATTGGGCTCTACTACATACTGGATGTTTGACTGTGAATCACCAAGTTACCGGGTGACCTGAGCTGCCCATCATAAACAAGGTGTTATTTGGCTATAAAGGCATAAAGATGGGCATTCACAGCAGTATTCTGTTATCGGGTGGAAGTGGGCTTCATACGTGATTGGACTTGAGCAAGACCTAAAGGCAAAAGTAAGTTGCAAGAACAAGTGCCTCAGGTTCCCATGGCCCCTCTTCCTGCAAAACTGCCTCCTCTTTCTCACACCTCTGGCCTCATGAGCAGTTCTCTATGACCAGCTGACTGAGGAAAGAAAAAAGTCTGACCTGCTTGACTGCTGGTTCTGCATGGTATGAGTTGGTTCTGCAGGATTTGAATTATTTCTGCCAGAAGGTGGAAAGTTGCAGCACTGCTGCCCCACTCAGAGAGGACCCTAAAGTAGCGGTCCCCAACCTTTCTGGCACCAGGGACCATTTCGTGGAAAACAATTTTTCCACGGACGGTGGGGGATGGGGGATGGCTCAGGCCGTAATGCGAGCGATGGGGAGTGATGGGGAGCGACAGATGAAGCTTTGCTTGCCCACTGCTCACCTCCTGTTGTGTGGCCCCAGGGGTTGGGGACCCGTGCCCTAAAGAATAATGGTAAAGGAAAATCTTCCAGTGCGTAAACATTTGAGCAGTACACATGGTTGCTCATTTTGCCTGGAAGGAGAGGTGGCCAGAGGTATAGACATACACTAAAAAAAAGCGTGTGAAATAAATTAAATTAAAAAAAAAATGTGTGTGTGTGTGTGTGTGTGTGTGTGAGCGTGAGCGTGTGTGCGTGCTGTGGCTAAAAATTTGACTTGATGTTCAGGATATCGGAGAGAATGTGTTTGGAAAATTGGTGATAAGAAAGTGCGGAAGAGGTACGTGGATGAACCACTCTAAACTGACACAAAGTGTGAAGGTACTCATGTCCCACGTGAATGTTCACCAAAGGGCAACCTCATAAGAAGAGGATCTTAATAGTCAGGACACCAAGATGCCACATTCTTTAACCAACCATTTCCTCCAGTCCTCCCTGTCTTGGCCCAATTGCTGGTGATCAAAGTGTACACAGTCTAAGATTTTAAAATTAGAAACTTTTCAATGTCTTAATTTTTTTTGTTTTATGTTTTTTTCTGACTGAGCTGCATGACTTGCTGGATCTGTTTCCCAACCAGGGATTGAACCAGGGCCACAGCAGTGAAAGCGCCAAGTCCTAACCACTGGACCACCAGGGCATTCCCTGTCACAGTTATTTTTATCCTGTTGTATTAAATAAATATTGATCGCCAAGTTTGTCTCAAAAAACAAAGTGTACATGGTGGCAAGAATAGAAGTTATGCATGGCTCAGCAACATGAGCTTCCATTCATCAAATCTGATATGGTTACAGCCACTGCTGAGTGCCCAGCCCACCATTATCAGAGACCAACACTGAACCGTAAGTGTGGCACCACTTCCCAGGGTGAACAGCCAGCCACAGGCCATCACGGAATGGGCAAAGCTTCTCCTCACTAGTAAATACTTACTCTGGACATGAATTTTCTTTCCCTGCTCACATGCTTCTGCCAAAACTACTATCTATGGACTTCTAGAATATCTTATTCATTCTCACAGTATTCCACCAAACATACCTTCTGACCAAGGAACTCATTTAACAGCAAATGAAGTAATGTGCTCACGCACATAGAATTCACCGGTCTTATAATATGCCTGATCACCTTGAATTAAATGGCATGAAAAAATGGTAGAATGATTTTTTTTGGAATTCAGTTACAACGCTAGCTGAGCACTGGCACTGGGCAGGGCTTGGTTAACGTCCCTAGGATGCTGTATACGTCCTGAATCAGTGACCAATATATGTAGTAGTGTAGTCCTCCCATAGCCAGGATTCATGAATCTGAAAATCAAGGGGTTGAAATGGAAATGGCTCCTCAATTGTAACTCCTAGTGAGCCACTAGGGGAATTTTTGCTTCCCAGACCCACAACTTTGGGCTCTGCTGGTTTAGAAAATAATTTGTCTGCCTAGGTTAGTTATATATAAGTAAAATATATTAATATATATACTTTTCAGTGACGGTACTAGGTGAGGCATTTGCTGAAAGCAAAGGGAATATGGAATGAATAGCAGAGAAAGAAGTTAAAAATACCAACTTTGGGGCTCCCCTGGTGGCGCAGTGGTTAAGAATACACCTGCTAATGCAGAGGACACAGGTTCGAGCCCTGATCCGGGAAGATCCCACACGATGTGGAGCAATTAAGCCTGTGTGCCACAACTACTGAGCCTGCGCTCTAGAGCCCACGAGCCACAACTACGGAGCCCACATGCCACAACTACTGAAGCTCGCGCACCTAAAGCCCGTGCTCTGCAACAAGAGAAGCCACCGCAATGAGAAACCTGCACACTGCACTGAAGAGTAGCCCCCGATCGCCACAACTAGATTAAGCCCGTGCACAGCAATGAAGACCCAACGCAGCCATAAATAAATAAACTAAATATTAAAAAAAAAAACAACTTTGACTACATGACCAGTTATAGAAATGAAGACTGTAGTCGTTACAAGTATTTCTGCCTTACAGTAATATGAATGTATTAATTTAAATATTAACCAATTATTGTCTTCCATTTTCCCACTCATGAAAGTGATCAGGACTATTTACTACTTGAAGGCAAACAGGAAACTGTTTAGAAACTGCCCGAGATCTCATCCAGAACCACAAAAATGAATGCATACGTTGATGTTAAAGGTGAAGGTATGATAAAGAATAAAAGTGTTTCCTGCTTGAGCCCTACCACATCATTTTCATTCAATAAACTGGTTTCGCATACCTTGAATCATCTCATCTCCATAAAACCCTGTGAGGTAAATGTTATTAACAGCAGTTTATAGATGAAGATGCTCAGAGAGGAATAAAAAGCCTGAGAGCCTTCAATAGCTGTCTCACTACCTGGGAGGTCAGGACCAGGAAAAAGCACATGGTAAGTGAGAATCGAGGAGTGGACATTTTTTATGTGAATTGTCTCATTTAATCCTCACAACAATTCCATAAGGTAGGTATTACTATTCTGATTTTACAGACAAGGAATCTAAGAGAGGTTAAGTAAATTGCTAAAGATTACACAGCAAAAAAGCAGAAGTTTGAACCCGGGGCTGCTTACTTCTAAAGCTCATATCCTTTCACCACACATGAATTGTATTCTGGTCATCTCCTCAGGGACTGAGCTACTCAGAGTCCAAATACTTTACAATTAATGCTTAAGGAAGGTGAGAGGGGCCAGAGGATGGACTGGGTAATAAGCGCCATGATAGAGGTGGTCCTCTGTGCTACAGGAGGAACTATCTAGAAAAGAAACTAAATCCAGCATAGGGAAGGCATTCTGAGGACCAAGTCTTTAAAGTTGAGTGGGAATCAACCACGTGAAAGGGGCACATGCGCGTGCGTGTGTGTGTGTTGGAAGGAAAGGAGGCATAAAGTCTGAGGAAAAGCATTTGCAGAGGAGGAAGGCTTGAGACAAGTTCAAGTAAATAGCTAGCTGTGGCTGGAATATAAGGGATAAGGAGAGATGGTGAGAGATGAGGCTGAAGGTCAGTCAAAAGTGAGCTCAGAAAGAAGCTGGACACCGTGTGGTTTGAGTTCTATTTCAAGACAATGGAGGACCTTACAAGGGCCCAGGGGCAAGGGAAGAGGCAGGTTGCCACTTTAGACAGCTGTAAGACCAGATGACAGTGTGACTATACAGACAGGGAAACTAGTTACCAGTTTTAGCAATAATCCAGGTAAGAAATAATAAGGCCTTGAACCAAAAGCAGTGGTTGCCTGGGAGTGCAGAGAGGGGAGAGAGGAGGAAGATGAATATATTTTCAAACTCTGAAATCTCTCTCCATTCCCTAATGGATGCTTGCTTTTTCTCTTCCACCATCACAGAGGTCTGAGTGCCAGCACTGACCCCATTCACAAGACAAGTGACTGCCTATATGCTGCTTGAAAGACACGAAAAGCCCAGCATTCCAACATGCAGCCTTCGCCAGGGCCTGTAACCCCTCCGCTGGAGTCCCTTTTGGGGGCTGTATTCATATATTATAAAACAAACGTTTACTAAGCACTAATTGGTGCTTTTGGTTAATGACATTTTAATGGATCACCATTTGAAGCTTAGCTAATTTCAAGGCAAGGCTGGAAGAGGAATTTGGACATGGACTGTGGCAAGTCCAGGGGACCATGCCCAGGAATTCTAGGGTAAGAAAGGAGGGTACACTGCCCAGGAGGGACGGGCTGCTAGGTTGGGACAGGGAGTCCCTGCCATAAGGAATTCCCGCCCTTTAGCTCTCAGGAAGTTTAGGGCATTGGTCTTCCCTTTCACTCTGGTAAAGGTCAAGTTTCTCTTTAACTTCTCTTTATGCATATGGATTCCCAGACCTAGCTTGGTCTGTATGAACCAGAGCCTAGGCTCAGCCAAGAAGGCACCTGATGGAGCACCTTCTCTGATGTGTTTTTGGAGGACGATTGGGAAGAGGACGCTGAAAAGCTGTTCTTTTTTTTTTTTTTTTTAATTTATGTATTTATTTATTTATTTTTGACTGCATTGGGTCTTTGTTGTTGCACACGGGCTTTCTCTAGTTGCGGTGAGCGGGGGCTACTCTTTGTCGCGGTGCACAGGCTTCTCATTGCTGTGGCTTCTCTTGTTGTGGAGCACGGGCTCTAGGCATGCAGGCTTCAGTAGTTGTGGCACATGGAATCAGTAGTGGTGGCTCATGGGCTCTAGTGCACAGGCTCAGTAGTTGTGGTGCACGGGCTTAGTTGCTCTGTGGCACCTTCCTGGACCAGGACTTGAACCTGTGTCCCCTGCATTGGCAGGCGGATTCTTAACCACCGCACCACCAGGGAAGTCCCTGAAAAGCTGCTCTTAACAGGCGAAGACTTGCAAGCGCCATCAAGGCAGCCCTGGGCCCCTCAAAGCTCTGGAAGCTGACAGACCAAATTGCAGGAGCAGCGTAGCTGCCCCCAAATCCCACCTTGCACCATCCCTAAGCGCTAGCCAAGGACTACCCAAGAGGCATCGATGGCTGAGGGGATAGGAACGCTGAATTTTTCTCCTTGGGAGTGATACCCAGGACAGTCCTCAAGGCTGGATGGAGGTTGGAGGTTCGTTCTGTTGCTCTGCACAGGGAAGTCGAGTTTACCGTGCTGCCTGCACGAGCTCCCACTGGGTAGCCAGCCACCAGTCAGTGAGACGCACAAACCCTGTTTGCTTTTAGTCGCTGATTTTTAAAAATTAAGCTGCTTGCTAGTAAGCCGAGTGAACATCAACAATCTTTCCAGGAAAATCTTTTAATTAAGCTTACACAGAAACAATTGGTCACAATTGTAGACATTAGTCAATTAGAAGATGTAACTATTTACAATAGCCAGGTCATGGAAGCAACCTAAATGCCCATCGACAGATGAATGGATAAAAAGGATATGGCACATATATACAATGGAATATTGCTCAGTCAAAAAAAGGAACGAAATTGGGTCATTTGTAGAGATGTGGATGGACCTAGAGGCTGTCATAGAAAGTAAGTCAGAAGGAGAAAAACAAATATCATATATTAACACCTATATGTGACATCCAGAAAAATGGTACAGATGAACTGGTTTGCAAGGCAGAAATAGAGACATAGATGTAGAGAACAAACGTACTGACACCAAGGGGGGAAGTGGGGGTGGGGGGATGAACTGGGAGATTCGGATTGACATGTATACACTAATATGTATAAAATAGATAACTAATAAGAACCTGCTGTATTAAAATAAAAGAAAATTAAATTAAAAAAAAAAGATGTAAGAGAGGGAGAGGGAGCGAGAGGTAGAGTGGGGTCCCGGGTCGTGTGCGTGTGTGTGTGTGTGTGTGTGTGTGTGTGTGTGTGTGTGTTGAGTCCAGGAGACTGAAGGTTGTGTGTGCAAGATTTGCGGAGGGAGGTGTGTCTCTGCGGGCAGCGGTGGCGGGATGGGAAGGGTCTGTCGGTGCCCCAGCTGGAGCCCTTGAACCTGGAGGAGGAGTGCTGCAGGCAGCGACTCCGAGAGAGCGAGCCCCCTGCATCGCGAGATGCACCTCAGTGGGCAATCAGTGGGCCCGGAAGGCCGCTGGCCACTCCCAGCAGCGGGTCGGGTCCCGAGTGAAGGCTTTGCCTTCGGGAAGCGGGCCCGCGGAGAGGCGACTTCACCGCGGAAGGCGGAGGGCTGAGCCCCAACGCTGATTAGCGGGACTCGACGGGTCAGAGCAGGTCATCCCCAGGCTGGGCTCTTCCCCCTCAGGTACCCCAAGCAAGGCAGAGGCTTCTCCTTTCTACCCGGCACGGACGACCTCACTCGGACCCTGGTTAAGCGGGGCGCACCCGCCCGCCCCACTCCCGCCTGCTCCCGGAGCCGGGTGGCCCGCGGTAGGTGGCATCCTGCTCGCGCCCCGCCGAGTCAGGTCACCCTAGGTCTCGGGACGCGACGGTGCAATCCCGAGGCCTCGGGGACGCAAGGGTCCCCGCCGAGCGGACGCGCGCTCGGAGTCCTCTGGGTTCAGCCCGCGTCCGCTCGCCGTCGCGGGGGCAGGTGCAGGGAGACGTCACTGTTTCGGCTGAGTGGTCTGGGGCTCCGGCTGGACGCGCAACACCCCCTCCGCATTCGCGGCAGGATTGGCCTCCGCACCCCTAGCCCCACATCTGACGAGGCTGCGACAGTGAAGGCCCTCGCGCACCACCTCCCCCGGCCCAGGAGTACCCCAGAGCTGCTGAAGATGTTAACTCTTGAATTCCTGTCAGTGGCCGGCGCTGAGGCACTCGTGGAAAGTCTCCCGGCAGAAGGATCAGGGTCTTGCGGATGCAAATGGAGAGGTACGAAGGGTGCAGATATTGTCTGTGCAAATTGGAGCCCTATTAAATGCTGTGCCTCCTTACCTTTAAGAATCAACTTTACTGGGGCTTCCCTGGTGGTGCAGTGGTTAAGAATCCGCCTGTCAATGCAGGGAAAACGGGTTCTAAGCCCTGGTCCAGGAGGATCCCACATGCCGTGGAGCAACTAAGCCCGTGCACCACAACTACTGAGCCTGCGCTCTAGAGCCCGCGAGCCACAACTACTGAGCCCACGTGCCACAACTACTGAAGCCCACGTGCCTAGAGCCGGTGCTCTGCAACAGGAGAAGCCACCGTAATGAGAAGCCCGCGCACCGCAAAGAAAAATAGCCCCCGCTCGCCGCAATTAGAGAAAGCCCACGCGCAGCAATGAAGACCCAACGCAGCCAAAAATAAATGGATTTTTTTTTTTAAATCAACTTTACTGAGGTAGTTTATATACAGTAAGATACCCATTTAAAGTGGACATTTTGATGAGGTCTGAGACATTTGTACCCCCCTACCATGATCAAGATACAGAAAATTTCCATCTCCTCCAAAGTTCCTTTGTGCCCTGTTCCAGGCTACCTTCGCCGCCACACCTCATCCTGCCCCCACCCTCGCCCCCATCCCCACGCCTGGGCTCCAGGCAACCCCTGGACTGCTTTCTGTCACCACATATTATATTTTCGTATTTTCTAGAATTTCATGTACAGTGTGAACTCTTCTGTGTCTGACTTCTTTCAGACACAAAATGTGTCTTAGCATAATGTTGTTGAGAATCATCCATAATGTTGGAAGGATCAGTAGTTTACTCCTTTTTCTTGCGGAGCAATTTTGCATTATCTGGTTACACTGCAATTTGTTTATCCTTTCTCTTGTCCGTGGACATTTGGACTTTCCCCCAGTTTCTGGCTATTTTGAATTAAGCTGTTACGAACATTTGAACAAGTTTGTGTGGACATATGATTTCACTTCTGTCAGGTAAAAATCTAGACATGGAATTGCTGGGTTTTTCCCAAGTGGTCGAACCATTTTACAGTCTCATCAGTAGTCTGTGAAAGTTCCAGTCACCTCCACATACTCACCAACATTTGATATTGCTAGTGTTTTAAATTTTAGTTATTCTAGTAGAGGTCCAGCTGTATCTCATTGTATTTCTAAATTTCACTTCTCTAATAACTTACGATGCTGAACATCTTTTCATGTGTTCATGTTTTTTAAAATTCATATACCTTCTTTAGTGCAATGTCTATTCAAATCTTTTGTTCATTTTTATCAGGTTATTTGCTTTATGTTATTGAGCTGTAAAAGTTCTTTATGTATTTCAGATATAAATCCTTTATCTGATATGTTTTGCATATATTTTCTCACAATCTGTGGCTTGTCTTTACATTTTCTTAACTCTGTGTTTCAAAGAGTGCTCTACATTTGATGAAGCCCAATGATCAATATTTTCTTTTATGGCTTGTGATCTTGGGGTCTTATCTAAGAAATGTTTGCCTTATGCAAGGCTGCACAGATTTCCCCCTTTGTTTTCCTATCCTAAACATAAGTTTTAGCTCTGTGATCCATTTCAAGTTAAATGTGGTGTGAGGAGTTGAGGTTCATCTTCTTCTATATGGATATCCCATTATTCCAGTATCGTTTGTTGCATAGACTATTGTTTTCCTATTAAATTACCTTGGCACTTGTGGGAGCTAGCCTTTGAGATGGCACCTAATGAAAATCTTCCTTATTCAGGCTCCTGCATACTCCTCTTTCACACAGAATATGTCTGATCTGTGCAACCAATATCATGTTTGTCTTAGTTTGGGCTGCTATGACAAAAATACCATAGACTGTGTGGCTTAAACAGCAGAAATTTATTTCTCGCAGTTTTGGAGGCTGGGTAGGCCAAGATAAAGGTACCAGCCAATTAATTTCTGGTGCGGACGCTCTTCCTGGTTTGAAGATGGATGCCTTCTTGCTGTATCCTCATGTGATGGAGAAATGTATCATCTCTCTTGCGTCTCTTCATTTCAGGGCCCTAATCTCTTTCATGAGGGCTCCACCCTCAGGATTGAATTACCTCCCAAAGGCTCCACCTCCAAATACCATCATGTTGAGGATTATGGCTTCAAGATATAAATTTTATGGGGACACAGTTCATAGCAGTATTGCAGAAATCAGGGAGTATACCTTACAATGCAAGGTCATAAAAAAATCAGGGAATATACCTTACAATGTGAGGTCACCTTACTCTCTTGGATCACTCATCTCGGGGAAGCCAGCTGGATACTTAAGCTACTCTGTGGAAAGTTTTAACCTATGAATTTTAGGGGGGTACAATTCAGTCCATATCAGGAGGTCTACAATCTCCTTCCCCCTCTTCTGGCAGAGAAGACAAAGACTTGAGAACTCACTGATTTCCTGACACTATAGAAAAGTCTTTGCACAAACTTGGACATGTTTAACGCTTGCAAAACATTTGGCCATTGTCAAAGCATTTCTATATGCTTCGTCTTTTAGGTCTTTACAACAATGTGGGGCAGGGAGAGGGGGCAGTGAGCTGAGAACGTGCCTTATACTTGGGTATGAAGGATCACAACCTGACTTCCTCTTAGTTGACAGGCCAGTGGGAATAAGGAAGGCGAGAGGGGGACTGACATGGGGAAGGATGAAAAGGAGGGGACTTGTGATTTTCCAAAATCAGTGTCAGTGCCTATTTTTCTTTGAGGAAAGGGTTATTATAATCCTGGTCTTCAGATAAAGGAATAGGACTTGTTCAAAAACCACATAGCTATTAAGTGGCCAGACGCATAACCTGGTGCTCAGCTCTCAGGGCCTTGGGCATTGCTGCACACCTGAGTCTTGTGAAAACCACAGACCTGAAATTTAAGTCAACATAGACTCAGGAACCCAAGGTATCCCACTTAGCATGTGATTCTCTCTCTGATCCGCAAGTTCCAGGGCCTCGTGGGCTGAGGTCCTACCAAGTCTCTCAGTAGGTTGGTCTGGCTGCAGCTTGTCTCTCCCTCAACCTCCTAGCCTGCCTGGCATCGCAGATCTCAGCCAGCCTCCTCACCTGGAGCAGTCAAAGTGGAGACTGGAGGGTAGGAAGGACAGCTGTCCCATGTTGGCAGAGCTACTGCCTAGGGAGGGGGAGTACCAAGAGGGGCAGAGAGAGCAGTGGGAATGAGACCAAGAGTCAAAGAGGCTCATAGCAGCCTCTCTCGGAGCCACACTGCCTGGAGTCTTCCCTTGTCCCTGTGTTTGGCAGCCTTGGGTAGGTCAGCTGTGGCCTGGACTGGGAGTCCTTGTCTGAGAAGTGAGAGCTAGAGGGAATGGCTCCCAAGGCTCCTCTAGGCTGATGTCCCATGGTCGGTGCCTCACGACTGCCGGTCGTTCGGAGTCCACTTTCTCCAGGTCCCCCTCCACTCTGGTACCTGTCACTCAATGTGCCTCAAACCAAGTACTGGCTTCCCTCAGCCCCTGACAAGGGCTTCTGGAACTGCCAAGGCCCCAGGCTTCCAGAGAGGGCTTTGCTGTGACCTCTATACAGAGGAAGTAGACTGTGGCTTATCCAAGAGGCAGTGATGCACAGTGGTTCGGACTGTGGCCTTGAAAAACGGTCACTAGGGTTTGAACCAGGTCACACCACTTATTAGCTGAGTGCCTTTAGGAAAATTATTTAACCTCAGTGTGTCTGTTTTCTCTTTGCTAAAGTAGAGTTAATAACGGTATGTTCACAATGGTGTTACAAGGAGCACATGAGTCCATGAAGAGCAATTGGCATGAAATAAGCATTTGCTGTTCTGATCTCCTGGGATGGGAGAGGGTAGGGATGGGGATGTGGGCTGAAGGGAGCATGCTATCCCACCAAAGAATAAATATCACATCTGGGTATTTCCTCCTGTCCCTGGATCAGGGAAAACTAAATTGCTCTGAAATACACAGATGAAGGGTCTAAGAATGAGTTTCCTTTGAGGAGAAATTAGTCTGTGGCAAACGTTTCATTATGGGAGATGCAGAAGCAGCAGGGCTACCCAGCTGATCCTGCCTAAGCCTCCTCGTCGTTCCCCTGGCCCACTTGTGTCCCCGGCTGTCTCCTCTGAAGCAATGCCCCCTCTTTCTTTCTCCTGCCCCCCTACCTGCCGGCTAATGTCCTGGGTTGACGCTGCCCTCCAACACATGCTGGCCCAATATCTACTGTATGCATTCCTGCATGGCCTCTGGGGCATTAGATGTGTGCTTAGAGGTGAGAATTTATCCCCTGTCAGACCAGGAGGACCCTAGGAAGAACAGCCTCTTTTTTTCCCTCCCCAAGTTCACTCACATAGCATGGGGGAGGGGTGCCCATGGGAGCATAGGAATCATCTCTGTTACTTCTCAGCTCTCCCACTCCACTCCCTGTTCTGGGCTTCTGTGTGCTCAACGTTGGGGAGTGTGTGTGTGTGTGTGTGTGTGTGTGTGTGTGTGTGAGAGAGAGAGAGAGAGAGAGAGAGAGAGAGAGAGAGAGAGAGAGCTCCCTCTCTTTTCTCTCAGCCCGAGAAAAAAATTTATCCCCTGTCAGACCAGGAGGACCCTAGGAAGAACAGCCTCTTTTTTTCCCTCCCCAAGTTCACTCACATAGCATGGGGGAGGGGTGCCCATGGGAGCATAGGAATCATCTCTGTTACTTCTCAGCTCTCCCACTCCACTCCCTGTTCTGGGCTTCTGTGTGCTCAACGTTGGGGAGTGTGTGTGTGTGTGTGTGTGTGTGTGTGTGTGTGTGAGAGAGAGAGAGAGAGAGAGAGAGAGAGAGAGAGAGAGAGAGAGAGAGCCATCTTATTATTCTGACCCAGGCAGAAGAGAGGAGAGGAGAAAGTGAGCTCTGGTGGGAAGATATAGAAACCATTAAAACTGAAAGAGGTAGACAGGCAGACTCAGGCCCTGAAATGTCACTGCACCTGTAACGACAAGTAACACAGGACACGCAGAGCTCCAGGTGCCTCTGCTCATAGGGGCTGCACCCAGCCCTGGGCTCAGGGGAGGCACCTGAGGCATACAACCTCTCCAGCTGATGGGAAGTCCCACCCCAGTCCTTCTGCTCCCCCACTGACACAGGCTTTATTAATCTGGGGTAGGGACCGGAGGGGAGGAGGATGGGCTCCATGGTCGACATTCACCAAAGTCAGGAACTCAGTGAATGCTGTAATTTGCGATTAAAATTTTAATCCTTGTCTTAATGTCAGAAAACATCTGAGAATGTCAAACGTTGGATGCAGAGACGTTGATAGAAATGGTGGGGGAGGAGGAGTGGAATGAGCCCAGCTGCTTTAGTGGAGAGGGCAGGTTTGGCAGGCTGCTGGGGGCAGATGGGTGGGGGGAGAAGAAGAGAAAGAGAAAGTGGGGAGGGCTCCCTGCCTGGGGCTGGGGGCAGGACACGTGCTCTCCCAAGGGGGTTGGGTGGGCTGGACACTCCTAGTTGGTTCTCAGTGTGGGGAGGTAGAAAGAGCTTTTTTTCATTTTTTTAATTTACTTATTTTTAATTTGTTTTTGGCCGCGTTGGGTCTTCGTTGCTGCGCGCGGGCTTTCTCTAGTTGCGGCGAGCAGGCTTCTCATTGCGGTGGCTTCTCTTGTTGCGGAGCATGGGCTCTAGGTGCGAGGGCTTCAGTAGTTGTGGCGCACGGGCTGAGTTGCTCCGTGGCATGTGGGATCTTCCCGGACCAGGGCTCGAACCCGTGTCCCCTGCCTTGGCAGGAGGATGCTTAACCACGGCGCCACCAGGGAAGTCCCAGGTAGAAAGAGTTTTGACTTCAGAGTAAGGCTGACCTGGGCTAGCACCTGGCGGCGTGACCTTGAGGACAACAAACCTGCCTAATACAGAAGGATTACAACACAGTAACATTTCTTTCCACCAAAGTGTAGGGCTGGAATGGATCTAGGCCCCTGTTTGGAAGTCTGCCCGCCCCCCAAAAAAAAATCGAAAGGAAAGAAAAAGAAATCTCCATTCCTCCCCTTTTCTTTCCCCTTCCTCACTCCCTCCTCCTCTCCCTCCCCTTCCCCTTGATTCCTAACTCAGAGGGAGGAGGAAGACAGTCAGGGTGGAAAGGGCTGGGGCACTGGGCAGAGTGGAAGGGAGGAAAGATGGATTCGCAGCAGATGGGATGAAAGTGAGAAGGTCCGTGAGCCTGTCTCTTGTTTTGGTCCCTCCCAGTGGGTTCCTTGGCTCTCAGAGAGAAACAGTGGTCTCTGCCGTGCCCAGTCTGGGAAAATAAAAGAAGCCAATTAGTAATAATAGTGATGCTTGCAGAGTGCCTACCATCTGTTAGGCGCTCTTCTAGGCACTTTACCTGCAGTGACTGTTTAATCCCCACCACCACCCAACCCCAGGAGGTACGAGGCTTATCCCCACTGCCCAGGAGACGACAGGGTGGCAGCACAGAGAGGTTGAGGGACTTGCCCAAGTTCACACGATAAGAAGCAGCGTTTTGGGAGCAGGCCGACTCCATCTCTCCCCAAAGCAGCCCTCAAAGCTTATGGGAGGGAAGCCTGTGGCTTGATGGGGAGGAGGGAAAGTTCACATGGAGAGGGCCCTGGGGATTACTTTCTTGGCAGCTGGATGTTTTGACCAGAAGCAGCAGGTGAGGAGGAAGGAGCTGGCCAATTCCTGTTGGTCTGAGCAAGGGTTGGTCTACTACCCCCCTCGTTTTCAGGGCTCTGAGTGTGTGTGTGTGTGTGAGCAAGTGATGATGTGGACACTGTGAAACCACCCACTTCCTTTTCCCTTCTCTCACCTCTATCTGCTAGGCGAAGTGTGTAGACTCCTTCCCCTGTTTGTGACTGCCCAGAGTTGCTCTCAAGTCATTTGTGAAATACACAGCTTCTCAATTCAAGTGTAGACTGTAGTTGTACCCCTTTACACTTTGCCCGATTCAGAGACACGGCCTCTCAGAGCTGTGAGAAAACCTAGCTGTCATTTAATTACCCCCTGCTCTGAAGCCCAGAGACCACAGCTAGTTGGAGATACAAACAGGACTGAATCCCAGACTGTGGCACGGCTTGCCTATGTCATCTCTCTTCTCTCCATAACCACTCATATTCCACCCCTCAGACACACTTTATGCCAAGACCACAGTGTCTCGATTGCCTTAGCTTTGTAATAAGTATTGAAATCAGGTAGAGTTTGTTTTTCAATTTAGTTCTTCTTTTTAAAGTTGTTTGGCTATTCCAGGTCCTTTACATTTCCATATGAATTTTGTAATTTGGCTTGTCAATTTCTACAAAAAGCCCTGCTGGGATTTTGATTGGGATTGTGTGTGATTTGTAAATCAATTTGGGGACGAGTAAGTGGAATGTAAGCCTGAACGGAGTTGATATTACAGCATTTATCGCAGGGGTTTGAATTTGCCCGGTTACTGTTTTTCTCTCCCAACAGGCTGTAAACACGTTGAAGCCAGGGGCTGTGCTTTATTTACCATTTATTGTTTGCTGTTATAGCTCCAGCCCCAAACGCTGTGCCTGGCATGTAATAGTTGCTAAATGCATATCTGTTACAGGAACAAATATTTATTTGATCATTTATTTGTTTATTCAACAAAGAATGGATTTTTGTTTGCTTTCATTCTACTTTTTGTCTTCCTTACAGACAGTCTAATCCTATAAATGCTTGCTGAATCACTACCACGTTTGGAGGAACATACCCAAGGCTCTGCGTGTCTTTCTGAAGTGTGCGTGTCTGTGTGCGTGTGTTGCACACACGCACACAGGTCTGCAGGTAATGAGTGTGTTTAACATCACAGGAGACCTTCTTCTAACAGCCCTCGTTGATAGATGCCTTTCCATTTCTTTCATTCTAGGATTTATGGAGCGGCAGCTGTGGAAGACTAGGTGTTAAAAACATGTTAGGGGACTACCCTGGTGGCACAGTGGTTAAGAATCCGTCTGCCAATGCAGGGGACACGGGTTCGAACCCTGGTCCGGGAAGATCCCACATGCCGTGGAGCAACTAAGCCCCTGCGCCACAACTACTGAGCCCGCAAGCCACAACTACTGAAGCCCACGTGCCACAACTACTGAAGCCCGCATGCCTAGAGCCCGTGCTCCACAACTAGAGAAGCCACCAGAATGAGAAGCCACACACCACAACGAAGAGTAGCCCCCACTCACCGCAACTAGAGAAAGCCAGTGCGCAGCAACAAAGAACCGACGCAGCCAAAAATAAATAAATAAATTTATTTTTAAAAAAAAAGTTAGATGTGCTTCTCCTTTCTCTGCTAGTTTTTTTTTTTCTCTGCTAGTTTTTAAACTTCATTTTATTAGAAAATGAATCAAATAATTATGTCTATTCCTTCACCTCTGAAACATGGCTTTCCCCAGTCTGGAGCTAGGAGAAACGTTTACTTAGATTTAATGTAGCTGCTGCCAGCTGGTGAAGGCTGTGCCTCCTCTGAGGTCGGGAAGTTCCCTGCTCCATGGATGCTGTAGGAGCTGCTCCTGGGCTGGACAAGGCGCCGAAGGAAGTGACTCAGCTCCGCATTTCTCTTCAAATATGTTCTCTGCCATTTGACTGAAATGATTTCTACGGTCTAATTAAGTGAACGGTTAAAGCTTCTTTTTCAATCAAAATTCAATTCCAGCAAATAGTAAGAGGAGGAGGGAGACAGAGAAAACACTGATGAAGTTTATTTAAGCACCATGCTTCCTTTCTGCAGAAAATCAAATTGCTTGACAGAAAAATAGCTTCTTCCCATCAAGATCCATCAGCCTGAGTGTTCTTTACACTAACTAATCCATGTTAGGGCTCAACTTTGGTCCCACGGCAGAAGGACCAGACCGACTTGAGATTAGAATCTGGTGCTGCCACTTACCAGCTCTGTGGCTTCAGGCAAGTGACGTCACATTTCTGAGCCAGTTTCCTCACCCATGAAATGGTAGTTAATAACTCCTACTGTATACAATTCATATAATGATCCGAGAGCAATGTGTAGCATGCAACGAATAGCTATTGTGTGTCTCTGGTTTGTGGGCTGAGTGTGAGCACAGACCGACATGTGAGTGTGTGGGGCAGAATATGACCTGTGTGCGGGTGAGGTAAGTGCATCATGCGGGAGGGGGAGCGCGTGGGGTGCAGCTCTGTGTCAATGGACATCTGCACATCTGTGTGGCCGTGATCTCTCTGTAGGTGATGAGGTCCGCATTCTCCATCCTTCTTGTAGAGGTCTCCAGACAAGCTTGGGTGGAAACCTCAGAGGGGATTGCTTAGGGTTGTCCGAGGCTTGTGGGGCATGACACCCCCTCCCTTGCAGCAGCAACAGCTCTCAGATCCTGTCTCAGTAGTCTAGACATCACTTCTACGCCTTCATCAGTCCCCGGTGACTTGTTAAAAGGCTTCAAAGGAGAAACTTCAGACTAGAAACCTCACTTGCCATTCACATTTTTTAAACATTGAAGACAAAACTATAAAGAACATATCTGTGAATGCTAATTAGCCTCCAGAGAGGGAGAAAGAAGAGGATGGAAGAGAGACATAGACACAGAGCTGTAGAAGGCCAGAAAGTTGCTGCAGGGACAGCAGGGGGAAAGGGAGTAACTCCTTGAATTCTGTAAAATTACGTTAAGGATACACATGCCTTATAAAGGTGAAAAAGGCCAAGTATCAACAACAAAAGGATCTGATCCCAGAGATGAGTAAGTAACACCAGAGATGGAGCTGGAGCAGAATTTCTCTTTTCAAAGAGGCTAATGCAGTGGGCTGGGCTGTCCCCTTCACAAAGACAACAGAGACCGCCCAGAATGGAGTGCAATAGGCACTAGGAGTATGGAGTGTGATCTGAGGGTATCTGTTCAGGCTCTCATCCCCAATCCTTCATTCCTATACCCATTAACCCCCAGTCACTTATATCTGAACTCCTGCTTTAATAGAAAGCACAAAAAAATGAATATTTAGCACCAGGTACATTTATAAATACTATCTTATTTAATTCTAACATAGCCATATGAAGTAGATACTTAGGAAATATTATCTCCACTTTATAGATAAGGAAATTGAATACCAAAAGGTCCCACCTGGGGCTTTCCTGGTGGTGCAGTGGTTGAGAGTCTGCCTGCCGATGCAGGGGACACGGGTTCGTGCCCCGGTCTGGGAGGATCTCGCATGCCGTGGAGCGGCTGGGCCCGTGAGCCATGACCGCTGAGCCTGTGCGTCTGGAGCCTGTGCTCTGGCAACGGGAGAGGCCACAACAGTGAGAGGCCTGCATACTGCGAAAAAAAAAAAAAAAAGATCACACCTGGGTCTGACTCCTGACAGTAGATCAGGCTGCTTCTAGCCTTCGGGTCTTGAAAGTTTGGTTTGTTGCTATCTAATTGTTTCAATCTTCATTTTCCCTCTGATTATGAAGTAAATACATGCTTACTAAAAGCATTTTAAAAATACTGAAACTTACAAAAAAGAAAATAAAAATCATTAGTAATCTATAGTGATCTCTATTTTCTTTTTATTTTCTTTGTGGCTTTGATAATTATTGTCACTAGTAAGATGCTCTGTTAGAAATGCTTTCAGCTGTAAGAAACAGACAACTTGACTACCAGTACAAAGATGTGTTTAAAAAGAGGTTTTTTGTTTGTTTGTTGTATATTAGGAAGTCTGAACAATTGCCACTGTTGATTTAGTGGTTCAGCAGTGGACTGACATTTGAAAATGTTCTTAGCCTTTGCCTCATGATTACAAAATAGCTGCTGCAGCTCCAAAAGTCACAGACAGGTTCAAGGCAATAAGAGAAGGCAAGGCACTAGCATCATCTGTTCCTTTATGAGCAAAGAAAAGGCTTTCCCAAAAGTTCCTGGCAGATTTCTTCTGTTTACAATCTATGGGCCGTAACTGGGTCACAAAACTACTCCTACTTTTAAGGGAGGCTAGGGAAAACATTTTGTTCTTCAAGACTCTCTAAGTGGGTTAGGGAGAAGGGGGTTGGGAATGGGAGTTGGGTTTCACCAATCAATGGTGTCTGCCACAGATGCAATGCTCTGATTGGCCAGGCCTGGTTCACATGTCCACCTGTGGAGCTACAACAGACTGTCTTCCCACAATCACACGGACCACAACTGGTGGAAGAAAAATGGGTGCTTGTAAACATAAAAGGAAAATGGATTCTAGGGAGGCAAGAAAGAAAGATGCCCATTATATTTTGTATCAGTTAACTTTTTCCGTACAGCAAATTCATCCTCAAACTTAGCGGCTAAACATAAACACATGATTCCTCACAATTCTGTGGTCATTTGAGCAGTTCTTCTGTCCTGGGCCTGCTTACATAACTCCTCAGGTCTGTTTCAACTCTCAAAAGTGAAACAATACTAGATCCTATTGACTGGACACCTAAGATGTCTTAGATAGTGACCTTAGTGTTCTTATATACTTCCTCACACTTTCCTCCTTCCCCTACTCCTGGTATCTGTTAGCATATTTTAAAGGCTTTGTGCCCTATTGAGGTATGTTATTACTTATATTTAGATATAAGTAATAATGTTTTATTGAAGTATAGTTCATTTACAATGTTATGTTAATTTCTACTGTACAGCAAAGTGATTCAGTTAAACATATATATACATTCTTTTTTATATTCTTTTCCATTATGGTTTATCACAGGATATTGAATATAGTTCCCTGTGCTATATACTATGACTATGTTGTTTACCCATTCTATATATAATAGTTTGCATCTGCTAACCCCAAACTTGGGATTAAGTTATAATTTTTGAGGTTCAGTGTTAGGTGCTCCACATACATACGTTTGTTAAAATCCTCACCGCAACCCTACAAGGTACTGTGACCATTTACAGATGAGGAAACTGAGACTCTAAGAGGACAGGTGTCTTGTTTAGTCTCCCTTAGCCAGTAATTCTGAGCTAAGGGTCTCCTTATTCTGAGTTTATTGCTCTTTTCACCGCACCACAGCTGCCTACTGGCTTCCTTAGGACAGACTGAGCCCACCTATCAATTTAAGCTGCTGTTGGAAATTGTTATATTGATGCTGTTTGAGGGGAAGTCCCCTCTATTCTTCTTCGAGACTTCTGGAATTAAGAGGATTAAAGAGGACCCTAAGATTGCAAGGTTTAAAACACTGCTGCTATTTACAACTATTAATTTTTGTGAATCAGGATTTTTCTTCTATGTATACAAAATAAAGTTGAGAAATAAACAGGATACGTGAGATTGCAACTATCATCCAATATCTCAATTTCAAATCTTTCTATTCATCAAAGCAATCTCTTGATTATTACAGTTATTGCCTTTAGTAAGTTAATGTTTAAATCTTTTTTAGACTTTTAAATTTTTATATAATTTTTAAAGGTTACATTCCATTAACAGTTATTACAAAACATTGGCTATATTCCCCATGTTGTACAATTCATCAATTTTTTACAATATTTTTTTCTATTTTTGGCTGTGTTGGGTCTTAGTTGAGGTACACGGGCTTCCCTCTAGTTGTGGCATGCAGCTTTCCTCACTCTAATTGTGGCACACAGGCTCCAGAGCGCATGGGCTCTGTGGTTTGCGGCGCGCGGGCTTAGTTGCCCTGTGGCATGTGGAATCTTTGTTCCCCAACCAAGGATCAAACCTGCGTCCCCTGCATTGGAAGGAGGATTCTTTACCACTGGACCACCGGGGAAGTCTCTACAATACATCCTTGAGCCTATTCTTACACCCAATAGTTTGTACCTCTCACTGCCCCATCCTTATGTTGCCCCTCCCCCCAGCATTGGTAACCACTAGTTTGTTCTCTATATCTGTGAGTTTTGCATCTTTTATGATATATTCACTAGTTTGTTGTATTTTTTAGATTCCACATATAGGTGATATCATACAGTATGTGTCTTTCTCTGACTTATTTCACTTAGCATAATGCCCTCTAAGTCCATCCATGTTGCAACAAATGGCAAAATTTTGTTCTTTTTTAAGCTGAATAGTATTCCATTGTATATATGTACACTATACCTTCTTTATCCATTCAGCTGTTGATGGACACTTAGGTTGTTTCCGTGTCTTGACAATTGTAAATAATGCTGCTAAGAACATTGGGGTGCATGTATCTTTTCGAATTGGTGGTTTTGGGGTTTTTTGGATATATACCCAGAAATGGAATTGCTGGGTCTGAGGCAGTTCTATTTTTAGTTTTTTGAGAAACTTCCATACTGTTTTCCACAGTGGCTGCACCAATTTACATACCCACCAAGAGTGTGTAAGGGTTCCCTTTTCTCCACATCCTTGCCAACATTTTGTTATTTGTAGACTTTTTGATGATAGCCATTCTGACAAGTGTGAGGTGATATCTCATTGTGGTTTTGATTTGCATTTCCCTGATGATTAGCGATGTTCAGCGTCTTTTCATGTGCCTGTTGGCCATCTGCATTTCCTCTTTGGAAAAATGCCTATTCAGTTCTTCTTGCCCATTTTAAAATTGGGTTGTTTGGGTTTTTTTAATATTGAGTTGTATGAGCTGTTTATATATGTTGGATATTAATCCCTTAAAGGTCATATCATTTGCAAATATTTCCTCCCAATCAGTAGGTTGTCTTTTGCTTTTGTCGATGGTTTCCTTTGCTGTGCAAAATCTTGTAAGTTTAATTAGGTTCTATTTGTTTATTTTTGCTTTTACTTCTTTTACTTTAGGAAACGGATCCAAAAAAATATTGCTTCAATTTATGTCAAAGAGTGTTCTTCCTATGTTTTC
Organism: Neophocaena asiaeorientalis asiaeorientalis; assembly: GCF_003031525.2. Lineage (NCBI taxonomy): Eukaryota > Metazoa > Chordata > Mammalia > Artiodactyla > Phocoenidae > Neophocaena > Neophocaena asiaeorientalis. Next base: position 1,198,750 of record NW_020175191.1, read on the forward strand.
CTCTAGGAGTTTTATAGTATCCGGTCTTACATTTAGGTCTTTAACCCATTTTGAGGTTTGTTTTTTTTGTTTTTTTGCGGTACGCGGGCCTCTCACTGTTGTGGCCTCTCCCGTTGCAGAGCACAGGCTCCAGACACGCAGGCTCAGCGGCCATGGCTCACGGGCCCAGCCGCTCCGTGGCATGTGGGATCTTCCCGGACTGGGGCACAAACCCGTGTCCCCTGCATCGGCAGGCAGACTCTCAACCACTGCGCCTCCAGGGAAACCCCCATTTTGAGTTTATTTTTATATATGGTGTTAGAGAATGTTCTGATTTCATTCTTTTACAGGTAGTTTTCCAGTTTTCCCAGCACCACTCACTGAAGAGACTGTCTTTTCTTCTTTGTTATATTCTTGCTTCCTTTCTTGTAGATTAATTGACCATAAGTGTGTGTTAATATTATAAATCTTAACTTATAAAGCACATGTATTCTTATAAAATATAAAAGTATGAATTCGTATAAATGTTTTATATATTGGGGCTCTGCATGAAATTAAATTTTGAAAGCTAAAACTTCCAAAACTATGTTGAATAAGAGTGGTGAGAGTGGGCAAGCTTTTACTTCTTTTACTTTAGGAAACGGATCCAAAAAAAATATTGCTTCAATTTATGTCAAAGAGTGTTCTTCCTATGTTTTCCTCTAGGAGTTTTATAGTATCCGGTCTTACATTTAGGTCTTTAACCCATTTTGAGGTTTGTTTTTTTTGTTTTTTTGGGGTACGCGGGCCTCTCACTGTTGTGGCCTCTCCCGTTGCAGAGCACAGGCTCCAGACACGCAGGCTCAGCGGCCATGGCTCACGGGCCCAGCCGCTCCGTGGCATGTGGGATCTTCCCGGACTGGGGCACAAACCCGTGTCCCCTGCATCGGCAGGCAGACTCTCAACCACTGCGCCTCCAGGGAAACCCCCATTTTGAGTTTATTTTTATATATGGTGTTAGAGAATGTTCTGATTTCATTCTTTTACAGGTAGTTTTCCAGTTTTCCCAGCACCACTCACTGAAGAGACTGTCTTTTCTTCTTTGTTATATTCTTGCTTCCTTTCTTGTAGATTAATTGACCATAAGTGTGTGTTAATATTATAAATCTTAACTTATAAAGCACATGTATTCTTATAAAATATAAAAGTATGAATTCGTATAAATGTTTTATATATTGGGGCTCTGCATGAAATTAAATTTTGAAAAGAGTTCCTCTGCTCTCCCATTATCTCATTTGATCTCACAGCAGCCATGGATAGTCAAGGTTTCATTATTATTACCATTTTACAAATAAGGAAACAGAGGCTCAGAGTGGTTAACTAACTTTCCCAAGGAAAATAAGTAAATAAACAAGTGAATAAATAAGCAATTAGGAGGCAGAGCTGGGACTTGAAACCAGTTCTCCTAACTGCAAAGTCAAACTTTTTGCCATTATACCACACTGTCCTCTCTATTCATTCCCAAGCTCCTGGGAATGTGTGCATCAAGGCTGGTGCTCACCCAGAAGGCACTCAAGTCCAAGACAGACTGAAAGTGGTCAGTTTTGGGTGGAGGGTGGGAGGAAGCCTCAGCAGTTGCCTCCTCCAGCCTGAGAATTCTCTGAAGGGCCCAGCAGGCTGTCTGGGGAGTGTTAGTAAGTTTTCTCCCCAGAACCTAGCAAACCTAGCAAACCCAGGACTCCTTCCAGGAGTCAGGAGGGCTTTCCACCTGCCAGGAGCTCTGAGAGAGGGAGAGGAGACCAGATTACTCTGAAGCCATTTTGCAAAAGCTATTTTCACTCGGGCTAACGGTCTTTAGTCTGCTGGGGAGGAACTAAAACATAAACCTCTTTTTCAGGGTGGGGCATTCATGCTTCCTTTGGTTTCAGAGGTTTGAGTTGAGGCAGGAAGATATAAAGTTGGCCTTATAAGCTTTTTGAAATTTGTATTCCACCCATCTTGCAGAATGAATCATTAGAGGATGCATGATGGGCCTCACTTATGGACATTCACAACAACAGTCACCCGCAGGGCCTCATTAATGGGTATATGCTACACCCGATGCTCCCTGTTCCAGCCCCTTGGGTCCCCTGTGGCAGTCAGAGTGAAAGAAATATCAGCAGCTGCTCCCCCACTGCTCTCTCCCTGGTGCTCTCCCAGGGACACTCCAGAAACCTTGGGGCTTTGCTTCACTCTCCCTCCCACAATGCATTTTGTGAGTATGATGCTACCTTTTTCCTGGTGGTGAAATGCACCTCCTCCCCAAATGTTTTGTCTGTCCAGTACTGCACTTTCCTTCTCTTTTTTTTTTTTTTTTTTGGCGGTACGTGGGCCTCTCACTGCTGTGGCCTCTCCCACTGCGGAGCACAGGCTCCGGACGCGGAGGCTCAGCGGCCATGGCTCATGGGCCCAGCCGCTCCGCAGCATGTGGGATCTTCCCGGACCGGGGCATGAACCCTTGTCCCCTGCATCGGCAGGCGGACTCTCAACCACTGCGCCACCAGGGAAGCCCACTTTCCTTCTCTTGAGATAACTATTCCCTGAACACTGCTTCCCCTTCACTCAGCCTTTCCAGGGAGAGCTGCCACCTGTTTACTGAGCCACACCCCCAGGCAGATTTTTTTTTTTTTTTTTTTTGCGGTGCGCGGGCCTCTCACTGCTGTGGCCTCTCCCACTGCGGAGCACAGGCTCCGGACGCGCAGGCTCAGCGGCCATGGCTCATGGGCCCAGCCGCTCCGCGGCATGTGGGACCTTCCCGGACCGGGGCACGAACCTGTGTCCCCTGCATCGGCAGGCGGACTCTCAACCACTGCGCCACCAAGAAAGCCCCCCACCCCAGGCAGATTGGATTGGTCCAGAGGTCAGCTTTCCCGGCATGTAGTACATTAGAATTCTCACTTGATGGAGTACTAATAGCTAATATTTACTGAGCACTGTTCTAAACACTTTACTGATATTAACTGCTTAATCCTTATGAATTTCAATCTTATGAAGTAGGCACTGTTATTAGCCTAATTTGCAGGTGAAAAAACAGGCAGACGGTTTACGTAATTTGTTCAACTTTACTCAGCTAGAAAGTAGCAGAGCCAATATTCAAACCCAGGTAGTCTGGCATCCCCCTCCCTCCTCCCTCCTTCTCTCCCTCCTCTTTCCCCTGGTTGACTTAGAAAAAAATGCACAACGTGAGGGTGTCGAGTTAAGTTTTATCTGGGGCAAAATGGGCACTGCAGCCTGGGAGACAGCATTTCAGATAGCTCTGAGAAACTGGTCCGAGGAGGTGAGGGGGGAGCTAGGATATATAGGAGTTTTGCAACAAAAGGCAGGTAGTCGGTAACATCAAAAGATTACTGTTAATTCAAGAAACCAGATACACTAAGTTTAAGGAATTTAGCGCTTTTCTATGTATGGGAAGATGCAAGAGTCTGGGCTCACTGAAATCAGTCCTTTGAAATGCACCTCAGCTGTCTGGGGCCGGTATCCTCTGTTTTTACATCCCGAGTTTCCTTCGGGCTCACCATAGGGAGTGGCTGCAGTCTGATGGCTGCTAGATGACAGGTATTCTTTGCCTTCCTGAGTTCCCTCAGGGCTCACCAGCTCACCACTGGCAGTGGCTGTAACTGTGGAAGACTGTGACATCCTTTGTTTACTGATGTGGCAGCAATATTCCATTTATCACCCTTTTCCTCTCTTATAAAGTTCCAAACAGGCAGAAAGGTTGGCAGACTGGTATAATGAATTTCCATACACTTATCACCTATTTTTAACCAACTGCTAACATTTTGCCATATTTGCTTCAGCTATTTTTAAAACCTCTAATAGATAAGGACTTAAAAAAATAACATTGCCACAATACCATAATCACACTTGACTAAATTATAACAGTAATGTCTTCGTATTATCTAATACTCAGCCCATGCTCAATTTTTTTCTGATCCTAGCAAAAATGTCTTTCTACAGTTCCTTTATGTAAATAAGGATCCAGAGTTTACACATTGCATTTGGTTGATACAAGTCTTAAGTCTCTTTTAACTTATAGCACTCCCCCGTTTTTTAAAGTCATTAACTTGTAGAAGAAACACAGTCATTTTTCCCACAGTATTTCCCATATTCTGGGTTCGCTGATCGCGTTCTGGTGGTGTTGTCTAACGTGTTACTGCACTGTAAACCAGAAGTTAGATCTGGCACACTGCTTACTGTAGCACAGCTGTGGATGCTTCTCCACTCCCCTTAGCATCCATTCCTATTGAGGCAGGAGGTAGATGGGCCCCCAGGGCAAATGGTTTGAGTTCCTTCCTGTGGACCCATACTCTGAGACAAGAATAACAGGACAGTTGAGAGAGGATGCTGGGCCCTGCCCAGACAGAAGATAAGAGACTACATATTCCTCATTTTCGAAGTCAGGAGACCTCCCCGACTACACATGCGCAGAAAGACTCCTTGGAGGTCCAAAGGGGAGTGCTGCCAAGTGACTAAATCTACCCATAGGCCTTAGAATCCATCTTGGCTAAGAGATGTGCACGCACACCTGGGAAAATCCCGAGATATACCAAATACAGACTTTGAACCAGGCAAATCAAAATGATTGGCCAAAGGAAACCCAGAAGAAATGCCCCATATAAGTGATTTAAACTGCCACGAGGACACGACTCACTCTCTGAGTCCGCCCATGTGTCTATCCACACATACTGTACTCTCTTTTCTCCTAATAAATACTTGTTTCACTGCTTTCTGTCTTGGCGGAAATTCTTTTTCTGCAAAGCCGTAGGACCAGGGCCTTGTCACTGACCGCTGGTCTAGTGGCTAGAATTCGGTGCTCTCACCGCTACAACCCGACCTCAATCACTGGCCAGGAACTGAAACCCTGCTTCAAGCCACTGCAGGCCGAGGCCACCTGAGATCACTCTGTGCCAAAGGCTGGCATCTTGCTGCCTAAGGACTTTTTGTCTCACTGTGAAGCACACTTACCTATGCTCTAGGCAAGTCAGGAATGCAGGAGAATCAATGTCCGCAGAAGCAACCTTCAACCAATGAACAAAGAGCTGGTGAATGAAGTCCCCAGCTTCCTCATCCCTCAGTTGGGATTACTCTGAAATTTGTTCTACGCTGTCCACGTTCTCCAGTGAGGTTGAGTTGTACCTGTCTCACTTTCTCACTCCCCTACTGGCATTTTCTGGAGACATCTCCCAACTAAACTCCTTCAATTGAATCCTAGTCTCAGGGTCTGCTTCTAGGGCTACACAAATCAAGACAATTAGATTCTGGTTCACCTTTTTTTTTTTTTTTTTTTTTTTTCTGGCATGATGTGTGGCTTGAGGGATGTTAGTTCCCCGACCAGGGATTGAACCTGCGCCCCTGGGCAGTGAAAGCATGGAGTCCTAACCACTGGACAGCCAGGGAATTCCCCTGAATACAATTTTTACAAGAAATGCAGGATAAATGTTTCATTGACTTTTCTTCTTTTTGTAAATATTTATTTATTTATTTATTTGGCTGCGTCAGGTCTTAGTTGCGTCATGCGGAATCTTTAGTCGCAGCATGCGAACTCTTCGTTGTGGCATTCTAGTTCCCTGACCAGGGATCGAACCCCGGGCCCCCTGCATTGGGAGCGTGCAGTCTTAGCCACTGGACCACGAGGGAAATCCTGACTTTTTTCTTTTTATCAGTTTCTAGAAAAATGATTTAGTGTCCCAGAAACCTTCAAAGGTGACAAATGATGAGTTTTTTATTTTAAAGTATAATTATGAACTCTTTGATTTTTATAGTTTTGACATGTTATTATCCACTCCTGTCACTATTTTTTTTGATGCTTATATTTTCTCAACTTTGGCTAGTGAGGCCTGATCAAGTTGACTGCTGTGTCATTTTGACATAACCCCTGAAGTCTTCAAGACTTGATTTCAGACAAGACAAGAAGACTTGGGCTTATCTTGTACATTTCCAGCTCCAGACTGCATTAGCCATTTCTCCAATTAATTCTGGTTCCTTTTAGTAGGAAATGGTTTTTGAGAACACAGCATGTAGCAGTGTTCCTTGCTACTGACTTGTCATTGCTTCTAGGTCTTTTTGAACAGAGCTGAGAAATACATATTTCTTAGAAAAGAAAAAATATAATATTTATTAAAAATTAAATTAAAAATATTTAATATTTATCTGAAAAACATGAATATAGGGACTTCTCTGGCGGTGCAGTGGTTGGGAATCCGTATGCAAATGCAGGGGACACAGGCTCGAGCCCTGGTCCGGGAAGATCCCACATGCCGCGGAGCAACTAAGCCCGTGCGCCATAACTATTGAGGCTGTGCTCTAGAGCCTGGGAGCCACAACTACTGAGCCCACGTGCCACAAATACTTAAGTCCACGCACCTAGAGCTCATGTTCCACAACAAGAGAAGCCACCGCAATGAGAAGCCCGCGCACGGCAGTGAAGAGTAGCCCCCACTCGCCACAAGTAGAGAAAGCCCGTGGGCAGCAACGAAGACCCAACGCACCCAAAAATAAATAAATTAATTAATTTTAAAAAATGAATATAATGACTCATTTGCTTTATCTATATCTATCTATCTATCTATATGTGCTGTAGGCTGCATTACTGGCTCGAATTTTTCACTCTGTTTCTGCATACACACCGCTTGCCACGTGCCTTTTTCAGTCTTTCCCTAAAGAAGTTCAGTCTGTTTTACCACTCTTTGAATCTGGGCTAGTCTTTTGCCTATCTTTGACCAATAGAATGAAGCGGAAGCGATGATATGCCAGTTCCAAGCCCAGGCATTAAGGCTCCTTAGTTATTTCTGCTTAATTATTTGTGCCTGGGAACGTGCCTCGTCAAGCCTGCTAGAGACACGTGGAGCAGAGCCAACGCCCCCAGTCATTCCAAGAAGTCATTCCTAGATCAGCCAACAGCTATTTGGTTGTTCCATTATTTTGTTTTGAAAACATAAGCAATTATATATATATATGTATTCATATCTCTGTATTACTTTCCTAGGTTTGCTGTGACAAAGTGTACTGCAAACTGGGTGGCTTAGAAATTTGTTTATTCTTTCGCAATTCTGGAGACTAGAAGTCTGAAATCTAAGTGTCGGCAGGGCCGTGCTTCCTCTGACTTCTCCAAGGAAGAGCCCTTCCTTGACTGTTCCTAGCTTCTGGTGGTGGAATCCTTGGCATTCTTTGGCTTGGAGCTGCATTACTCCAATCTCTGCCTCTGTCATAACATGGTCTGGCCTTCTCTGTCTCTGTGTCTACATTTCCCGCTTCTTATAAGAACACTGGTCATTGGATTAAGGTCCACCTTAATCCAGTATGACTTCATTTTAACTTGATTATATTTGCAAAGACTCTATTGTTTGTTGGTGTGGGGAGATCCATCCCCTCCTCCCAACACACACACACACACACACACACAGAGTAGAATTGGGTTCAGAGCCCCTTAGCAGGTTATTGAGTTTCTCTAGCCAAGGACTTTGGCTGTCTGGACAGAGGGTACCCAAGGTCATTCCCCTGACCCTGGCCTGAGATATTCCCTTTGTACCTGGAAACTTGTGCCGCCCACTCCTAGAAAAGAGATTGCTAATCTATCATTTCTGCTCCTCACCAGCCCCCCTCCACCAACTCCAACATCTGGCTCTGCCTGATGAAACGCCAGATTATTCATGACTCCCATTCAGCATTTCTGGTTAAAGCCACATCCCACAGCTGTTTGTGTTTTCATCAGAGGCTTTGCCAACCTTTCTCCACTGCCCCCAAAGCCATGTTTAGAGGGAAGATTTCAATATGGGACTTTCAGATCAGTGGCAGCCTATCTGCAGGTTTGTTTTTATCCCCTTCAGTCTTCTTATTTCTAGGCATGAAGGAAGCAGATGGGAGCCATGGAGGGAGGCAGGATCACAAAGGGGGTCCAAGGATGGGTTATTTCCTCTCAGAACACATTAATTAGTGTCTGAAGAAGCCTGAGTCAAGCCTTACTGGAAGAGCTGGAGACAGTGGAAGGGACTTAATGTGAAAAATGAAGACTCTTCTGAATTTGGCCTAGAGAGTTCCAGGCTCAGTTGTTTACTGGCTCCACCTCTGCTGCTTGGGGGGCATTGCTGGGGCATTCAGGGCCACCTCTCCCATCTACCTCACACCTTCTGAGGCCCAGTTGGCTTCCTTTATTCTAACTCTGACCAGCCTAGAGATGGTGTAACATTTGTCTCTGTGGAAAGACGATGGCTTGGAGTCAGGGTGGAACCTTTGTGTGGGTTCTGGTTCCACCATGATCTAACTATGACTTTGGGCAAGTCATCACTCTTCTCTGGAACTCAGTCTCCTAAATTATAAATCGGGAACAGAATCTCAGCCTTGTCTACTTCACGTGGGTGTTGTGAGGGTGAGTTGTGATTGTGGAAATTTCCTGTTTACTTGTCTGACCTACGCACTCCAATCTCCACAGGACAGAAGTATGTCTTACCTGTTAATTATTGTGTTCCCAGCACCTGGAAGAGTGCCTAGCATAGGAGCTCAATAAACACATGCTGAATAAATCATTGTAAATGTCTCATCAGCTGTCATATACCATTACACAGGATTATGTTTAATGCTGCTCCGTCTGATTTATGGGAAGACCCTCCACGCACTCCTCACAGCACCTTGAGTTTACAGATCCAGTAAACTCGTAGCACAGACCCAGTGTGGGTCTGCCCCTCCAGGCTAGAAGCTCCCAGAGGGCAGGGACATCTCTGCATCTTGTGCACCTAGCACTGTACCTGGCACACAGCTTTAGAAATGTCTGAGGAATTAATGGATGGATGAACGATGCAGAGTGGTTAAGTAGTTTGCCTGAGGTCACTCAGCTAAGGATTATCAACTGAAAAACGAAACTTTTTTTTTTTTTTTTTTTTTTTTGTGGTACATGAGCCTCTCACTGCTGTGGCCTCTCACGTTGCGGAGCACAGGCTCCGGACGCGCAGGCTCAGCAGCCATGGCTCACAGGCCCAGCCGCTCCACGGCACGTGGGATCTTCCCGGACTGGGGCACGAACCCGTGTCCCCCGCATCGGCAGGCAGACTCTCAACCCCTGCGCCACCAGGGAAGCCCCAAATCATTTTTTAAAATTTGAATAAATATACTATGAATCCAGGTTTTTGCTAAGTATTTTCCACTATCTTATACCGGTTGTCCTGACTTCCAGGGCTATGTTCTCTCTGTTGCCCTCTCATGAGTGCACCTCACCCATCCCATGCTGCCCAGTAGTGGGATTTGAACCTCCTGGTGAGGGCAGGTCATGCGATCTGGAACCCACCATGTAAACCCTAGCTGGATACTCCAGGGAAGCCCATCAACTACTGCTATTATTGCTACCACTGCAGGGCTAGAAGTTAGAGCAACAAAAATTGAAGTGACTTGTCTTATCTTGGGTTTTCCTGAAGCAAGGCCCTGAGACATAGATGTGAATGCAGAGTGTTTTGGGAGGTGATCCCAGGAAACATTCATGGGGGTAGGAAAGTGAGATAGGGAAAAAAAGAAAGCCAATAAAGAGATGTTATCAAGCCAGCTACCACTGTGGACAACTGGAGCCCTGTCCTGCTGGGGAGCCTTAAGAGGTGGTGTGAGACATGCCTAGAGTCATCAGTGGTACACGAGCCTCTCACTGCTGTGGCCTCTCACGTTGCGGAGCACAGGCTCCGGACGCGCAGGCTCAGCAGCCATGGCTCACAGGCCCAGCCGCTCCGCGGCACGTGGGATCTTCCCGGACTGGGGCACGAACCCGTGTCCCCCGCATCGGCAGGCAGACTCTCAACCCCTGCGCCACCAGGGAAGCCCCAAATCATTTTTTAAAATTTGAATAAATATACTATGAATCCAGGTTTTTGCTAAGTATTTTCCACTATCTTATACCGGTTGTCCTGACTTCCAGGGCTATGTTCTCTCTGTTGCCCTCTCATGAGTGCACCTCACCCATCCCATGCTGCCCAGTAGTGGGATTTGAACCTCCTGGTGAGGGCAGGTCATGCGATCTGGAACCCACCATGTAAACCCTAGCTGGATACTCCAGGGAAGCCCATCAACTACTGCTATTATTGCTACCACTGCAGGGCTAGAAGTTAGAGCAACAAAAATTGAAGTGACTTGTCTTATCTTGGGTTTTCCTGAAGCAAGGCCCTGAGACATAGATGTGAATGCAGAGTGTTTTGGGAGGTGATCCCAGGAAACATTCATGGGGGTAGGAAAGTGAGATAGGGAAAAAAAGAAAGCCAATAAAGAGATGTTATCCAGCCAGCTACCACTGTGGACAACTGGAGCCCTGTCCTGCTGGGGAGCCTTAAGAGGTGGTGTGAGACATGCCTAGAGTCATCTCAACTGAGGGCAAGGAAGCTAGGTGCTTATGTCCTACCCTGTTGTCATTCGTGGAGGGGTGCTCCTTCAACTCTCTGGTACTTCTGGTTTGCCAGGCATGCAGATGTTCTAAGTGGCAGCCTTGGAGTATGGAGGTGAATGCTAAGGGTATGTGGGCAGAGCCCACTGAGGTCTCATCAGGGTCCCAGCCTGGCTTGGTGTCCTTTGAGCCTCATCCTAATCTTCTGTAAAATAGAGGTAACAACCCACCTCCCCAGCTGGGCTGTGGTGAAGTTAGAGAAGATGAAGTTATGTGACATCACTTACAAGGTGATGATCGACAGTTATGACTAATGACAAGTCCTGCCCTTCTAGTACATTAAAGAAAGATTTAGAAATCAAATGCCAAAGCGAAAGCTGGGCAGGTCACTCCAAGGGGGAATGGCTTTAGATTTAGATCTTGATTAAATGTCTGAGTCGTGTAATGACGGAGGCAGGACCACCCAGGCTGTGTCCAATTACTGGTCAATTCACACCCAACCCATACCCAGACATCTGGGAGGAAAAAATCACTTTCATCTCAGCTCCAATTCTTTTTTTTTTTTTAATTTTATTTATTTTTGGCTGCTTTGGGTCTTTGTTGCTGCACGCGGGCTTTCTTTAGTTCTCTACTCTTCATTGCAGTGCGCGGGCTTCTCATTGCGGTGGCTTCTCTTGTTGCGGAGCACAGGCTCTAGGTGTGCGGGCTTCAGTAGTTGCAGCACGCGGGCTCAGTAGTTGTGGCACACGGGTTTAGTTGCTCCGCGGCATGTGGGATCTTCCCAGACCAGGGATCGAACCTGTGTCCCCTGCATTGGCAGGTGGATTCTTAACCACTGCACCACCAGGGAAGTCCTCAGCTCCAATTCTTGGCTCAGTTATTACTCCCCAGCAGGCAGGAAATGCCAGAGAAGAGAGACAAAGCTACTGAGATAAAGAGGGGCTGTTTACTGTTTGGCAGGAAGGAAGGACAGGGCCGGATGTGGTCAGAAACAGATGAAACTGTCCCAATGGTTGCAGATCATTGAATGAATGGCATGTATGATTTACATGCTCTTACCCTTGAAGATCTAGATGTTTCAGAGAGTGGGGAAAGGAAAGGAGAATGAAGGAAAGGACTAAAAAAAGAAACAGAGGTCTCTGTTTATTCCGCTCTTTCTCCATTACTTGCCAAGGCTGCTGGCAATAAACTCAGCAAATCTATTTGATGCTAATCTTGTTGGAAGAATTTACTGTAATTTGGTTCACTGGGGGGATAATCAGATTTGTGTAAACTTTCATAATAGTCTGCAAAAGCTTCATATCTCTTGACAGATATGGTCTTTAAAAATGCCTGTGCTATCATCTTAGGATTGGAGAGGAGAGACTGTAGGCTGTTGGGGACCTTGGTTTTAGCTACCAAAGAGGTGCACAGACCTGCTTTTTTCTCTGGACCCCCACTCTCAGGCCTTTACTCTACCCCTTCCTCATCGCCTGGCTCCAAAGCTGTTAGGGTCCCGTTGGTTAGTGGGACTGATAGTGGCCTGGAGCAGGGGTATCTTAAAGATGGGAGGGTAGTTACTCCCCCTGTCCCCAGGTCTAATTGTCCAGTGATTCCTAATCTAATCAGCCAAGAGTATTACCTTTAAAAATCTTTTTTTTGCAGTCCCTGTAGCAGCAAACTTGATTCTTACCAGTAGTTTTATAATTTTCCAATTACTAATAAAATTATTTCTGTTTTATTTTAAAGACATAAAAATGCTTATTCTATGCACTTTTTCATGCCTAGAAAACTTGCCATGAGTAGCAACTATAATAAGTAGAATAAGTGAAACAAACATGAGCTATCCCTCTTAGAAATAGTTGGTATTTCTTTTGTTTGCTTATAACAATGGGAACTGGATTCTTGGAGCAAATAGTGGGAAGTTAGAGGTGAAAGGGGAAAACTAGGATCTGGGAGGACAACTGGGGCAACTTGTGCTCCTTGTAGCATGACAAGGTCTGGAGGGCATGAATTCATATTTTATTTATGATGACATGAAACTACCAATCTCCTTTCCTCAAACAAAAACACAGACCTCCAACTCCAATCAAAACCAAGCCTAAATATTTTACTATAAAATGCAATTCTCTGTGACTCATTAAAGCTGAATCTGGCCTCTCTGTACCCCGACACAAAATTAAATCTCAGAGACAGAGTTTTGGGTGAAGTAGAAGAGAATAGCTTTATTGCTTTGCCAGGCAAAAGGGGCCACACCTGACTAATGCCCTCAAAACTGTGTGTCCTGACTTGGAGGGAGTAGTGAGGAGTTTTATAGTAATGGTTCAAAGAAGGTGTTATCAACTCATGGACGTTCTTCTGATTGGTTGGTGGTGAGGTAAGTGGGAGTCTGTGTCAACAACCTTCTGGTTCCAACCGGTCTGGGGTCTATGTGCTTGTGGGCAGCACACAGTTAACTTCTCCCACCTTGTGGGGGTTTTAGTATCTGCAAAACAGCTCAAAGATATTGTAATGTATATCCCTTGAGGTGGAACAGGGACCCTGCCCCAAGGCTGCACTATTGTTTCTTGACTCTTCCTCCCATGTTTCTGCACCCCCTCCCTTCCCTAATCAGCAACTGTTTGAACTTGCCCATTGGAATTCAGGGAAGGTCATGGAGGCTGAATGAAGCCTACTTCCTGCTAAAAAGAAAATGGGGGACACAAAGACCTCTGTGCCCAAGAGCCCCCAACCCCACCTGCCCAGGGTCCTGCTCAGTTTCACCATCATCATCATTTGGGAATGTGTGCATGTGTGCAGTTAGGATCTGAGAAGCCAGGGGGAAAAGTATCCTCAGGGGCAGGGCTCTGAGACAGGGGGCTGTATTGGTCATCAGCCCGGGTGAGGAGAGCTAAGGTCAGAGTGCTTTCAGAGAGGTGAAGATTTGCTGCAAAGAGAAAAATAATCAAAGTTGATATCAGATCTGGTATGGGGCTGGGGGTATTGAGGAATGATATGTCTAAAATGACTGTAGGGTTGTTAGCTTGGGGAAGGGAAAATGGTGGTATTATGAGAAATGGAACCATTGGGAAGGAGGAACATTTAGGTGAGAATATGATTAACTCAGGGTTGGGTACACTGAGAAGTGGCTTTGGGGCAACTAACTGAAACATCCCACACTAAAGGTTGGCATAAGACTAAGCATTTAGGGCAGAAGATAGAAAATTGAGAAGTATTCACATAAGGAACCTTTAGTGAGCCCCTGTTACATGCCAGGAGTTCAGGTAAGTGCCAGGTGCAGAGGTGCCTGGGAGCACAGTCAGAAAGTGGGGTGATTAAGTGCTCAGACTTTAGATCATACAGATCCACGTCCCAGTTCCCACTTTGCCACTTACTAGCTGTGGAACCTTGGGCAAATCATTTAATGTTTTTAAGCCACAGTTTTCTCATCTTACAAAAAAGTAGAAGAGTGTGTCTGGCACACAATCATCAATACTAAAGGCAGTTCTCATGAGGATCAGTGAAGATAATGCATATAAAGTACATAGCATTGTGTCTAGCATACAGCAAATGCTAAAAAAAAATGTTACCTGTTATCAACAGGAAAAAAAATACTTTTGAGCTTAAGGTACCCTAGTCTAATGGTTATGAAAACAGCAAGGGTGTTAGGAGCTCAGCTGAGCTGGAGTAGATAGAGACAGAGACAGAGCAGTAGCTGAGCGGTCAGTTATCTACGTAGCAACTGTTGCAGGAAGGGGGACCCCTTCCAGGGCCTGAGAGTGGGCTCTTGTCTAACACTCAGAAATGCATTGTCTGAGGAGATACACGTGCTGACAAAGCAGGAGACTTTATTGGGAAGGGGTGCCCAGGTGGAGAGCAGGAGGGTACGGGAACCCAGGAGGACTGCTCTGTCACGTGGTTCACATTCTCAGGTTTTATGGTGATGGAGTTAGTTTCTGGGTTGTCTCTGGTCAATCATTCTGACTCAGGATCCTTCCTGGTGTCATGTGCATCACTCAGCCAAGATGTATTCCAGCTAGGAGGATGCTGGGAGGTTGGTAGGACACGTGTACTGGCGTCTCCTCTCTCCTTTTGACCTTTCCCAAATTCTTCCAGCTGGTGGTGGCTTGTTAGTTCCGTGTTCCTAACCAGGATCTCCTGTTGTTAAGATAACTCATGCAAGTGGTTACTATTGGGCCTGGCCCAGGTGGGTGGTTTCAGTCAGTGGTTCCCCTAACACAACTGTCAGGAAAGAAGAAAATTTCCTCTACCCTTCTAGGTTCTTCTGGCTGGTCTAAGAAGATTAACAGATTAACAGGAGAAAATCACTCAAAAGTTTGATAGCATGTATGCATGGGAGAGACCCAGAAAAACTGAGTAACTGGCCCAAATGGCCCAAACTCTCACTTTAAATACCATCTTCAGCTAAAGACAAAAGAGAATGTTGGGGGTAGGGGTTTGGGACTTTGAAGGCGAGCAAGGCAATTGACATGGAGTTAGAAAAGCAAAAGTTTGGTAAACAATTGTTTGCTGAACCATGCAGAGGCAATGGGACACAGAATGTTAACAGATTTCTCTAGGTTTCTCCCAGTCTACACACCTAGATCATACTACAGTTATCTGTGGTGATGGCTGCCTTCCTGGAACAGGTCCTCTATCTATATTCTTTGGGCAGTTAGGGAGAGGTTCAAAGTTTCTTCCTGAGGCTTTTGGGCCTTGATTGTTTCAGCTCAAAATAATCTGCATGCTGAAGAGACATTTTGGGGTGGCAAGTTTTGCCCTCCTACATAACCAGCCAAAAATGAAAACCTCAAGCCTCTAGCCGCTTACTATGATGGCAGAAGAGGCTAAAACTGTAACTGAGCAGGACCCTATGGGGCCTTCCTGGGACAGACCCCTCCCCCATATCCTCTGCTGTAGCTCCTCTCTGAAGTACCTAGACAATGGTATCTGGTGCATATTTCCTGAGTTTTCAGGTGCTAAAACCACCACCAAAAGGAAGCAATTAACTACTTGATGATCATGAGCACTAGTCCCCAGACCTTCTGGCGCCTAAGGATTGATCACCACCAACCAGTCAGAGAACTGTGCACTGAGCTGACCACATACCCTGGGATGCCCCGCCCTCACGTTGCCTTTGAAAATGCTTTGCTGAAACCTTTCTGGGGTGCTCAGGGTTTTTGAGCACAAGCCACCCATTCTGCTTGTTTGGCTCTGCAATAAACCTTTCTGTGCATCGGGTTCAGTAACAAAACTGTGGAGGGGCAGGTGGCTCAGCACAGGTGTGGAGTCATCTCACTGTTGAGGGGGAGGGGGAGGGGAGCGAGGAGGAAGTATGAAGGGTGCAAAAGTCCTGAGCACTGAGACAAGGTAGGGAAAAGTGTCTTAAGGTTTCCCCTCCTCCTCTGCAAGGAGGCCTGGGTAGAAGAGCCTGAAGAGGACCTGGCCCAAGGCCTCAGGTCAAGAGATCTGGGAATGAAGTCACTGGACGAGGAATGTGAATGTGTGAAAGAGCGTGACTGGCCAGGGGCTGGAGTCCTTGACTGAAACTCCCCTTAGACACTGTAACACACTGACTGGGCCAAGTCTGCTGTGAGGAGGGCAGCCTCTCCCGTAGACCTGCCAGGTAAAGCCTTTGTAACAGCCCAAGGTCAGGCCTGAAAAATCACACGTGGGTTTTTAACTAGGAGTCCGACTCCTCAGAAGGTACATGATAAAGGAATGTCAGACCAGCAATGTTTCTGTGACTATAAAGCCTGGCCAGTGAACGTAAGGTTAGAAACAGGAGGCCTGAGCTGTGAATGAGTTAGCCTGGGCTCTGAATTTGGAGTTCTAATCAGCTTTGCTAGGACAGTTTAGTTCATCAACACCCTTCACTGATTCTTCTTGGTCCCTTTCCTTTCAGAGCTACAGAGAGGAAAATATAACTGAAACAAGGTGACTATGTTTACATTCTGACTATCAGATCTGTCCCCCAGGCTGGTAGTTACCTGCAAGGCCACTGGTTGTGAGAGTAACACATTCACTTTAGTGTGAAGAGAACTCTAGGGTTTCACTCTGTTTAGTAGGAGTAGAAGACAGCCCTGGGGAATGGCAGAGGTTTCTCTGTTACAAAAGTGTTGGCAAATGAGTTTTCAAGTAATTTTCTCCCCTTTGTCCTTCAACCCCAGGAGATTATCGAGATAGTTACTGACAGCGCTTGTAATTTGCATTTCAAAGTAATGTATGCAAAAATAATAGTTTCAGCACATGCTTCAATAACATATTAAAACAAATTGGCTTTGGGTCCTCGCCATTTATATCTTTGTCATTCTAACTCCAAGTCCTTTAATGCATTTAGGAAAAAAGGAGGAGGAGCATTTGGGAGGAGGTGAGGAAGAGAGAAAAGTGGAGC
Organism: Neophocaena asiaeorientalis asiaeorientalis; assembly: GCF_003031525.2. Lineage (NCBI taxonomy): Eukaryota > Metazoa > Chordata > Mammalia > Artiodactyla > Phocoenidae > Neophocaena > Neophocaena asiaeorientalis. The sequence goes on from NW_020175191.1 coordinate 1,215,450, forward strand.
AGGGACCTATAGAGCCCGCTGTGTATGTGGCTAGAGGGGGTGGGCATCTTACTCATCTCGTGTGCCCAGGCTCAGGCCTGTGGGATTCAGAGATTCCAGAGTGAAATGGTTGCTGTGAGATAAATGCGGGAAGACATCCTATCCCCTGGGAAAATGAGAGGAGCCCTCCTTAGGAACCACCCCACCACTACTATCATCACTCAGGCATCCTGTGGTCTCTCTCCCTGCTTGTATTTAGATGATGTGGTTATCTATGGGGGAATCTTAGAGGGGATAGAAACTGTAGGTCAGGAGAAGTTCCCCTTGTCAAAATATAATTTTCAAAAAGTAAGACATGGGGCTTCCCTGGTGGCGCCATGGTTGAGAGTCCACCTGCCAATGCAGGGGACGTGGGTTCGTGCCCCGGTCTGGGAAGATCCCACATGCCGCGGAGCGGCTGGGCCCATGAGCCATGGCCGCTGAGCCTGCGCTTCCGGAGCCTGTGTTCCACAACGGGAGAGGCCACAACAGTGAGAGGTCCGCATACCACAAAAAAA
>NW_020175191.1:1216101-1231014 GCF_003031525.2 Neophocaena asiaeorientalis asiaeorientalis
AACCAAAAAAAAAAAAAAAAAAAAAAAAGTAAGACATGACTCTCACATAAATATAGTGAGCATTGAGTTAATTCATTAATGAGGGAAGGAGCAGAATGGTAAAGCCATTTCAAAGAAAAGTATGCAAGGCAGTAAATATAGCAAGAGAAAGAAAGATTGCTAAGTTAACTACAAAACTTGGTTAATTTCCTCAGGGCAAGAATACTGTAATGTTTGGACCTATCTTTTCTACTGGATAGAATATATTTGAGCCTCTACTGGACCAAAAAAAAAAAAAATCATTTACAACTTATCAATCATCTAAAAGTTAACATCTAACTTTACAGAGTGTGGGTCCCTATCAACATCAGACAAAGGTATAGTCCCTCGGGAGTCAGGAGATGCATAGGCAGGTTCGTCGGGAAATGCTCTAGTATAAATTTGAAAGTGTATGCAGCAATATATATATATATTTTTATAAATTTATTTATTTATTTTATTTTTTAGCTTTGGCTGTGTTTGGCTTCGTTGCTGCGCGCGGGCTTTCTCTAGTTGCGGTGAGCCAGGGCTACTCTTTGTTGTGGTGCGCGGGCTTCTCATTGTCGTGGCTTCTCTTGTTGCGACCATGGGCTCTAGGCATGCAGGCTTCAGTAGTTGTGGCATGTGGACTCAGTAGTTGTGGCTTGCGGGCTCTAGGGCTCAGTAGCTGTGGCGCGCGGCCTTAGTTGCTCCACGGCATGTGGGATCTTCCCGGGCCGAGGCTCGAACCCATGTCCCTTGCACGGGCAGGCAGATTCTTAACCACTGCATGCAGGAATATTTTTGCCTTATTTACAAGTTTTGGATAATTTTTCTTAACACCCCGAAGCACACTCCAACCCCACCATAGTTTTATAGTTCAGTTATTTGGCTGATATATCTCTGAGTGAGCAGGTTGGGAGTGTGGGCTACAAAAGGCTCAGGCATGAGGTTCACCTAGACCCTCTCTCTGTCCGAGTCCTCCCAGCTCTTGCATCCCACACCTACACTCAGTCACTGGAAATGAGACTGTAGGACATTGAGATATTGAGGCCAGGATGGGAACCCTGTAGCTTTTGCTGGCTTCACACTGGGGCACAAATAAGCCCCCTGCTTCAGTAGAGTGAGGGTTTCTGCCACCTGTCCCAAGGAGAAGAAATTCTTACAGTTGAAGGTTAACGGCCTAGAGCCAGATCCCCAGCCCTGGGGCCTGTGTGTTTGTGAATTACCCCTCCTCCTGCCACCCAAACACATCCCTCCCCGTACCCAAAGAAATTCTTACAGCCGCAGCAATAAACAGATGTGCACAGTGCTGAGAACTGACAAAGGCTCTCTCCTTGACCAAACTTCAGTCAGGCTCCTCTAAGCCTTTTCTCAACTAGGCCTTGACCTTGGCCCCCATCTTGTGTCCTGCCCTGTGGCCCTGCCTAGCCCAGTCTTAGCAAAGAGCCCTGCTAAGTCAGTGTGGTGACAATTCCCCCACCTTTGACATCAGATGTTCCTCATCCCCACCTTTGACGTGTAAGTTTTTGACCTTGCCTTTAGCAAGGATCCCGTTAAGTCAGTTTAGCAAGATTCCTTCTACCCTTGATGTCTTCTCTTAAAAATTTTCCATTCACGGGCTTCCCTGGTGGCGCAGTGGTTGAGAGTCTGCCTGCCGATGCAGGGGACACGGGTTCGTGCCCCGGTCCGGGAGGATCCCACATGCCGCGGAGCGGCTGGGCCCGTGAGCCATGGCCGCTGAGCCTGCACGTCCGGAGCCTGTGCTCCGCAATGGGAGAGACCACAACAGTGAGAGGCCCGCGTACCGCAAAAAAAAAAAAAAATTTTCCATCCACTGACCCTCTCACTCTGCTCACTGGCCATAAATCCCCAGCTGCCTTTGCTGTACTGGGAGTGGAGCCCAACCTCTCTTCCCTATTGCAATAGTCCTGCATAAAGTCTTCCCTACTAATTTAATGAGTGTCAGAATAATTGTTTCTTTAATGGAACTAAGAATAAAGTAATGTGTATCCAGTCCAAGTCCAGTCCTTCATGCTGCTCTCAGATCCCCACAGTCAGAATGAGTCTCCCTCCACCCACATCTCCCACTGGATTTTGTTGCTGCCTCCATTAGGGCATCAACAAGGATGGGGCCCCCTTGTTCAGAAAGCAGGGAAAAGTACCATTAAAGTTACTAAAATAGAAAGCCCTTATCTTTCTTTCTTTCCTTTCTCTCTTGTTACAATGTTTATTTGCTATTTAATGTCATTTTCTTTCTTCTTTGACTTTCTTGAATTAGCCAGCCTCTAATACTGAAAACGATGACATAGAAGGAAAGGGAAAAACAGGACCACTCATAGTGCCTTTCACTTTTTGTCCTTCTTTAGTCATGGACAAGCTGTAAGGAGGAAGTGTTGGTAGGATGTGCACATATCAGGAAGTCAAATGAAAACAGCTGAGTTAGTTTTATGCCTTTCTACACTTTAGGTAAGAGCAAAATATGTGTAGATGTACAAACTATGAAATGTGAATTATGTAACTTTGGTGATTCTGCATATGAACTAAATGACCTAACATTTGCATTTCAAACTGGAATTGTGCAAAATAAAGATGAACAGTAAAATTTATGTTAATAATTCAAAATTTTTTTAAGTTTTTTTTTTTACTTAGAATGACATTAAATAGCAAATAAACACCATAACAAATCAAGAGAAAAAGGAAGGGAAGAAAGGAAAGGGCTTCATATTTTAGTAACTTTAATGGCACTTTTTTTCCCTGCTTTTTGAACATGGGGCCCCATCCTTGTTGATGTTAACAGGCTGGATCTGATGGGGAGGCTGAATGCTGAGGGAAGGAGCACAGGGACGTGATCAGAGCAAGGCCAGGTAAACAGGCTGGGTGCAATGTACAAGTGAAATTGTCCTGTGAGTACAAGATCCCATAAAATGCTCCTAGGAAATTGTTTCTAATTGGCTCCCCCCACACCCCCAATAGGCTTGAAGAGCCATATACTTATGACAAAAAAATTTTAAATAAACTAAAATGTTCTACATTACTTTAGAAATGAAATATATTTTCTTTATAGTTTATTTCTTTAACAGTAAATTAACATCAGCGTGACCATAAAATAAGGAAAAGATAAGGCAAGATGATAATTCTGGTGGGTCGGTTGGGTGAAGTTCCATGAGTTACCCGTGAAGGCTTAGTCTAGAGCCCACTCTTCCGAACCTTCCAGCAGGTGTATAAGCACCTCATTCTCTGTATTAAATTTCTTGCTGCTTAAAATAGCTAGAGTGGTTTGTTTCTTGGGCAGACCCTGACTGATAAATGGGTTTGAGAGCACAGGTCAAAGGGAGCAGTGTCAGAGACACAACGTGATGAAAACTGCGTCCTGCATGAGAGAACAGAGCTGCCCTTTGCTGTGAGCTTCTCTCTCAGATCAACTAAATCCCTCTCTAATCAATTAAGCCCATTTACTCCTTTATCATCCTCTGCAGAAAACCTGAATTGCTAGACGTTGGGCTCCATTTCAGACGTTGGGAAATTAATATCTGCTGGGGAAAGCAGAGGCTCAGCCCAGCCTGGTTTTGTCTGGGATATGATGGTGGGACTCCTACTCACGTGGTGGTTTAAAAGCCCTCTTCGTGAGCCTTGCAGATGTTTTGTTAGAAGCCAGAGTGAGGTTGGATAACACCACTAGGCCACACCTTCCATCCATGCAAGATTTATTTTTTTATTTCCTGATGCAAAAGTACCTCCTACCAAAAGCCTCCTACCTTATTTCCTGAAGCTAATTTCCCTTTGGCTGACACTGTGAAGCAAAATGTATTAATACCCATGATGGGTGACCAGCATTCAATAAATAATGCTGGTTGTTCTAATGTACCTGGTATGAAATATTCAGAGCTATTAATGCATTTCAGTTTAAATCATCACCAGGGCTTTGGTCCAAATCAGTGGTGAGCTTAGGTTCTATCATCTTTTTTCTGCAGAGATCAGATGTAGAGTGTAGGCTGAGGGTTCCAGGAAAAGGCACCAAGGAGCCAGACCTCTGCAGGAGGTAGGGGGCTATGCGGTGCAAGAAGATGTGATGGGGGAATGGTCAGAGTCCTTGCTTGGGGTTCAGGACTCCTGTCCTAGCCTGGCTGCACTGAAGGACTTGCTAACCAAAATTTCAGAAGCAGGGACCCGGTTGAAATAAAGAGGCATTTATTTTGGATTTGTTAGGACCACAGCCCAATTCAAGCAGCACTTGAAATGGAGAAAGTTTATAAGGGCAAAAGCCTCAAGGTCACAGTTAGTTACATGAGTTGTTTATCAAGAAGTATAGTTGGAGGTGGCAAGAAGTAAGGGTGCTTATTTAGCAAGGATGGTTGGGGTCTGAAATGGTTGCATAGTGACAAGGGGGAACAACCTTGGGACACAAGGTTGCAGCTAGCAGATGTTTTGAAATGGCTGGTGTTCTCTGGTTTGGCACAGTTCACAGGAAGTTCAAGTTCTTAGTGGTGCAGGGACATGTCAGACCAGATCCTCCATGGCCACCCAACTCCATTTTTGATGCCTGAACTATGATTACTCGATCAGGATTTCAGTGTCATCATACTTGAGGTTCATGGGGTCATGGGAAGCCAGATTGGAGCATTATAGGATGTCTTCCCCAGTCCTTGATTGTAAGCACTTAAAATGCCTTCTGTCTCCTGAGGCAGTAGAGGGAACATGGGAGAGAGAGGGAGTCTATATAACCACATAGATTGGGGGTGGGACTCAAATCACCAAGCATTAGGACCTCCACAGGAAACTTTGGATAGCTAGAGATTTCAGAAGGTTAAGCTCAGATGTCCTGTCAATATGGACATGGTTGACGGGCCTATAAATCATGTTTGCTCCGGAGCTGTGGTGCTGCTTAGCAGGTGGTGAGCATGGGAGGAATCTGACAGGTGAGCTGACAGAAGTGAGTCAGTCAGGACCTAGTGGGGCAGCAGTACTTCCTGCCTTTCTTGTTAATTTTTAGGACATTAAATGAGAGGTAAAGAATTGTTGGCATGGGAGAGCTCTCCAGACAGAAAACTGAATTGCCTAGGTGCCCCCAACACCAATATCCCCACACCCTTCACAGATCTCTGGTTTCCCACCCTGCACCACCCCTGGTGAAGTCCATTAAGAACCTAATCCAGGGGGATTCCCTGGTGGCGCAGTGGTTGAGAGTCCGCCTGCCGATGCAGGGCACACGGGTTCGTGCCCCGGCTGGGCCCATGAACCACGGCCGCTGAGCCTGCGCGTCCAGAGCCTGTGCTCCGCAACGCGAGAGGCCGCGACAGTGAGAAGCCCGCGTCCTGAAAAAAAAAAAAAAAAAAGAAAAAGAATGCCTCACCACTGGATCTGGTCTTAGAGGTCCCCTGCTGTGCCACGTGGTTCCCTTTAATTGCTGAGCAGTGGGGACTTAAGGGAAATGGGGACGGGGCAACTGTTATAATTCGTCAGTGTGGAAGTATTTCAATGTTTTAAAAACCAGTATGGCTGGACTTCTCTGGTGGCGCAGTGGTTAAGAATCTGCCTGCCAATGCAAGGCACACGGGCTCATGCCCCAGTCCGGGAAGGTCCCACTTCCCGCGGAGCGGCTGGGCCCGTGAGCCATAGCCACTGAGCCTGCGCGTCCGGAGCCTGTGCTTCGCAACGGGAGAGGCCACAACAGTGAGAGGCCCGCGTACCGCAAAAAAAAAAAAAAAAAAACCTAATGCAAAGGGATCTGAAAGGAAGGACGGGGTTATTTAGTTCCACTAAGTGTTCCCTGCTCCTGCCTGCCCAGACGGAGGTGGGGAAAGGAGGCTTCAGAGGTAGAATTAGCTCTCCCAGCTCTACTCTCTGAATCCCAGCTGAAAGTCTGTTTTCTCATCCTTATTCCTAGGGAATACTGACCTCCCCTCACTCTTGCCTCTCCTCCCATCCTTCCGACAGCTTAGGTCCCTCAAGTGCTCTGGGTTTCTGACACTGCCAGTCCCCAGCAGCTCCATTCTGATCTCGATGCTAATAGGCTGATCTACTTTCCCCAGTATGGCAGCTCTCTCAGCTGATGCTGGCTCCCCTGATCTTTGCTTTACTCAGCCACCTCTTATCTCTCAGAGACCATGAGGTGAATATGAGAGAAAGCAGTAGTGGGACTGGCCTTAGACAGCAGGCAAGAACCATAACGTGTGCCAGTTATTCAGCTCTTGTCTCTCAGCTTCAATCCTATCCTTGGCAAGAACTTTGAAAACTACTTTTCTGCTCAACTATCTAGCACCGTGTTAGGTTCTGCCAGGAGGGCTCGCCAGAGGTAGACCGGAAGGCAGAAGGGATATAATTTTCCTCTGCTTCCTGTTTCTGTCAACATCATCTAGTCTTGCTTTTTCACAGCAGCTGAGGCAGTTCTTTCAGCAGCAGCCGTTGGTTCCGATTTGCAATTGCTTCTCCTCTGTTCAACTTCTAAATGTTGGGTGTTCCAGGGCCAGAGTCCAGTCCTGCATGCCCATCATTTTCTGTGAACACATTCTCCGTGAATGATTTCAGCCGGTTTATGGATTTATGTGCCAGATATTCTGATGACTCTCAAATCTGTATCTCTAGCACTGAGCCTTCCCTATACTCCATATTTGAAATGTTTTAGATGTGTAATCTGCATCTTCAATTTAAATGTCCAAAAGCATAATTTTAAATTTCTTCTCTTCCAAACAAGCTTCTCCTTTTGTCCACCTCATCTCAACTGACCACATGTCACCGCCTTCACTACGTCACCCCAGTATAAGCAAGCACAGCTCAGAGTGAGCTGGGTAAAGCTTCTAGAGTGCACAGTTATAGAGTGTCAGGGCACAGTGACTTACTCCCTGAATGAAAAGAAACGGGATAACAAATCTGCTGGGAGTGAAACCAGAACTATGAAATGAAGGATCCGGGAGGGGACACTCATAAGAAGTGGGATGGAAGGAAACTAAAAAGGGAAAGTTGCCCTTTTGGATGACCTCAGCCTCCCTGCCTGTCAGGGGCCTCGTGCTCCCGCTCATTACTTGTACCAACTAGGACTGTGTGCTGTGCTGGGATGATAGCCCATAATTACTCATAATGACTTCCCAGGGCTCAGCCCAGGTAGGCGCCCAGGCATTTCAAGATAATGGCTTTTCTTCTCTTTTTATTCTGAGTGTGCTAGCTCCCTACATGGAGTGAAAGGTGCTTATTGAAAGTGCCTTGGATAATTAGGTTGGTCCTGGCTTCATTAAACACTGATAAGCTTCCCGTTTCTGGATCCAGCCAACAAAAGGAGTCAAAAAACTGGATTCTCCTTTAAATGAGTCCCTGGGATGCAGAGGGGCTGGAGGTGCTTCCCTCGCCTGTTTCTGGGTTGATCTGAGAGGAGAGGAAAGGCAGGTCCCCGTGGGACAACAGGACACCAACCACATACTAAGCCTCGATTTTCTTATCCGTTATATGGAGCTTAGAACCTAGAGAATGTCAGAGCTAGAAGGGACCCTCAGGTGTATCGATGCCTACACCTTTACCCTATAGAGGAAAACATACAGCTATGGAGGCCCAGAGAAGGGATGGAACTTTCCCAAGGTCACACAGTTCAGCTGTGCCAAAGCCGTGCTCAGAACCTAGGTCTTTTTTGGTTGATCAAGACTCAGTGATCCCTGATGTACCTCGAAGGATTATCATGGGACCTTAGAAAGTGAAAGAGAGAAGATAAAGTGGTGTGAAAAGTGAGACACTCCACGCAGAGGTGAGGGGTTCCTGTCTGGGGGATGAGGATGGGGGATGCAGAGAGGAGGTCCAGGAGTCTCCTGGGTTACAGCCTCACCTACCAGGCACGTGAGCATGGCCAGCTCATTCGGCCCCCTTGAGTCTCATTACCTGCCCTGCTTACCTCACAGGGCCCTGGGGAAGAGGGCGTGAGGTGAGAAAGGAGACTTGTGGAAGTGCCTTAAGAAAAAAAGCCCATCAAACTGTTGCAGGAAGGGGGACCCCTTCCAGGGCCCAAGAGTGGGCTCTCGTCTAACACTCGGAAATGAATTGTCCGAGGAGACACACGTGCTGACAAAGCCGGAGACTTTATTGGGAAGGGGCGCCTGGGCGGCGGGCCGGAGGGAAAGGGAACCCAGGAGGACTGCTCTGCCCCATGGCTCGCCATCTCGGGTTTTATGGTGATGGGGGTAGTTTCCGGGTTGTCTCTGGCCAATCATTCTGACTCAGGGTCCTTCCTGGTGGCATGCACGTCGCTCAGCCAAGATGGATTCCAGAGAGAAGGATTCTGGGAGGTTGGTAGGACATACGGCCTGGAGTCTTCCCTCTCCTTTTGACCTTTCCTGAATTCTTCCGGTTGGTGGTGGCTTGTTAGTTCCGCGTTCCTTACCAGGACCTCCTGTCACAAGAAAACTCATGCAAACGGTTACTGTGGTGCCTGGCCCGGGTGGGCAGGTTCAGTCAGTGGTTCCCCTAACAAAACTGCATGAAAGGCTGGCTTTGTGCTCACTCCCTCCTCTGCCTGCCCCAAAGTCACCACCCAGGAGGCCAAGGGTGGTGCTTAGAGTCCAGCCAGGTGCAGACCTCCATCGGCATCAGCAAGTCACTTCTCCACTTGCTCTCTGATTTATTGAGCTCTCCTGCCAACCCAGCCCCAGACCTTTGACAACATTAAGCCTTTAAATAGGCCTGGGCCTTGGCTTAGGAGACAGCATTTCCTTATTGTCCCTGACACCCTCCCCACTCTTCAGAGAGCAGAACACCATGGAGAAGGCTCATCTCCACGTTCCCCTTGGCTGTGGATCAAGGTGATGGACTCCACCTGAGTCCTAATTCGCGAACAGGCCCGGCTCTCAGCCCAGCCCTGAACTGGTCCCTTGTCCTGAGCTCTTCCATCTCTCCCTGCCTGCCGAACACTCGCTGAATATCTAGTACCCTTCTCCCAGCCAGCCCATGGCAGTCCTGGGGCTAGAAGGCTCCCCAGGAGGCCATTCTGTCCCTTCTGCTCTCAGGCTGGTGCAGACAGATGTGTAGACAGTTGTTAACTGCAGCTCTGTCTTGCCCCGACTCCCACCTCTATCTCCTGCCCAGGGAATTAAGACCCAGAGGGTTAATTCTTGGGTGTCCGCATCAGTCCTGGAGAAACTTTTGTGTGGACTCTCTGGAAGGTGCTGGTTGTTTAGAGGCCCCAGAGGAAGAGCCTAGGAAGAGGGTGGGAGAACCAGTGTGGGGTGGGGTCAGGAAGGGAAAGCCCTCTGGTACCGGGACCCAGAGGATGAAGGGCTATGCTGTGTGGGCTCAGGAGAGTCCAGCTGAGCTGAACGGAATCCTGCCTGCTTCTGGGCATCTCATTGGCACGCGTTTGTTAGTGGGTCCTGCCTAGACTAGCCAAGAGTCCAGCCCTCCTCTCCACCCCATCTTGCCGGGGCCAAGCCTGCAGAAGGCTTTGGTCTGCCCACTCCACACCCCTCCTCCCTCCCCAAAACCTCTTCTGTGTGTCTCCCACCCCCCACCCCTCGCCCCTCAACCAATACTTGTTGAATGAACAATTATTGCTCTGAGCCCTGGAGGAAGGAGTGGGCAGTGTCTCCAATGGGCTGTGACCATGGCCTCCATAAAGGCCTAGGGCTGGGGTCCAGGAACGGTGTGGACCCCTCTGCATCCATGCAGTCATGTGGATGTGTGCTGGGTGAGCTTGCTGGTCAGGCCAGGGCAGGTGCCACCATGAAGGGACAGCGCCATCTAGCTGCACCTGGGACAGCGCCATCTAGCTGCACCTGGGGCCAGAGCAGCAACAGGCTCCCAGAGTTGGCTCAGTCAAGTGACGTCATCCGGGGAATCCCTGGGCACCGGCCAATTCCTTAGCTGACCAGTGGTCTTTCCTGCCATATAGGGGGTGACACAACCTCAGCTGAACGACCTGTGCTGCTGAAAGGGGGACCCAGGTCAGACTGAGGATACCCTTGGAGGAGCCCCAGGTGGGAACTAGGCTTATCAAAAGCACCTGGAAAGGGACTTCCCTGGTGGAAGTCCGCGCACCTAGAGCCCGTGCTCCGCAACAGGAGAAGCCACCGCAATGAGAAGCCCGCGCACCGCAAACGAAGAGTAGCCCCCGCTCACCGCAACTAGAGAAAGCCCGCGCGCAGTGACAAAGACCAAACGCAGCAAGAAAGAAAGAAAGAGAGAGAGAGAGAGAGACAGAGAGAGACAGAAAGAAAGAAAGGAAGGAAGGAAGGAAGGAAGGAAGGAAGGAAGGAAGGAAGGAAGGAAGGGAGGGAGGGAAGGAGGGAGGGAGGGAGGAAGGAAGGAAGGAAGGAAGGAAGGAAGAAAGAAAGAAAGAAAGAACCTGGAAATGTCTGAGTTGAGCCAGCTGGGAACCAGGCTGCTTACAGAAGCGGAGTGTCCAGGCCATCGGGTGGCTGTCTTACTGTGTGTCTGTGCTCCGCTGTCCGGAGGGCAGTGCAGCACTTCAGCTGTGGGACAAGTGCACATCATCAGGACTGCTGAGGTGCTGGGGCAGGGTCTGTACCATCCTGTCTTCCCCACAGCCTGGCACGATCCTGGCACCACATAGACCCTTGCTCTGTGGCTCTGCCTGGAAGGAGCTGACCAGTATGAGAAGAGCCTTCTAGCAGTCCAGGCGGTCCGGGCACCGAAAGGACCACTCTCTGAGATGACAAGTCCCTGTCGCGGTCAGTGTTCCACCAAGGCCCCGTCAGCCGGGTGAGATGCTAACCGTACCACCATGCTGGGAGGGAGCCTGGGCTAGATGCCTTCTGAGGTTCCTTTAGTTTATGATTCTATAGAATGTAAAATTTTACATTCTTAATTTGTAAAATGACATTCAGATTTAAATTTGTTTAATTTAAATCTCTGTCACAAGTCGGGATGCCCGAGAAGCAAACTCTGAGATGGAGATAAGTGCGCAGGACATTCCTTAGGGAGTTCTCTTGGGATTGTCACCTGTGGAAGAGGGTTTGGCAGCAGGGTTGACCAGAGGGAGGTGAGCTGCACTGCAGTCTGAACACCTGCCCAGGCAACCCTCCCAGGAGCACAGGAGCTGACAAAACTTTCAGAGGTGACCCAAATTGAGGTGAGAATGCTGGGCCTTAGGACATCATGTTAATTGTCACTGGGCGTAGGCTGGCTGGTCACACCTGCCAAGGTGTGACCTTGGGCAATCCAGAAGGGCGGCAACTGAGGCTGTCTGCTGGCAGCCATCCCAGCAGCTGGGGAGTGTCCTGCATGCCTGGAGAGGAATCTGGGCCACAGGGCGTCACAGCGTCTACCACTATTTCTGTGGTGACATTTTAGGCAGCAGTGAACCAAACACGAATGGTGGATTTGGGGCAATGGACTTTGCCCAGTGTTTCTAATCCCTGCTCGGGAGCATCTCCCTGAGGGCGATGGCCAGAGTCCTGGAGGCAGTGGTCTTTCCCTCCACGCTCCTCCTCTCTGCCTCTTCTGAGAGGAGGTGTGGCTGGAGGTCTGTGGGGGAGACAGTGGGAGCAAGAGGCTGCCCAGGGCTCAGAGGCCTTCACTTTAATTGCCAGCAATTAGATCCAAGGGAAGTCAGCTCATTTCCATTCTCACCATGCAGGGGCCCTAATTAAGATTTAAACTCATGTTTCCTTTTTTCTTTTTAAAATTTCCTTGGTAGGTAATTAACTTTTCCTTGCTGTGGGTAAGCAATTAGTCAATGCTGTGTTAGTGACCGTGGAGGTCAGAGCACTGTGATTTGCTTGGGAGTTTGTTTCTTTCACTTACTTCTACTTTGCAAAAGAAGTAGCTGCAGCAGGGGAGGGAGAAGGGGGAAGAAGGAAAGATGCTTTAGTGAGCCTCTACTGTGCAACGGGTTCTTTTTTAGGATTCTCATGAAGTCCTTACAACAAGGAGGGTATAAATGGTTTTCCCTGGAGCAGCTGAGTGCAAAGGTGTCCCTATCTAAGTGAGCTTTCCCTCAAGAGGGGCCAGCCAAATGCTTCCCGGGGGCCTAAATTGGTTCCTGGACCCAATTGCAACATGTGGGGGACTGTGAGTGCATGAGGTGCGTGTGGGGGGTGTCTCCCAACCCACAAGCAATTCTCCGAAGCCACGTGGGTGTCCTACATACAATTGAACTCGATTCTGATGCTATCTACCCAGAGACAGCATCAGATTCCACAGCTTAAGGGCTCCTACAAGACTTCCCCCCACGTCACCCCACTCTCCTGCCCTTCAGACACCAGTTGCTAGTCCAAGTTGTTAACTGGACTTCTGACAACAAGCTATAGATTGGAGGTTCCAAAGACATCCTCCTTGTGTTGGATTAATTTGCTAGGTAGGCTCACAGAACTCAGAGAAACATTTTACTCACTAGATTACCAGTTTATTATGAAAGGATATGACTCAGGAACAGCCAGATAGAAGAGATGCGTAGGGCAAGGAAGGTATGGCAGAAGGGCACGAAGCTTCCACGCCCTCTCCAAGTGCCACTCTCCTCAGCTCTCTATGTGTTCACCAACCCAGGAGCTCCCTAAATCCTCTCCTTTGTTTTGTTATTTGTTTTTTTTTTTTTTTTTTGGCTGCACTGCACAGCATATGGGGATCCTAGTTCCCCGACCAGGGGTCGAACCCACATCCCCTGCATTGGAAGCCAGTATTTTTAACCACTGGACTGCCAGGGAAGTCCCTCCTTTTGGGTTTTTATAGAGCTTCATTGCACATTCATGACTGATCAAATCGTTGGCTAATTGATTGGTAATTGGTGGTAATTGGTTGGTACTTGATTCAACTTCCAATCCTTCTTCCCTCCCTGGAGGTCGGTGGGTGGGACTGAAAGTTCCAACCCTTATTCACATGGCACACTCCTCTGGAAACCAGCAGCCAACCTTAGGTGCTGTCCAAAAGTCATCTCATTAACATAACAAAAGACACCTTTGTCTGCCCTCCTTAATTAGGAAATTCCAAGGGTTTAGGAGGTCTGTGCCAGAAATGGGATGGGTATGAAGACCAAATATATATTTCTTATCATAAATCACAATATCACAGGGCCTGAAAGCTCCTCTGGCTGAGTTGGGCTGGGGTCTATGGGCATGTGGGTTCTCCCACTGCCAGTCTCAGTGCCTAGGAGCCTCTCTTCTCTCCCAAGGCCCTGGGTCCACCTCCCCACAGCACATACCTGAGGGAGAACATGTGGATCAATAGGATTTTGTGTAACTTGCAAGTGAGAGTGTAAATTGGTGCAACCATCTTGGAAAATAATTTGACATTGTCTTGTTTGCATATCCTAGGACCCAGCATCCTATGCTTAGGTATAAATGTGGAGAAACTTGCACACATGTACCAGAAGACATGGACCCAACAGACAGCATCATTTTTCAAATAGGAGTGGAAACAACCCAAACGTCCATCCACAGGAGAATGGATAAATAAAGAATGCGGAGGTAACCCAGAAATAAGAATGCCAGGAAGCAGCTACCCCTCCAGAGGAGGGGCACAAAAGGGAAAAGAAGAGCTTTATGGAAACTTGAATCTTTTTTTTTTTTTTTTTTTTGCGGTACGCGGGCCTCTCACTGTTGTGGCCTCTCCCGTTGCGGAGCACAGGCTCCGGACACGCAGGCTCAGCGGCCATGGCTCACAGCCCCAGCCGCTCCGCGGCATGTGGAATCCTCCCGGACCAGGGCACGAACCCGTGTCCCCTGCATCGGCAGGCGGACTCTCAACCACTGAGCCACCAGGGAAGCCCAGAAGCTTGAATCTTGGAGGAGGGAGCATCACTTACTACTTACAGCCAATCATTTCTATAAAGATCAAAAAAGCAAATGAAACAAACATATTATTTAGACATCTGTGCCTATGTGGCAAAACTTTTTGAAAAGCGAAGGTATGGTAGACACAAAATTCAAAATGGGGTTAGCCTCTCACACAGGGAGGCAGAGGGTAGATGACAGGAGACGTGATGTTCTGGTTCTTGTGTGAGTGGTGGGTTCATGGGTGTTGATCATATTTTGTTGTTTTTTAAAATTTTGTTTTTAACATTAAAAAAATTTTGGGGGAAGGGGATTTCCCTGGCGGTCCACTGGTTAGGACTCGGTGCTTTCACTGCCATGGCCCCGGGTTCAATCCCTGGTCGGGGAACTCAGATCCCGAAAACTGCATGGCCAAAAAAAAGAGAAAAAAAGAAAATGTTTTGTGATAGCTAGCCTGTAAGAAGGACCCCAGCCATCCCCACTTCCTGGAATTCCTATTCCCTCCCACTTTGTTCTAGTGCCACATGGCTTTCAGGATCTTAGCTCCAGGCCCCAGCAGTGAAAGAGGCAAGTCCTAACCACTGGACTGCCAGGGAACTCCTGGTAGGTCACTTCTGAGGTTGGATTTTAACATTTTGGTTTCTCTTGCTCTCCTTCCCTGGGAACATTTGCTCTGGGGGAAGCCAGCTGACATGTTGCCAGCAGCTTTATGGGGAGGCCCAAAGGCAAGCAACTAAGGGCTTTCGAGGAAGACAGTGTGAGTGAACTTGGAAGTGGAGCCACCCCAGGTTTCAGATGACCACAGTCTCAGCCAGTGTCTTGACAGCACCTGCATGAGAGACCCTGAGTCAGCGCCACCCGGCTAAGCTGCTCCTGGATTTCTGACCATCGGAAACTGTGTGAGCTAATAAATGTTTGCTATTTTAAGCTGCTACGTTTTAGGGTAATTGGTTACATAGGGTTAGTTAACTAATACATACTCTTTGATATGTATAGAACATTGAATTTTAAAATATAAGTGAGAAAGCATTCAGAAGTAAAAGAAGGAGGGAATGTAGCTTGGAGGCGGGCCAGTTGGAGTAGTGGGCGTGGGCGGTGGCACAGCCATGACGTCCGTGGGACAGCGGGGCCCGGGGCTCCGGCAGGAGGGCAGCACGGGTGCAGGAGGAGGAGGAGGAGGAGGGCAGCCTGGGATCCTGGCGTCGGGGATGCA
>NW_020175191.1:1231058-1238650 GCF_003031525.2 Neophocaena asiaeorientalis asiaeorientalis
GGGGGGGGCGGGAAAGGAGGGAGGGGGGGGGGGGGGAGAGGCTTTTGGGGGGGGGTGGGGTGGGGGGAAAGCATCCTGTGATGCAACGCTGAGACCCTCACATGGGATTTGGAAGGTGGAAGGGAACCGAAGGCCGCCTTCCTACTGCTTTGGCTGCTCCCTTCTGGCAAACGGGGTCATACAGATGTGCATCTTCTACTGCAGTGATGTCCAGTGTGTGGTCCCTACCCCTGGCAGCAGCAGTGGAGGCCCTGCCTGCTCCTTGGATCCCCAGGATACACTTGTATCCTGAATTCAGGAGTGCCAGGGCAACCTCCAGATGCTCACCTTCCTCTCCTGCCCACAGCGAGGGAGCAGATCCTCTGGAGACTCAGCCTTACCTCCTCCCTTCCCCCGTCCAGCCATCCAACCATCCCATTAGCACCTAACCCCCTCATATCAAGTCACTCTCTGCTCAAAATACCTTGAGTGGTTCCTGTTTCCTGTGCTAAACTCTGGCTGATACGACTGTTGTTATCCTTATTTTACAGATGGGGAAACCGAGGCACAGAGAAGCAAAGTGATCTTCCCAGAGCCACACAGCCAGTGGGTGGTAGGGCCAGGCTCCAAACCCAGGTCTTTCTGATCCCCGAGCCCACTGCACTATCTTGCCTGGTGAATATGTGTTGGTGTTGCCAGATGTGGGAGGAGGCCCGGTGAGCTTTTAGGCGGTGGGCAGGGCTGACACCCATGGCAGGTCCTGAGCAGGTCCCCAAGGTGTCTGTTCCTTCCTGAGAAGCACAAGCGGCTCAGGTTCCTGGGAACTGACCCCAAGGCTGGGGCTGTGGGATGTGTGGGGCAGGGAGGCTGCTGAGAGCCTCGCCGTCTGGGCACCACGTCAGTCAGTTCCCAGGGTTGGAGCCCATCAGCAGTGTCTGGAGAAACACTTAAGCGACCAGTGCAAAATCAGATTAGGGGGATGGCGAGGTGGAGGCGTCACCGGGCCCGGAGGCCGTCTTGGGCGGCACCACCTTGGTGAACTTGTAGTGGTTTGTTCTTGTCAGTCCCCCAGGGTTGAATGGAGCCTGAGAGCCTGACGGACACATGATCATTCACTCGCCTGAGGCCACACGCCAGGTTGCCTAGTGGGGAGCTCTTGCAGGAGGGTATCTGTCATCTGGACTGGAATGTCCTTCCTGCATGCTGAGCAGTTTTGCTCCCTTTGGCTGATAGAACTATGGGTGGGGAAGGTGAGGCACGTGCTGCGGGTGGGGAGAAAAGTAAACCCAAAGGAGTTGGTTGATGCTTCAAGTGTTTAAAAGAACACAGGTCTTTGGCTACATCCGAGAGCACTGAGCAGGGCAGCTTGTGTGCCAGTCTCCACCCGGGGGGGATCCATCTCTTGAGTCTTCATTCACTCATTCATTTATTCATTATTTTATACTTTCAGTACATACTTGAATGCTACCACAGATCACATCTTTGACTGCATACCAGAGATGGAATCTTCAGATACTCAAAGTCCCTGCCTCATGGAGCTTACATTCCAGGTGGAACACATTTTACTGTGCTCTCTTGTGCTCTCTTTTGACAAGTTTCTTTAGGCAGATAATACATTTTCCTCTCAATAATTTTAGATGTACTACCCCAGCCTATGGTTGCCTCTTCTGTAATCAAGCCTAGAGAACTGGGCTCAAGGAATAGGGACATTCACTTCCCACTCAATACTAACCCACGTTCACCCAGAAGGGAGAGAGGGAGGGAGAAGGTTGGGGGGTGGAGTGGGTGTAGAGCACAGATGTCTCTTCATTCATTTCTCCAAGGCAGCCCATAGGCCCACAGGGATGTCCTCTGCCCTCTGCCCTCATCAGACCTGGGCTTGGGAAACACTCTGCCCTTGATTTACTTTTGCGTCCTTGGAGTTCAGCTGCTGGATTTTGGGGGTTCTCATCACATTGTGTTATAAGTACTGATATCCTTTTATTGCCCCCAACAGACAGAAAGCTTCTTTTTTTTTTTTTTTTTTTAAGTAGGCAGGAGTCTTCTTCCTTTTTTAAAAAAAATATTTATTTATTTAGGCCGTATTGGATCTTCATTGCTGCACGGGGGCTTTTTCCAGTTGCGGTGAGCGGGGGCTACTCTTTGTTGCAGTGCGCGGGCTTCTCATTGTGGTGGCTTCTCTGGTTGCAGAGCATGGGCTCTGGGTGCACGGGCTTCAGTAGTTGTGGCACACAGGTGCGGGCTCAGTAGCTGTAGATGGTAGGCTGTAGCGCTCAGACTCAGTAGTTGTAGCACACAAGCTTAGTTGCTCCGCGGCATGTGGGATCTTCCAGGACCAGGGATCGAACCCATGTCCTCTGCATTGGCAGGCAAATTCTTAACCACTGTGCCACCAGGGAAGTCCAGACAGAAAGCTTCTTATTCAATGTTCTATCTTCCTAGCCCAGCCCAGGGCCTGATGCATAGTCTATTAACACATAATTGCTCAATTAAGATAATTTGTACAATTTCAAAGCCTCGTTGGTTCTACTGCTGGTCTCTACACACCTATCTCTGGTTTTTCCTTTCTAAGAGAGATGCCATCCTTCCCCTATCTACCCACACCCATCCAACTATTCAGGGCCCATCTGACATGGAAGCTTCCTCAGCCCTCCAATCAAAAGGGATGTCTCTTTGCTCACTGTCTCAAGAAGTTCACACTCTGATGTGTGTGATGATGGTGGTTCAGAAAAGCAAGTCACAGTGATAAGTGTTATTTATGATAGAGGTAATGATCATAGTGAATATTGAGTGTTTACACTAGGTCAGGAAGGATTTTACTGCCATTGCCTTGTTTAATCCTCATAGCAACCTTCTAATGGAGTTCTGCTGTTATTCCCATTTTACAGATGTAGAAACTGAGGCTTAGAGAAGTTAAATGCTGTGCCTGGGGAGTCAGAGCTGGGGAGGGTCTGAGCTGGAATTTAACATCAAGGTTTATTCTCTTAATAACTATTGCACTCTAGCCATGAAGAGACATCAGAACCCAAAAAGGGCCACTGAGAAAATTTGGGGATTGTATCAGTCAGGATTGTGCAGAGAACAGAATCACTAAGAATGATATGAAATAAGCAATTTATGATAAGAATTACACCCTACGTAATTGTGGGAACCGGTGAAGGATTCCGTGGAAGCCTGTGGTCCCTGCATCTGGCCTGGGCCTGGAATTGCTGTATACCTGCAGGAACAGGATTTGGGAAGAAAAACTGGAGGTGAGGTTGGGGAGAACAAGGTCAACAAGCCCCATAAGAACAAACTAGAACCCTTGTCTCTCCCTTACTGCCTCCAGCCTTGACAAGCCAGGTGACCTGCAGTGGAAGCTGCTGGTGCCATTTGGCCTGGAGCTGCACAGGTAGGTGGCCCAGGACTTGGAGGGAGCTGGAGCAGCTGTGAGCTTGGCTACTGTCCGGGCAGTGCCAACAGGCTGAACCAGCAGTTAAGTGTCAAGGTTGCAACGGTACCTCATTTTGGCAGTGTTACACAAAATCATCTAAAACTTAGAAATAGGACAAAGGATGATTATGTGTCCTTTCAAAGTCCTCCTTGGATGGATCCTTGCCTAATGCACCTACCTACAGATTATTTAATTCTCTAGGTTCTAGAATCCAGGAGAATAAACCTTTTTTAAAAAAACTTTTTTTTAAGGAAGTATAGTTGATTTACAACACTGTGTTAATTTCTGCTGTACAGCAAAGTGATTCAGTTACACATACATCTTTCTCAGACTCTTTTCCATTATGGTTTATCACAGGATAATGAATATAGTTCCCTGTGCTGTACAGTAGGACCTTGTTGTTTGTCCATTCTGTATATAGTAGTTTGCATCTCCTAATCCCAAACTCCTAATCCATCCCTTCCCCAGGCCCCTTGCCCTTTGGCAACCACAAGTCTGTCTCTATGTCTGTGAATCTGTTTCTGTTTTGTAGATAAGTTCATTTGTGTCATATTTTAGATTCCACATATAAGTGATATCATATGGTATTTGTCTTTCTCTTTTTGACTTACTTCACTTAGTATGACAATGTCTAGGTCCAACCATGTTGCTGCAAATAGCGTCATTTCACTCTTTTTTATGGCTGAGTAGTATCAGGAGAGTAAACCTTTGCTATCTATTTACTATCGTTTAGGGCCCAGGCTCTGGGATGCTCTGTGTTCACTCATAGTTTTTGCCTTGCAGAGATGCAAATGATCCCTCATCCAGTAAAAATATATAACCCTGGTAGGAGCTCAGCTGAGACAGGAGCAACAGAGCTGTCAGGTGTCAGAGTAGCCAGTTAAAGCAACCAGCCCTAAATGGAAGAGGTAAGCCTGTAACCACTTGCTGTGATGGTGTAAACAAGAAGCTAAAACTGAGGAAGCAGTGGCTCTCCCTGTTCCATTTTCCTGAGGCCCAGGTGGACCAGCACAGATGTGGGGTCATCTCACTATTGAGGGAGCACCCAACAAAAGACTCCAGCAGTTTGATGGACTCTGGGGTTGGGGAAGGGTGAGCTGGGGAAAGACCTGGGCACTGAGCACTGGTTTTCCCCTCCCCCCTCCCCTGCCTGCAAGGAGGTCTGGGCAGAAGTGCCTGAAGAGGACCTCAGAGGCCTCAGATAAAGAGACCTGGGAATGAAGGCAGTGGCTGAGGAATGTAAATGTGTGAAAGAGCGAAGGTTAGTTAGTTTTATTGTATCTCTAAGCTTGCAATCATTCCGGCATTCCTTTTTTCATCGACTATATTGTTTCTTGAATTTTCCTTTGAACTGGATTTACTATTCTGCTAGTTCCTTCGTTAAGGAGTTCAACCAATCTTTGCGACATGCTCCTTATATACGTGTATGACGGGCATGTTTTAACCTCGTCATGCTTATACTTTGACAGTAGCAGTGTTGAGGGTGGATTGGAAGTGAGGAGTGAGACCCCAGCCTGTGGGGGTCCTTTGGAGGCTATTTCAGGAATTCTGATGAGTGTGTGAGGGCCTGACCCAAGGCTGTAGCAGGGAAAACAGGTGAGGAGGGGGTGGACAGGGGAGACGCTGAAGCACAGCAACTTTTGGGTGTTGGTAAGTGATGAGAAGTAAGCAGGAGGGATTCCTTCCATGTGGGAGGAGGCTAAGAGCACTCCAGAGCTTCCAGCTCAGAAAACTAGCCCGGCAGGTCCAAGTCTTCCTTGGCTTGCGCTTATCCTCAGCATCTGAGAAAGTGGATAATGCTTAGAATTTAGCTGGTTCTAGGACTGAGGCAGTGGTTGACTCTACAGCCTCAGGGGATTAATAGGTACAAACCACTATGTAAAAAATAGATAAGCTACAAGGATTTATTGTACAGCACGGGGAATATAGCCAATATTTTTAAATAACTATAAATGTAGTATAACCTTTTAAAATTGTGAATCACTATGTTGTACACCTGAAACTAATATGTTGTAAATTAACAGTACATCAATTAAAAAAAAAAAGGCACGTGGGATCTTCCTGGACCAGGGCACAAACCCGTGTCCCCTGCATCAGCAGGTGGACTCTCAACCACTGTGCCACCAGGGAAGCCCTCTTTTTCTTTTTTTTAATTGAAGTACAGTTGATTTACAATATTGTGTGAGTTTCAAGTATACAGTAAAATGATTTGGGTATATTCTTTTTTTGATTCTTTTCCATTATATGTTATAAGATATTGAATATAGTTCCCTGTGCTATACAGTAAATCCTTGGTTTTTATCCACTTTATATTATGGTAGTCTCTGTCTGTTAATCTTATACTCGTAATTTATCCCTCCCCCCTTCCCCTTTGGTAACCATAAATATGTTTTCTATGTCTGTGAGTCTATTTCTGTTTTGTAAATAAGTTCATTTGTATCATTATTTTAGATTCCACATATAAGTGATATCATGTATTATTTGTTTTTCTCTCTGTGACTTCACTTAGTATGATAATCTCTAGCTCCATCCACGTTGCTGAAAATGGCATTATTTCATTCTTTTTTTAACAGGAGTGGGATTGCTGGATCATGTGGCAGCTCTATTTTTAGTTTTTTAAAGAACCTCCATACTATTTTCCATAGTGGCTGCACCAATTTACACTCCCACCAACAGTGTAGGAGTGTTCCCTTTTCTCCATACCTTCTCCAACACATTATTTGTAGACTTTTTGATGACGGCCATTCCAAGAGCTGTGAGGTGATACCTCATAGTAGTTTTTATTTGCATTTCCCTGATGATTAGAAATGTTGAGCATTTTTTCATGTGCCTATTGGCCATCTGTATATTTTCTTTGGAGAAAGGTGTGTTCAGGGGCTTCCCTGGTGGCACAGTGGTTAAGAATCTACCTGCCAATGCAGGAGACGTGGGTTCGAGCCCTGGTCCGGGAAGATCCCACATGCCGCGGAGCGACTAAGCCCGTGCACCACAACTACTCAGCCTGCGCTCTAAAGCCTGCGAGCCACAATTACTGAAGCCTCTGTATCTAGAGCCCATGCTCCGCAACAAGAAAAGCCACTGCTATGAGAAGCCAGCGCACCGCAACGAAGAGTAGCCCCCGCTCACCGCAACTAAAGAAAGCCCGCACGTAGCAATGAAGACCCAAGGCAGCCGAAAAAGAAAAAGAAATGTCTATTCAGGTCTTCTGCCCATTTTTTAAAAATTAATTTATTATTTATTTTTGGCTGCCTTGGGTTTTCGTTGCTGCGCGCAGGCTTTCTCTGGTTGCAATGAGCAGGGGCTACTCTACGTTGTGGTGTTTGGGCTTCTCATTGCAGTGGCTTCTCTTGTTGCGAAGCCCGGGCTCTAGGAGCATGGCCTTCAGTAGTTGTGGCATGTGGCTCAGTAGTTGTGGCTTACAGGCTCTAGAGCACAGGCTCAGTAGTTGTGGTGCACGGGCTTAGTTGCTCTGCAGCAGGTGGGATCTTCCCAGACCAGGGCTTGAACCTGTGTCCCCTGAATTGGCAGGCGGATTCTTAACCACTGCGCCACCAGGGAAGTCCTTCTGCCCATTTTTTGATTGGGTTGTTTGTTTTTTTGTTATTGAGTTGTATGAGCTGTTTGTATGTTTTGGAAATTAAGGCCTTGTTGGTTGCATTGTTTGCAAATATTTTCTCCCAGTCCATAGAGTGTCTTTTTGTTTTGTTTATGGGCAATCAGGATTTTTGAAAGCTACTTTAGGTAAAAACTGTTTTGATAGACTGAAAAGTATTAGAATTTACTGACTTTATCCAGGTGTTTCACAAAGTGACATAGTAACATCAAATATAGTCATCAGGTGGCAAGAAGCAGCAGTGTCTAACCCTGGTCTTTCCTTAAATCTAATTACAGATTATGTACTCTGTTTAATGTCTTTCTCACCCTCTAGACTATAAGCTCTCTGAGGGAACATCCCCATGTTAGTCACTATTGTATATTCCCAAGGCTCTATACAGTGTTGGGCATGTGGTTGGCCTTCAGATATTACATATAAGATGAATAAAGAAATACTTATAAAATTTTTTAAAATGTCTCTACGGCCTCAGATTTGCAAAGTATTCAGAATTATAGTCAGAAAAGCAGTCAGGTGCTTTTCTTCCTTTTTTTTTTTTTTTTTTTTAAGGGGGGGGGGGGGATAAAG
>NW_020175191.1:1238918-1277589 GCF_003031525.2 Neophocaena asiaeorientalis asiaeorientalis
TTTTTTTTTTTTTTTTTTTAAGTGGGGTGGGAGGATACAGAGAATGAAGCACAGCAAGAAGAGGAAAACACCCCAGGGTGAACATCTCTTGATTACACATTTCTAGATTGTCAGCCTACCAAGGGACTTAGTCCCAGCCCACTTCCCCTTCTGGCTTCTTAATGGTTGCTGGCCACCT
The DNA here is from genome assembly GCF_003031525.2 of Neophocaena asiaeorientalis asiaeorientalis. NCBI lineage: Eukaryota > Metazoa > Chordata > Mammalia > Artiodactyla > Phocoenidae > Neophocaena > Neophocaena asiaeorientalis. The sequence goes on from NW_020175191.1 coordinate 1,239,097, forward strand.
CCTCCTGCAACCCAGCGGGCAAGAGCTCAGCAATGCAGGCTTTTAATACCTTCTTTCTTTCTTTTTTTTTTTTGTGGTACGCGGGCCTCTCACTGTTGTGGCCTCTCCCGTTGCGGAGCACAGGCTCCGGACGCGCAGGCTCAGCGGCCATGGCTCACGGGCCCAGCCACTCCGCGGCATGTGGGATCTTCCCGGACCGGGCCACGAACCCGTGTCCCCTGCATCGGCAGGCGGACTCTCAACACTGCGCCACCAGGGAAGCCCTCTTTTAATTCTTGAAATGGTAAAGCATGGTAGGAAAGGAAATCCACAAGTGAAGAAATCACATTATGAATTCCAGTGCCAAAGAAAAGGATTGTAAATCAGATTGCGAATTCATTGGGGACCAGGAATCATCTTGCTCTTTTTGGTGCAGGACCTGAGTGATTGCTTCGGCCATTATTTACCCTCCGGGATTACGCAGGACTCGCCTCTTTCATTCTAGTGTTTGTTTCCAGAGTTTCCATCCAGCCCCACCTTCAGCTCTAGCCGCTGAGCTGCCATGCTCTTCTGACAGTAGATGACCTGATAGGATGGAGGGGTTGTGTTGTGAATTTTTTGGTTTTTTCACTTTTCATTGAAATTTTAAATTTACAGAAAAGTTGGTGCAGAGAGTTTCTATATGCTCTTCACCTAGCTTCCTCTGATGTTTTTTTAATTTATTTTTTTAAAAAATGTTTTATTTTATATTGGAGTATAGTTGATTCACAACGCTGTGTTAGTTTCAGGTACACAGCAAAGTGATTTAGTTATACATATTTTGCTTCCTCTGATGTTAATTTCTTTCATAATCGTGGAACATTGGTCATAACTAAGAAGTTAACACTGCACAGTCCTATTAACTACAGACCAGTTTTTCCATTAGTGTCCTTTCGTGGTTCCAGGACCCAATCCAGGGTATCACATGCATTGTTTTTAACTATAGCTACCTCCCTGGGGTTTTGTGTGGATTGAATGATCAACTGCACGTAGAAGGGCTACGTAAACCATGAACTATGTAAGTGTTATCAGCAGTTCTTTTTCATTGTTGTTCTGGTTAATGATGAAACATACTGACGCTTCCCTCACTGCACCGCTCGGTGTGAGTAGATTCCAATTTCATTATTAAAATGACTAAAACCATATGCTGGGTACTTTAATCCTCACAACAATTATATTATGCTTCTGTTATGAGACTCAGAGTGGATATACCTTTAGGCTTTCTAGGCCCTCCCAAGGTAGAGTTAGGTACCCTTTCATGTGCTGTCCCATCACCGCACTTACTGTGCAGTCTTCCCCACTAGACTAGAAGCTGTGGGTTCCAGGAACTGGATTTTGTTCACTGTTATCCCCTCTATCCAGCAAATAGTCAGGCACATAGATGATACGCAAAAAAAAACACTGCTTAGATGAATGAATAAATTAAGGCTGATTTTTTTTTTTGCAGTTTTGAGTGTTTTATTTATGTCAAATTGGATAAAATGTGTGTATTTCTCAGACAGAAAAGACATGTCGAGGTAGAAATGTACCTTTCAACTATTCATGGGTACACAAGTACACTGGGGAGATTGTGATTCAGTAGGTCCGGTAGGCCTGAGTTCTATTTTTATTTTTGGGGGGGCGGGTTGAGTAATTTTTATTTAAAATTTTTATTTCCTTGTATCTTTTTTTTTAACTTCTTTATTAGAGTATAATTGCTTTACAATGGTTAGTTTCTGCTTTATAACAAAGTGAATCAGTTATACATATACATCTGTTCCCATATCTCTTCCCTCAGCTGATCTTTTAACCATTGCTCTATTCTGAAAACTGCTGTTTTCCTTACAACTTACTGTTAACTGTCTGCCTTCCCCTACCAGAAAGTGAGATCTGTGGAACACAGAATGAATCTTCAATGCCTAGAACCCTGCTTAGAACTGACACTTAGGGTAAATGTCAATAATATCTGTTGAGTGGATGTATGGAAAGGTAGACTTCCTCCTTTGGTCCACATCACCCTGTCTTTTTGTGACATCATTGTACCGTTTTCCTTAAAAAATATATATATATATATTTATTTAGGCTGTGCCGGGTCTTAGTTGCGGCATGCGGGATCTTCATTGTGGTGTGCGGACTCAGTTGTGGCATGCATGCGGAATCTAGTTCCCCAACCAGGGATCAAACCCGGGCCCCCTGCATTGGGAGCACAGAGTCTTACCCACTGGACCACCAGGGAAGTCCCTCACTGTACTTTTTTCTGATGCTGCTCTCAGTAAGATAATGTTCAAAAGCATAACGCTGTGATGTGGGTAAGTGCAGAATGCTCTGGCTTCCTGAGTTAGACATGCATTTGCAGCTGAATGATGACTGGAAGGGGAACCACAGGAATGCTGTCCCCAAGAGCACTGTCTCCAGGAGGGAAGCAATGATGGTTGACACAGGCAGCCTGTGGACTCTACCCTCCACAGCTTTGTCCAGGACAAGCAAAATCATGCCTTGAGGCTATTCATGCTCTGTGCTCTCAACTTCCATGTCACACTCGCCTCCCTTTCACCAGAATGCAACTCTTAAAGATAAACAAATAGATAATGGTTTATAATAATCATTAGCTTTATTTTCTTAGGAGATAAGTGCCTCTTGTCAGAACTCTTCTATTTCAAATCTATTCATTTTTCCTCTGTTATTAGTGAAAATATAACAATCACATTCACGTTAAGGAAAATGAATATAGGGAAAAAGTCACCATTCCAACACAAGTATGGTTGGAATTTTGTGTTTATCTCTTTCCTCTTTTTTTTCCCTGAGAGTATATTATATATACTTATCTAGTTTGTGTTCTGCTTTTTTAACGTAACATTGTATAATGCTTATAACAGAAGGATCGTTCCATGCTATTAGACTTCATAACCATCTATTTAAATACACTGCCACACATTTAAGGGTGTTCAAATATATTGTTCATTTCACTGTCAGATATGCCAGGAAAAGTCACCTAAAGAGTTTGAAGGACAAAACCTCAAGGCACCTAAATATTTTTAAGACTTAAATGTCGGGATTAAAAAATAAACCTTCTCAGGAATTCCCTGGCAGTCCAGTGGTTAGGACTCCACACTTCTACTGCACGGGACACAGGTTCAGTCCCTGGTCAGGGAACTGAGATCCCACATGCCACGCAGCACAGCCCAAAAAAAAAACAAACAAAAAACACCTTCTCTAAAAATATATGGAGGACAGCACATGGAAAAATGGTCAACATCTTTAATGTTCAGGGAAATGTCACACACTACATACCAACTAGAACGGGAAAGTTTAAAAGATCGGCAATGCCAAGTGCTGACAAGGATGTAGAACAGCTAGAATTTTCATACATCGCTAGTGGGATTACCAAATGGTATAGCTACAGAGAAAAGAGTTTGATAGTTTCTTACAAAGTTAAACATGCACTTGCCGTATGACCCAGCAACTCCAATCCTAGGCATTTACCCCAGAGAAATGAAAGCATATGTCTGCACAGATCTCTATGTGAATGTTTATAGCATCTTTACTTAGAACAAAGCTCAAATGTCCAACTGGTGGATGGATATACAAATTATGGTACATCTATACAAAGAAATACTGCTCAGCAATAAAAAGCAATGAACTACTGAAAAATACAACCACATGGATGAACCATAAAACATTATGCTATTGTGAAAGAAGCCAGACACAAAAGGCTCCTCCCAACTTCTTTTACTCACAACACTTCTGACACCAAATGTGTGGGTTATTTCCATACCAACAACCATTGCGCCAACTCTCCAGACACCGACTGGGTGTCCTACAGTTCAATTCAATTCTGACATAAAGTACTCCAAGTTAGTGTCAGATTCCACAGATTTAAAGGCTTAGTCTCACAAGACTGCCCTCACTTCAGATTCCAGTCTCAAGTCCCGGGTTGCCACCTGTACTTGTGACCAATCAGCTGTAAATTGGGAGTTCCCATGACTCCTTCATCAAGTTTGATAATTTACTAGAATGGATCACAGAACTCAAGAAACACTTTGCTTACGTTCACTGATTTATTATAAAGGATACAATTCAGAACAGCCAGATGGAAGAGATGCATAGGGTAAAATATGGTGGGGAGGGGAGGTAGGGAGCTTCCATGCCCTCTCTGGGCACACTATTCTCCCAGTACCTCAAAGTATTCACCAGCCAGGAAGCTCTCTGTAGTTTAGGGGGTTTTATTACATAGGCATGATTGATTATATCATTGGACATTAATAATTGAACCCAACTTCCAGCCCCTCTCCCCTTCTCAGAGGTCAGAGGATGGGGCTGAAAGTTCCAACCCTCCAATCATGCTTTGGCCTTTTTGGAGACTAGCCCCTATCCTGAAGTTAAGAAAGGGGTCTCCAGCCACCAGTCACCTAATTAGCATGCAAAAGATACTCTTATCACTGCAGAGATTCCAAGGCTTCTAGGAGCTGTATACCAGGAACTGAGGATAAAGACCATATATATATATACACTATTGTGCCAATAGTTACATACTATGTGATTCCATTTGTTCCATTCTGGAAAAGACAAAACTATAGGGGACAGAAATCAGAGCAGTGGCTGCCAGGGGCTATAGTTAAGGGGAGGGGATTAACTGCAAAGGAGCAGAAGGGAATTATTTTGGCTGTTTGAAATATTCTATATTAGTGTGGTAGTTATTTGACAAAACACCTGTGTCAAAATTCATTAAACTTTACTCTTATAAAAGGGATTTGTACAGTATTTAAGGTATACCTTAATAAATATGACTTCAAATAGAAGCTTTTTCCTTCTGTCACCTTTTGCAAATCCCCTGCCCCTAAAGGACGTGACATATTTATTATGACTGTTGTAAAGGAAGGAAATAAAAGTTCTATCAAGGAACACCTGGTATGACTTCCACACAAATGTCCACTATCCACTGTTAGCACCAAGAGTAGAACATGATTCAGTAGAATTTTTCAAGTATCTTTGCTCCAAAGCTTCTGTTTATCTCTGACTTCAGCCTGAACGTTTCTCCTCTTTCGGTCCTGCTTCTGTGCCTTTCAGTTCTGGAGATTCTGCAGCTTTAATAACTTCTTTTGGTTCCATCTCTTTACTTTCCTTATTCTGCTTCGCCTCTGCCTTCTGTTCTTTTGCCTCAAGTTGATAATGGATGCCCATGCCAATGCAGAGATAGATGCCTGAGACAATAAGGATTATGCCGCATGTCCAGTATGTATATTTGTAGTCTCCGTATATGTCACTGAGACGACCTAAGGATGTCCAAAAAAAAAAAAAAGTTATGTGGGTAAACAATTATACCCTTTCCCAAATAAAGCTTAAGGATCCACTCAAAGAGCTTGTAAATGACAAATCAGTCTAAATAGAAACTGCTCAAAATTATTTGATCTTTTGTTTATGATGTCAACTGATTTTGGATGGCCCTGTGTATTCTGTTATCTTTAGCAACTTGAAAATAATTAAATCTTGGCAAATCTGAATTGGGAAAGTCCTAGAGACCACCTAGAGTCAATCCTCTCAATGTTCAATGGAAAAATTTGTTGCTCAAAAGAGGTTTAGGGGCTTCCCTGGTGGCGCAGTGGTTGAGAGTCCGCCTGCCGATGCAGGGGACACGGGTTCGTGCCCCGGTCCGGGAAGATCCCACATGCCGCGGAGCGGCTGGGCCCGTGAGCCATGGCCGCTGAGCCTGTGCATCGGGAGCCTGTGCTCCGCAACGGGAGAGGCCACAGCAGTGAGAGGCCCGCGTACCAAAAAAAAAGAGGTTTAGTAGTCTTGCCCAAGGCCACAGAGCTAATCCCAGTCTCCCAGGCCAATGCACTTTCTCTGACATCAGCATTTCCCAAAGGGCGTTCCCGTGAACACTCATCCTCTGCTAACATTAACTAACGGCAACACCTTTCCACCATTCTAAGTGCTTAATCCTCACAGCAGGAAGGTTCTGTCATCATCCCCACTGTATAACAGAAAAACTGAAGTACAGAAACCTCAAGTGACTCGTCCAAGGTCACAAAGCTTGTAAATGAAACAGGTTGGCTGATTCAACCCAGCAAGTCTGACTCTGAGGCCTGCACCATAACTTCTGTGCTACAGGGTTACTCCCTAGTGTTTCCAAAGTCAAGTAAATTTGGAAATGACACATAGTCTTTTCTATTAAAGGCTTTATGAGGTAAAGAAACTTATTTACTTATTTATGAGGTAAAGAAACTTATTTACTTTGGTGTTTCCAATCTTTGTTTGGCCATGAAATCTTTGTAATAGTAAAATTTATTAGTATCTAGTATTAAGAAATAAACTTTGGAGGGACTTCCCTGGTGGTCCAGGGGTTAAGAATCCACCTTCCAATGCAGGAGATGTGGGTTCGATCCCTGGTGAGGGAACTAAGATCCCACATGCTGCAGGGCAACTAAGTCTGCGCGCCACAACTACTGAGCCTGCACGCTCTAGAGCCCGCGAGCCGCCACTAGACGGCCCGCGTGCTGCAACCACTGAGCCCACGTGCTCTGGAGCCCATGCCCCACAACCAGGATGCCCAAGCGCCACAATGAAGATCCCGTGTGCCGCAACTAAGACCCAACACGGCCAAATAAATAAATAAAAGAAATAAACTTTGGAAAATACTACCCATATAAAGGACATAATAACCAATTCAAATATGACTCTATATGGTTTTCCAATGCAGGGCATCACTCGCTCAGCAATACTTATTGATTCTCTAAATATACACACGGCCCTGGGTCTGCTAGGCCCTGAGTTAAGGGTGAGCAAAGGAGGTAACATCCACAGCTCAGTGGAGAAGAGAAATGTTAATCCAATAACTATACAGACTGTGACAAGTGCTACAAGGAAGGTTTGAAGGCAGAAAATAGGGGTTTTAAGACCAGCAAGTAGGGTCAGAAAGGCTTTTCTTTTTTTTTAATTAAAAAAAAAATTTTATTTTTGGCTGCGTTGGGTCTTTGTTGCTGTGCGCGGACTTTCTCTAGTTGCGGCGAGCGGGGGCTACTCTTGGCTGTAGTGCTTGGGCTTCTCATTGCAGTGGCTTCTCTTGTTGCGGAGCACGAGCTCTAGGCGTGTGGGCTTCATTAGTTGTGGCACGTGGGCTCAGTAGTTGTGGCTCATGGGCTCTAGAGCACAGGATCAGTAGTTGTGGAGCACGGGCTTAGTTTCTCCATGGCACGTGGGATCTTCGCGGACCAGGGCCCGAACCTGTGTCCCCTGCATTGGAAGGCGGATTCTTAACCACTGCGCCACCAGGGAAGCCCAGGAAGGCTTTTCTTAAAGTGTAAACTTAGCCAAGACTTACAGGAGGATAGGAGTTATCAAGGAGAAGGGAGATGGGAAAAGGCTCAGGGCAGAGAACAGCGAGTGCAAAGGCAGGTGGTAGGAGGAAGCACAGGGTGTGAGAGGAAAAGCAGAGAGAGCAAACTGAGTGGTGGGAAAAGAGGCTGGAGACACAGGTGGGCCAGGCCACGCAGGACCTAGTAGGCCACAGCAGGGAATCTGATCTTCACCCTAAGAACGTGGGAAGCAACTGGAGTGTTCTAAGAGACGAAGAACAGCTAGGGTGGATATGGGTAAAGTTAGAAGGCTACTGATAGGAGATTTGGATAAGAGTGGTAGTTGTGATGGAGAGCAAACGGGCAGATTAGAAAGAGATTTAGGAAGCAAAAACGGACAGGATTTGGAGTCTCCTTGGGTATATATAGGGAAGAGAAAGGGTGGACAGGTCAGTAGTGGATCTTCTGTTATGTATCCTTCCTTACTTTATAGTGCATAATCTCAAAAGCATGACTCACATCCAGAAGTCCAAATTATGGTTGCATTCTGTATTAATAATAATTTTAAAATGTAAACCATTTAGCATTCTTTTTTTTTTAACATCTTTATTGGAGTATAGTTGCTTTACAATGGTGTGTTAGTTTCTGCTGTATAACAAAGTGAATCAGCCATATGCATACGTATAGCCCCATATCCCCTCCCTCTTGCATCTCCCTCCCACAGTCCCTATCCCACCCCTCTAGGTGGTCGCAAAGTCCCTGTGCTATGCGGCTGCTTCCCACTAGCTATCTTACATTTGATAGTGTATATATATCAGTGCTACTCTCTCACTTCGTCCCAGCTTACCCTTACCCCTCCCTGTGTCCTCAAGTCCATTCTCTACATCTGTGTCTTTATTCCTGTTCTGCCCTTAGGTTCTTCAGAACCATTTTTTTTTTTTAGATTCCATATATATGCATTAGCATACAGTATTTGTTTTTCTTTTTCTGACTTACTTCACTCTGTATGACAGACTCTAGGTCCATCCACCTCACTACAAATAACTCAATTTCATTTCTTTTTATGGCTGAGTAATAGTCCATTGTATATATGTGCCACATCTTCTTTATCCATTCACCATTAGCATTCTTAAGAGAATAATACATCAAGTTTTATAGTCACTTACTAGCTGTGTGATCTTGGACAAGTTATTTCACTTTTAGAAGCCTCTATTTCTTTATTTATAAAGCAGGAACAATAATAGTCCGACATCACACACTTGTAATATATGACAGAATATAGAAAACGACTAGGATAGTCCCTGGTATACTGTTAGCCCTCACCTGGTACCTATTGTTATTATTTTAAATATTACTGCTGAGATAAACTCCACAATTAAAAAGAAATCACCAACAGTATTTTAAAGGTGGTTATACATTTTTCTACAATAAACATATTAGGTTTTTTTATCAGGAAAAATCATTATACATACTTAAGTGTGTAATAGTTTTTTATTCTTCTTTCAGCTTGATGATTCACTTTAATTCAGTTCTATTAAGTATTTGAGCAATTATGCTGTACCAAGCATTGTGCCAGCACTGGGGGTACAGAAGCGAAGAAAGACTGTCAAGCAGCTCACTGATTTCTTCTTTCTGTCACCTTCCTAATCTTCTGTTTTATGTTAATAGAACCATAGAAATAGGGAGACATACTATACCTAAAATCGGTGGCCCCAGGAGAATAGGACAGCATTCCACAATGGTCACCAATCCCACGGCACTGGAGAACCTCTGGGATCCAACCAGGTCCATCAGCGTTTCAAACAATACGGCGCCAAACCACCCAAAAGCAAATCCAAGGAATCCCGCATAAAGACAGAACCCTATATAGCTAGAGGATAAGGGTACTAGCATATGACACACTCCATTTGCAATAATAGAAGCAGCTAAAAAATACTGAATTCGAGGTCTTATCCACTTTGTGTTGGCTACAAATCCCATAGAAGGTCTGGCTACCATGTCAACAAAAGCCAGAATGGAAAGAAGGAAGGCAGACTTCTCACTAGTGTGATGTTTACTCTTGGCATAATTACTAAGAAAGACTAAAGGTGTAGCCAGCGCAAAAGACATTATCACATTCCCAGAGAGGTACAGCATAAAGCCTCTGTGCTTGAATAGGGATAAGTCCAGAAGTTTGTTAACTGTTTGGAAAACGGATTGTTTCTCCTTTGGGGGGTTTCTGCCATTAACTTCTGTATTTGCATCACCTGCCCCCTTGTTTGCATCACATTTTCCAGCTTCCTGAAGGGATTCTTTAGACTTCTCTTTCCCTGCAGTTGTTGGCTTGGGCCCTATTGGTCTCATCAGGGCTCCAGCCACACAGCAGTTTAGTAGGATGCCTCCAAGAATTAGGAAGCTTCCTCTCCAGCCAAAGACAGCAAAAAGAGCCTGGTTGAGGGGGGCCAGGGCGGAGAGGAACACAGGGCTGCCTGCCATGGCCAGTCCATTTGCTAATGGTCGCCTCTTGTAGAAATACCTGCCAATCATGGTCAGAGATGGATTCAAGTTGAAGGCAAGCCCAAGACCTGGCGAGAGGGGAAGAAAGAATCACATACTCCAATAAATGTCAGAAACATATTTGGAATTAATTAACTAGGCAAAGAAATGAAATGGAAAGAGGTCAAAATCATGAGGCTGTTATAACTAGTAGGTCATTAAGTGGACTGTTATCAAATAAATACAGACATAAAGTCTCTTTATGCAGCAAATACTAGATTTATAAAATTTAAAAATGTATATATATTTATATATGTGTGTGTATATATATATATATATATATATTTTTTTTTTTTTGGCCGCACCATGTGGTATGCAGGATCTTAGTTTCCCGACCAGGGATTGAACCCAGGCCCCTTGCAGTGGAAGTACAGAGTCTTAACCCTGGACCACCAGAGAGTCCCTAAAAAATGTATATTTTAAAAAATAATTCTTTATCCTTTAGCAACAAAAAGAACAGTAAATGTAAGATCCTTTGTCTTATTTCATAATTTTAGCTTTCCAGAGGAATAGCTTTCCAGAGGAATTGAAAGCAAAAAGGAGAGAAGATGAATCTTATAAATTCAGAAAGCAAGATAGGAGAAGGGGCAGAAGGAAGGGAAGCAAGAGAGAGGGAGGGGGAGGGAGAGAGAGAAAATGTTTTTGAATAGTAAAACAAAACATTGTCAAGATGCTAACACTACCTTAGTAAATCCATTAATTTAATGAAATTTCTATGAAAATTTCAATGTGTTTTATTTTTCAAATGAGGTAAAATGACTCTAAAATACACCCGAAGAACAAATGCATTAGAACTATTGGAAAAGGATAAATAATTGGTGGGCCTACTCTAACAGATATATAAATATATTGTACAGCTACGGTAATTAGAATAGTGTGGCACTTATTCAAAATTAGAAAAACTGATTACTAAAAGTGGGCAGAAAGTCCAGAAACAGAACCAAAGGATACATTTAAATTAATAGGGAAACAATGGATTTTTCAGCTAATGGGGCTGGGACAGTAACTATCCCAATAACCTGTTAAATGGTCTCCCAATCTTGCTTCCCTACTAGGTAAACCAGGTTAGGATGCTTGCACATTTCGATCTCTCTAATGACTGCCCGTCCATAACTTTTCACTCTGGATTAAGAGGTCCCATGATTTGGCCCTAACCTACCTCCCTGCCCTCATCTCAGTCTATTCTTACTTGTGCTAAGTGTAACTGTTCTTCTAGATTTTCTCAAAGCCTTCTCCTAGCTTTCATTCAGATCTCAACTTAAAATCACCACCTCTGAGAAGCCCTCCCTTTAGGGACCATTCAATTCTTCTCTATCAAAATTCTGTTTTAAGTCTTTGCAAAGCAGTTATTACTAGCCAATATTTTTCTTATTTATTCATTTATTTGTTGGTCTGCTTATTGTCTGCTTCCCTCCACTAAACAGCGGGAATCTTGCCTGTCATGTTGGCTCTCCCCACAGAGCTTGGACCAGTGCTGGCATATAGTTAGGGACTCAATAAGTATTTGTTGAGTGAATTAATAAATGAAATAATGAACAGGCTGAATAATCACATGGGAACAAATAAAGTTTTATTTCTTCCTTATGTTATTCAAATAATCCAATGAGTTAAAATAGCTAAATGTTTAAAAATTTAATTAATGTAGTAAAAGTATAGATCCAAAAAGATAATACCCATTACTGGCATTATCTCAGGTCCTGCAGGTGGGACTGTAAATTATTATAACCTTTCCAAAAGAGTATTTGGCCAATGATATCAAAATGCTTTTTTCCCAGTAATTGCTCTTCTAAAAATTTATCCAAAGGAAATTATCATTTTCACAAAGATGCATACAGAAGCACTATCATGCAAATACTGTTTATTAAGAGTGAAAATATAAACAATCTAAATGTCCTGCAATTAGAGAATGGTGAAATAAATTATGGTATATCCATCTATCCCATGAAAAAATAATCGCTGCTAAAGTATATTTACTGAGATGGAGAAACTATGTATAATACATGATGTATCATTAAGTGAAAAAATTGGTTACAAACATTATACATACATAATCTCATCTCTTTAAAAAATTTTTTAACTGTATTGGAGTATAGTTGATTTACAGTGCTGGGTTAGTTTCAGGTATAGAGCAAAGTGATTCAGTTATACATATACATACATTCATTCTCCTTTAGATTCTTTTCTCTTATAGATTATCACAGAATATTGAGCATAGAGTTCCCTGTGCTATAAGTAGGTGCTCGTTGGTTATCTATCTTATATATAGTAGTGTGTGTATGTTCATCCCAAGCTCCTGATTTATACCACCCCCACTTTTCTCCTTTGGTAACCATAAGTTTGTTTTCGATATCTATAAGTCTGTTTCTGTTTAGTAAATAAGTTCATTTGTATCATTTAAAAAAATTAGATTCCACATATGAGTGATATCATATGATATTTGTCTTTCTCTGTTTGACTTCACTAATGTCATCCCTCTTTGTTCTAAAAATTCTATGTATGCATATAAAAATGAGTTGATATGGCATCAAAATATTAATGGTAGTTTTCTCTGAACTGTAGAGCTATGGGTGTCGATTGTATTTATATTCAGCAATTTTATTTTCTTAATTTAGCTATTAGAAAGGGGGGTTTCCTCATGAATGCCTTTTATCCCTTGAAAATATATCTGTCTTTTCTATCAGAAACTGCTTTGTATCTGACATCCTCTCTTTCTCTAATTTGAGCCAATTCCTTCTTGGGTAGAATGGGAAATGAGTGGGAATAGCTAATGACCTCCCTTTCAACAACTTTTTACCTATCACCACTATCTTCTTTCTTAAGACAAAAAAAGAAAGAAAAGAAAAGAAAGAAAGAAAGAGAGGGAGGAAGGGAAGAAAGAAAGGAAAGAATCTCTTTCAATTTATTCAGTCAATAAAAATAATCACCGATTAAGTGCCAGAACTTTCTTTAAAGACTTGCTTTTTTTAAATTAACGTATCAACAGCTCTAAAAAATAGTGACCTAGTAATTTTTCTAACAAAGAACTTTCATTTTTCAAAAGAATTGGCAAATTAATGCTATAAATAGTCCACACAAAAATTAATGCTTGAAAATACATCAGTAGCAACTCACCTGCAATGACTCCGACACACAAGTAAAGTTCCTGCACAGTGGTACAGAAAGAAGCCGCAATCAAGCCACAGCCGGACAAGCAGCCGCCAACAATCATAACTGGACGACTGCCATATTTATTCACCAGGATACTGCTGATAGGACCTAGGAGAGAACAAACAGCTTAGTCATACAGAGGAGAAGCCTAGCCTCACATCCACACCTGCATATGACATTACCAACATGACAGGATGCCACCCCAGAAAGTAAACAGATGAAACAGAAGACAGTGGTAAGGAGTATTACTTTCTATCTTTATTTCAGAGTCACAGGTCTGCGTAATGGAATACATATAGTATTGATTGTACGTTTTCTATATATCTGGGACATACTAGATGGGTTTTAACTAAAGTATGCAAGACAATAATCTAATTATTTTAAGGCAGAAGAGGCTGCAAATACCCGGATTATAAGTGTTTATAGGATTCTTCATGTATCTAGGATATTATCCACATATATGTAGCAAGTTTGCTTGTTTTAAATTTTTAGATGGTCATCTAGAGCAAACACATGAACAATGAGATTTATGAGCAAGTCTGATCAAACTGCTGACTTAAGGGCATGTTTACAAACTAGCTAAAATGTATTATTTCTCACAGAAAACAACAACACAACCAAAACAGAACTACAAAACAAGAATGCCTACCATCACCACTTTTCTTCAACATTATACTGGAGGTCCGAGCCAGCAGGAAGACAGGGGGGAAAAGGTGTAAGGAAATGAAGAAACCGAACTATCAGTATTTGCAGAAGATTTGTCTATCAAAAATTTTTGAAAAAAATCTACCAATAAACTATTGGAAACAACAAGAGTTTAGCAAGCTTACAGGGTATATGATTAAAATACAAACATCAATTACCTTTCTATACCCAGCAGTCAACACAAAACACATTTTTAAAGGAAGTTATCCTTTATAATGACACCATTTTATAACTGACCTAACAGAGCACACAGCTTCTATGTAGCTTTTATTGTTAAAGACAATGAAAAACACGACTCTAATCACGTAACTCCAAGAACTAACATTTCAAATATCTCACTGATAAGGGCATCAAGAACAAAAAGCACTTACTACAGAGCTTTTGTCTACCCATTGCAAGTTAAAAGAGCAGGTCATGAGTACTTACCTCCACCATACATGACAGCAAACGCGATGGAAGATAACCATGACACTTCGCTGGTGCTGGCTTTAAATATTTCCTCAATTTCTTTGTAAAATACAGTAATAGATTTGCCAAAAGCACAAGAGAAGCCAATGGAAATGAAAGCTCCAACAACAACTGCCCACCCCCAGCCTCCATCTGGGGGCGTGTATCCAACTGGACCTCCGTTTGATGATGGCATTGTAAGTAAAGATGAATTCTAAAATGCAGTTCAAATCCAAATATCTAAAGGGTATGAAATTAAAATAGTACATAACAAGTAGGTCAATAACAAAGCACTCCCATAAAATCCCTTACATTTATTAAATAAAGGCATATAGCAATTTTCTAAATAAAAGGTCATTTCAAACATTAGATTCTCATTTAACGGGCTGGAAAGTTAGCTCAGTGAAGTTGGGTTTTCATCTAGCTGCTTAGATTTAAGGTATTCTTTTACTAATATGTGACTAGAAAGATTCCCAAACAATGGCTGACCAATACTGTTTAAACCTGCAAAATGAACACTGAGGGACTTCCCTGGTGGTGCAGTGGTTAAGACTCCATGCTCCCAATGCAGGGGGCCTGGGTTCAATCCCTGGTCAGGGAGCTAGATCCCACATGCATGCCACAACTAAGGAGCCCGTCTGCCGCAACTGACAGGGCGCAACCAAATAAATAAATAAATAAAGTATTTTTTAAAAAATGAACCCTGATATCAGAGACTAGTAGTTTTAAACCAAAGATTTCCCCTTTTCTTCTTAAGCCCCAGCATTAGTGAAAAACATAGTTAGAAAAAGAAATACAATGTGATTATGAATTACTAGCAGGTAGGAGAGGTTGAGAGCTAAAAGGTTTACCAGTCCACTTTAGAGAAATTAAGTTCTCCTTTGATTTACTTAAACCAGCTTCTATTTTATGTCAAAATAAACCTTCCAACAATATGTTATCATACTCATTCTGGCCACCCTAACATTACCTGGAATGATGTAGTACAGTATTAATACTGTACAGGTCAACAATGACAATATCATATTTTACTATTCCTTACTCTTTAATACAAATCCTACCTTCCTATCCATAGAAATCAACTTTTAAATAGCTCACCTTCTAACTAATCTAAACACTTCAAATCTAATTTAGAAAGTGATCCTGTAGTGATTTAAAAAGAACAACTCTTAGGAAGAGTTCTGCTTAAGAAGCTAAAAGACTAGGTTTTTTAAATAAAACTTTTATAGAAGTAAAGTTTCTAAAAGCTTTATTAAATTATAAAATTCCCGGGGTTTGCACAACTTTTTAAAAAATTTTTTTAATTATTTATTTATTTATATTTATTTATTTACTTTTATGCACAACTTTTGTTAGACTTATTCCAAGGTAGCTTTTATTACCCTTGTAGATGGTAATTTTAAAAAAATCATTTTCTGTTAGTTGCTGGTTTATAAAGACACAATTAATTTGCTTAAATAATAGCTTTACTGAGATATAATTCACATATCATAAAATTCACCCTTTTAAAGTTTGTATTTCAGTGGTTTTCAGTATATTCACAAAACTGTACAACTATCATCACTAATATCAGAATATTTTCATCACCCCAGAAAGAAGCCCTGTACCCATTAGCAATTAATTTTATTCCTGAATATTATTTTTGATGATATGGTAATTTGAACTGTTTTCTTAATTTTATTTTTGGATTTTTCATTGCTCGTGTCTAGAAATACAATTGATTTTTGTATGTTAATTTTGCAGCCTGCAAATTTGCTGAACTCATTTATCAGTTCTAACAGACTTATGTATATATATGTATATATGTGTGTAGATTCCTTAGGATCTTCTGTTTACAAAATCATGTCATCTGTGATAGTTTTACATCTTCCTTTCATTGCCTAATTTCCTTGGATAAAACCTCCAGTGCATGTGGTGAAAGTGGACATCCTTGTCTTATTTCTGACCTTACAGGGAAGTTTTCAGTATTTTACCATTAAGTATGATGTTACCTGTGGGTTTTTATAGATGCCCTTTATTAAGTTTGAGAAGCTTCCTTCTATTCCTAGTTGTTGAGTATTTTTATCGTGAAGGATATTGGATTGTAGCAAATTGTTATGTGTCTATGAAGATGATCTTGTGGTTTGGGGCCTTTATTCTATTAATATGGTATGGTTTGACTGATTTTTATATGTTGAACCATTTATGAATTCCTTCACTCCTGAGGTAAGTCCCAATTTGTCATGATATATAACCCATTTTATGTTGTTGGACTCTGCTCATATTCTGTTGAGGATTTTTATGTCCATATTTACCAGGGGTAATGGTTTGCAGTTTTCTTCTCTTGTGATGTCTGTCTGGTTTTGGTAACAGGGAAATACTGGCTTCAAAGAACAAGCTGGGAAGTGTTCCTTCCTCTTGCTTTTTGGAAGAGCTTGTAAAAGAGTGGTGTTAGTTCTTTAAATATTTCATAGAATTCACCAGTGAAGCCATCTGGGCTTCAGGTTTTCTTTGTGGGTAGTTTTTTGATGATTATGTCAATCTTTTTACTTGCTATAGGTATATTCAGCTTGTCTATATCTTCTTGAGTCATTTGATAGTTTGTGCTTTTCTAGAAATGTGTTCATTTCATTTAGGTTATCTAATTTGTTGGTCTGCAATTGTTCATAGTATTCCTTAGTAATCCCTTTTTATTTCTATAAGGTTAGTAGTGATACATGAAGAGTTTAACCAACAGTACTATTAGAGGGAACAGGCCCCACAAAATTGACTTCACTTCTAACACCAATTGCAAATTTAGGCAGTGGGGGTCAGGGGGTGCGGAGGGGGGTGGTTTCCAAAACAGTTTTGGCAATTCAACAGGACTCACAGAATTCACTGAAAGCTATTATATTCACGATTTATTACAGGGAAAGGACACAGGTTGAAATCAGCCACAGGAAGAGATGCACAGGGCAGAGTTTGGGAGAGGTTCAAGTGTAGAGCTTTTGATCATACTCTTTCCGTGGAGTCATGGATAGCATTACCTTCTCCCACTTACAATGTGTGAAAATATAGAGTACCACCAACCGGGGAAACTCACCTAAGCTTTTGGTGTCTAGAATTTAGTAGGGCTTGATCACATACTGCTCATGTGAGTGCTGACCTTTAGTCTCCAGCCCTTACTAGCGCCCTTACCAGGGGATAATACTTTAGTCTCCAGTTCTTTCAGAGATTGGAAATAAGACAATATAGCTAAAGGGCCCAGCAAACAAAGACACACCTATCAGGCAGAACTCTTCAGAGACCTAGAGATCATATTCCAGTAGCCAAGGACAAAGGCCAAACCTCTCTATTGGTAAGGTTAATTCTTCACTATACATAATGTATCCTCTTCCAGTTCTGATTTTAGTAATTTGAGTTCTCTATCTCTTTTCCTGGTTAGTCTAAAGTTTGTCAATTTTACTGATTTTTTCAAAGAACCAAACTTTTGGTTTCATTGATTTCTTTATTTTTTTGTACTTTCTAGTTCATTTATTTCTGTTCTAATCTTATTTCCTTCCCTCTATTAACTTTGCATTTAATTTACCCCTTTTTTCTTGTTTCTTATGGTAAAAGTTTCAGTTATTTATTTTTTTAGAGACTTCTTCCCAACAGGATGGAAATTAAATTAAATTTTATTTTAAGTTATTTACTTTTGGTTGTGCTGGGTCTTCGTTGCTGCGCGTGGGCCTTCTATAGTTGCATCAAGCAGGGGCTACTCTTCATTGTGGTGCATGGGCTTCTCATTGTGGTGGCTTCTCTTGTTGCAGAGCATGGGCTGTAGGCATGCGGGCTTCAGTAGTTGTGGCACGTGTGCTCAGTAGTTGTGGCACGCAGGCTCTAGAGAGCAGGCTCAGTAGTTGTAGCACACAGGCTTAGCTGCTCCGCAGCATGTGGGATCTTCCTGGACCAGGGATCAAACCTGTGTCCCTTGCATTGGCAGGTGGATTCTTAACCACTGTGCTGCCAGAGAAGTCCCAAAAGTTTCAGTTATTGATTTGAGATTTTTTTCTTTTTAAATATAGATGTATACAGCTATAAATTTCCTGCTAGTCACTGTTTTAGCTGTATTACAGAAATTTTGGTATTTTGTAATTTGTTTTCATTCATCTCAATGTGTTTTCTAATTTCCTTTATAATTTATTCTTTGAACCATTGGTTATTTAGGAATGTGTTGTTAATTTCCACATATTTGCTCATTTGCCAAATTTTCTTTTGTTGTTCATTTCTGATTTTATTTCATTATGATCAGAGAACATACTCAGTCCTTTCAAATGTACTGAGACTTGTTTTATGGCCTAATGGTCTATCCTGGAAAATGTTCCATGTGTACTTGAGAAGAATGTGTATTCTTTTGTTGTTGGGTAAAATGTTCTACAGATGTTTGTTAGATTTATTTGGTTTATACTTGGTACATACTTGGTTGTTCAAGTCTTCTATTTCCTGGTTGATTTTCTGCCTAATTATTTTATTGAAGTTCTGTTGAAATCTTCAAGTATTGTTATTGAATTGTCTATTTCTCTATTTCCATCAGTTTTGGCTTCATCTATTTTGGGGCTCTGTGGTTAGGTGTATATATGTTTATAATTGTTATGTCTTCATAATGGATTGAACTTTTATCATTATAAAATGTCTTTGTGTCTAAAAACAATTTCATCTTAAAGTCTATTTTGCCTAGGTTTCTTTGGTTACTGTCTGCATGGCATATTATTTTTTCATCTGTATACTCTAAAGCAATTTGTGTCTTTGAATCTATAATGTGCCTCTTGTAGACAGCATAGGGTTGGATCCAATTTGCCAATCACTGCTTTTTGATTGAAGTGCTTAATCTATTTAGATTTAATTTAATTACTGATAAGGTAGGACTTAGGTCTGCTGTTTTACTATTTGTTTTCTCTGTCTTATGTCTTTTTTGTTATTCTATTCCTCCATCACTGCCTTCTTTTATGTTAAATAGATATTTTTGGTGTGCCCCTTTAATTACCTCGCTGTTTCTTTTACTATGTTTTTTGTTATTTTCTTAGTGGTTGTCCTATGGTTTACAATTAACATCTTAACTTAAAACAGTCTAGTATAGTTTAATACCAATTTAATTGCAATAGTATACAAAAACTTTGCTCCTGTACAGTTTCCTCCTTCACACTATTGTCTTACAAATTACATCTTTATACACTATAAGCCCATTAAAAATTGTATAATTATTGCTTTTAAATCGGGTAGAAGGGAAAAAAAGTGTTTACAAAGAAAAAAATACATTCATACTGTCTTATTGTATATTTACCTATGTAGTTACCTTTACTGGTGTTCTTTATTTTTTTCCATGTGGATTCAAGTTACTGTGTAGTGTCCTTTCAATTCAGCCTGAAGGACACTCTTTGGTATTTCTTGTAGGGAATGCCTGCTGGCAACAAATTCTCTCAGTTTTTATCTGGGAATGTCTTAATCTCCCTTTCATTTTGAAGGATAATTTTGCTGGATATAGAATTCTGGGTTGACAGTCTTTCTTTCAGCACTTTGGGTATTTTGTCCCATTGCTTTCTGGCTTCTATGGTCTCTAAAGAAAAATCGGCTGTTACTCTTATTGAGTACACTTGGTTTGTGATGAGTTGCTTCTCTCTTGCTGCTTTCAAGATTCTCTCTTTGTCTTTGTCTCTGAAGTTCTATTTATTTTTCATTCATTTTTCTTTTTTTCCCTTAGATTTGATAACCTCAATTGACCTATATTCAGGTTTACTGATTCTTCTGCCAGCTCAAGTCTGCTTTTCAGCCCCTCTTACAAATTTTTCATTCAGTTATTGTACTTTTCAGCTCCAGAATTTCTATTTGGCTCCTTTTTTTTTGTAATAACTATCTCTTATAAATATTCTCTATTTGGTGAGATATTGTTCTCATAATTTCTTTTAGTTCTTTAGACATAGTTTTAATTCTTTGAAAAAATTTATAATACCTAAATTAAAGCCTCTGTTTAGTAAGTCCAATGTCTAGGCTTCCTTGGGGATAGTTTCTATTAAATGACTTTTCTGTGTATAGATCATACTTTCCAGTTTCTTTGTGCGTCACGTTTTGTTGTTTTTGGTTTTTTTGTTGTTGAAAACTGGACATTTAAAATAAAATGATGTGGCTGCACCCCAATGTTCATTGCAGCACTATTTACAATAGCCAGGACACAGAAGCAACCTAAATGTCCATCAACAGAAGAATGGATAAAGAAGATGTGGTACATATATGCAATGGAATATTACTCAGCCATAAGAAGGAACGAAATTGGGTCATTTGTAGAGACGTGGATGGACCTAGAGACTGTCATACAGAGTAAGTCAGAAGAGAAAAACAAATATCATATATTAACACGTATATGTGGAATATAGAAAAATGGTATAGATGATCTTATTTGCAAAACAGAAATAGAGACACAGAAGTAGAGAACAAATGTATGGACACCAAGGGAGGAAGCAGGGGTGGGATGAATTGGGAGATTGGGATTGACATATGTACACTATTGAAACTATGTATAAAATAGGTAACTCATGAGAACCTACTGTATAGCTCAGGGAACTCTACTCAGTGCTCCGTGGTGACCTGAAAGGGAAGGAAATCCAAA
The DNA here is from genome assembly GCF_003031525.2 of Neophocaena asiaeorientalis asiaeorientalis. Lineage (NCBI taxonomy): Eukaryota > Metazoa > Chordata > Mammalia > Artiodactyla > Phocoenidae > Neophocaena > Neophocaena asiaeorientalis. The sequence goes on from NW_020175191.1 coordinate 1,259,824, forward strand.
AAGGAGCGGATATATGTATACGTATAGCTGATTCATTTTGCTGTACAGTAGAAACTAACACAACATTGTAAAGCAACTATACTCCAATAAAAATTAATTTAAAAATATAAAATAATACCATGTGGCAACTGTGGAAATCACATTCCCTCCCCAGGGTTAGTTGTTATTCCTATTGGGTGTTCATGTTGATACTACTCCTATTGCCTTTTGTTTGTTTAATGAATTTCCTAAATAAATTCTGTGAAGTTTGTATTTTTTGTCATATGTGGCTATTGAAATCTTTCGTGGTTAGCTTAGTGATCAGCCAATGATTAGACAAAAATTTCCTTAAAATGCCTTGAATCAGTATATCTCCCAGGCTTCACCAAAGGGTATTATGTGTATGTTTAGGCATGCTTTCAATTCTCCAGCAGGCAGCTTACGCTTCTGCCTTAGCTTTCAATTCCTGCTTGTATAGAGCTTCAAGTTCAGTCAGAGGGAGATTCAGGCCTTCTCAGGTATTTCCTGAGCATGGGCACAGTGTGCACATGTGCATGACCTTCTAGCATCCTGGGAATATGTCAGAGCTTTTCAAAGCCCTCTATGGACATCTCACTTCCCAGTTTTTGCTTTGAAGTGTTTGGTCAGCTTTTTGTTTGCCCCAATTGTTTTTCCAACTCAGGCAGCTGAGATTTTAAATAATTGCCCCTGATTGTTTTCAACAAATGTCCTGGGGAAAAAGCTGTTTGCACTGAGCAAGCTGTGAATCAGGTCAAAGAAAGACAAGCCCTGTGAGTGGGGGTTTCGAGGAAACTGTCAGACATGTTGAATAATGATAATTCTCTAAGAATGAGGTTTCTTGAAGATTCCAAACAATTCTGCCCCCACCAGTGGTTACTACACTGCTGATTTTCATGGCTACTATTATTGTAAGGTTTTTTGTTTCAATTCTACTAGAGTTGGGGAGATGAGAACTGGAATAGATCATGTTGAAACACCACAAATCAGACTTCCCTGGTGACACAGTGGTTAAGAATCCACCTGCCAATGCAGGGGACACAGGTTCAAGCCCTGGTCCAGGAAGATCCCACATGCTATGGGGCAACTAAGCCCATGCACCACAACTACTAAGCCTGTGCTCTATAGAGTCCTTGAGCCACAACTACTGAGCCCACATGCCTAGAGCCCATGCTCTGCAACAAAAAGTAGCCCCCACTCACCGCAACTAGAGAAAGCCCGTGTGCAGCAACAAAGACCCAATGCAGCCAAAAATAAAATATAAATTAATTAATTAAAAAAAAACACCACAAATCTTGCTGTTCTGAGATTCAGTTGTTTCTTGAATATATTCTCTTTGGATTATTGCAAGCCTCTGGTTAATTCTGAGTTTTGAAAAGTTGATTTTTTTTTTGGCCAATGTTCTTATTGCTCTTATGAAAGAGCAGAATTTCAGAGGACCGTACCCTACCATTCCAGAAGTACCACTACAAATGATTTTTGTATACAGTAGTCCCCCTTTATCTGCAGTTTTGCTTTCTGCAGTTTCAGTTACCCATGGTCAACTGTGGTCTGAAAATATTAAGTGGAAAATTCCAGAAATAAACAATTGATAAGTTTTAAATTGCATGCTGTGCTGAGAAGCATGATAAATCTCACACCATCCCACTCCTGCCTGCCTGGGACGTGCATCATTCCTGTGCCAGCGTATCCACGTTGTATATGCTACCAGCTCATTAGTCACTTAGTAGTTGTCTCAGTTTTCAGATAGATTTTCATGGTATCGCAGTGCTTGTGCTGAAATAACCCTCATCTTACTTAATAAGTAAAATAATGTATATAGTGTTTCATCATCAAGAAAAGTATTTACTCCAGAGTTTGGCAGATACATTATCAGATTTAGAAAGTTTTATTCCTAGTTCATTAAGAATTTATTTTAAATCCATTGACCATTGAATTCAGGTTTTGTGTTTTGTTTTTTTTCCATAATACCTTCACAAGGCATTTCTTCTTTCATCTATATAAGTAGTGAGTAACATTTATAGATCTTTTAAATATTAAACCACCCTTGAATTCCTATGAATTCAAGGATGAATCCATCCTTGAAGAATATGCCCAACTTGGTCACAATATACATCTTTTTAATACATTTCTAAGTTAAATTTGTTAATATTTTGTTTGGATTTTTTGAAATGTGTCCATAAACGATTTGGAAATATAATTTTCCCTTCTCATATTGTCCAATATCAGTTTTTTATTATTAATTAATTAATTAATTTAATTTTTTTGGCTGTGTTGGGTCTTTGTTGCTGCATGCAGGCTTTCTTTAGATGCGGTGAGTGAGGGCTACTCTTCGCTGCAGTGCACGGGTTTCTCACACGGTGGCTTCTCTTGTTGCGGAGCATGTGCTCTAGGCGCACGGGCTTCAACAGCTGTGGCACACAGGCTCAGTAGTTGTGGCTCGAGAACTCTAGAGTGCAGGCTCAGTAGTTGTGGCACATGGACTTAGCTGCTACGCGGCATGTGGGATCTTCCCAGACTAGGGCTTGAACCCATGTCCCCTGCATTGGCAGGCAGATCCTTAACCACTGCGCCACCAGGGAAGTCCCTCAATATCAGTTTTACATTAGAGTCATAAAGTGAGTTAGGAGATGTTCTCTTTTTTCCTCCTCTCAGGGAGAGATTATATAAGACTAGAATGATCTAGTCTTTGTAAGTTTGGTAGAATTTACTGGTAATACTATTTGGGCACTTTATTTTCTTTTTGGAAGATTTCATATCACCTCCTTCAATTTTCGTAACAATTATAAGTTTATTCATTCCTTCTATTGCATTTTGAGTCTGTCTTTTTAGGGTATTTTTCTATAGCTTTTTCCATTTTGTCAAAGTTTTCAAATTACTGGCATAGAATTTTTATATTTTAATCTCTTTATGAGTAGAGGTATATCCTCTTTATCGTTGATATTTGTGCCTTCTTTTTCCCCCTTTAATCTCAGGAATTTATCTATCTTATAAGTTTTCTTCAAAGAACATTTTCACAAGAACCTCTCTGTCCTGAACAGATTTTTCCTCCAATTGCAGGGCTTGGCCCTAAACTTGTGCTAGTATTTTTAGTTATATCACCCCCTAGATGTTCCTTAATTGTTGAATATATTGTTCAGTGTTTAATATATTGGACCCTTAAAGCTGTCCATTTATCTTTATTTCAAAAATCTGAACATATGGCCAGCATATACTTGATTGATGGTAAAATTTAAATGTTAATAGCATACCCATAAAAAAGAACATTCTCAGTTTTATCTATATTTTATTATACTTTCCCCTTATTTCATTGATTTGTTACTATTTTTTATCATCATTTGTATTCCTACATATTTGAAATTTATTCTATTCCTTTTCAAACATAAGATGGCTACTTAGCTGATTAATTTTTAGCCCTAATTTTTTTCTAATATGAGCATTTAAGACTACAAATTTCCCTCTATTTATCACCTTTACTGCATTCTATGTAGTTTTATATACAGTATTTTTACTATTGTTTGTTCCAAGTGTTTTAAAAATTTCCACTGTACCTTCTTCTTTGACCCAGAGTTATTCAGGGGTTTTTAACTCTCCAAAGGAAATCTTTTGTTTAACTTTAGTGACTTATACTTAACAACACTGTGGTAAGATGACAAGGTTGGTACAATTCAATTTTTTGATATTTTATAAGACTGGCATTTATGGGCTGGTATATTAATTTTTGAAAATATTTCATGTATGCTTGCAAAGAATATACATTTTCTAGTTGTTGGGTTGAATTATTTATTTGTTGAATCAAACTTTTGTTTTTTCAAATCTTCTAAATCTTTACTAGTTTTCTGTTTTCTCCTTCATCTATCAATAATTGAAGAGAAGTATGTTGAAATCTCCTAATGATGATGTGTTTCTCAATTTTTCCATGTCATTCTTTAGGTAATGCTTATGAACTTAGGTGGTTGATCTTAATCTCTGAGAAACTTGAAGGCCTAAACTGAGGGCACTTTCTTCCAGAAAAAAAAAAAATGCATCTCCCAGAAGCTAGGAATGCTATGGACCTGGATGATTTTAGCCAGGATTCCTGGCTTAGTGTGGGAGCTAAGGTTAGTTTTCCTTTGCTGCTGATCCCAGGCTTGCCTCCCAATTACTAGCCCAAGTATGCAAGGCACAGCACAAAGTAAATTCAATTCAAATATCTGAGTGACAACTTTAGTTTACTAAAAGCAATAAAAACTGAAATATGTTTCCTGCTCCCAAAGAATTTATAATTTAGTGGCAGATAATGGAAGCTATTACCATTATAGATACTATTTTTTAATTATCTATTTTGTGCTAGATACTTTCACCAGGCTTATATGACAAGCTTCTTGTGTCCTTGCCTGGACATTAATTTCTTCATTCATTGTTCAAATTGTTGAAAGTGCACTCTCAAGTGATTTCTTTTGTATCTTCTCTCTGGATTGTCTTCCTTTCTTGCAGGCCATTCACTCCTTTTCAGTTTGATTCAGTTACTCCATTTCTTCTGCCTATTTTATGTTAATCAGGTTGGCAAGTGACCAAAAACTTAACTCAATCTGACTTGACCAAAAAGAAAATGTTTTTGGCTCATGTAACCAAGAAATCTAAGGCAGTGTTTCTGGCTTTAGGCACAGCCTGATCCAAGGACCAAATGATCTGGTCAGGGATATTTCCCTATTTATGGTTCTACTTTCTTCTGTGTTGATTTCACTTTCAAGCAGGTCCTCAACTCATTGAGGCAAGAAGACTGCCAGTAACTCCAAGTCTACATACTTTCCATAAAATTCCAGCTTCGTTCCAGGCAACAGAATTCCTAGAATGTTCACTTTGGCAACATAATTAGCTTTAAGTAAATACTTGGTTTGGTCAGGTCTAATCACTGTGTGAGTCTTGACTGGCTGGATCTATTTCATATGCCTAATTCTGAAGCCTGGGGTCCAGTCACAGAACAGATAGAATGGAAAGCCAGAGTTTTTAAATGCTACAAAGGCCTATATAATTTATCCTAACTTCATCTCCTACCTTTGTCCCTCCTGGCTTATACCACTCCAGCTATACTGGCCTTCTTACTATCTTTAAGGATGTCAATCACACTTGCCCTTCAGGGTTTCTGAATTTACGGTTATCACTGCCTAGAATTTTGTTAACCCAGATATTACTTCAATGAAATTTTTGTTCAAATGTTCCCATATCAGGGAGCCTTTTCTGGACCATCCTAGATTAATCCTAGATCAACCTCCCACTTCCCACTCCTTACCTTACTTTGTTTTTCTCCATGGTACCTATCTAAAAGAATATATAAAATAACAGCAAATACTCATATAGTGCTTTCTATGCAGCAGGCATTAGATTAAGCACTTTACTTGATTAATTTCATGCTCTAACAACCCTATGAAGTAAGTACTATTACTATTCCCAATTTAGAGTTGAGCAAACTGAGAACGGAAAGGTTAAGTAACTTATTCAGGACATGGCAGAGCTGGGATTCAAACGTAATCAGAATGGCTCCCAAGTTTGTGCTTTTAACTACTAGACCACATTAACTCTTATTGTTGTCAGTCTCTCCACCCAAAAAATAAGCTGCATGAAAATAGGGACTTTTTATAGTGATATATCTCTAGCCCTTTGGCATGTAATAATAGATACTCAACAAATATTTGATGAACAAATAAAAGAGGATGCCGATATAGCCAGAAGGGAAAATGGATCCTTAAATATGTACTGCACACAAGCTGCCCTAAATTAACACTGCAAACTGAGAGCTTATCAGTTCCAGTGCTTTCCTTATCATCTATGTGATGACTCAATCGCATAGTTCCAGCTAGCCAGTCCAGAATTTGGGGATCAACCTTCTCTCATTTGCCCTCATGTCCCATATCTAATCAATCTGAATAGCTCTGTATTTGTCCTCCTCTCCACCCTCACCGCCACTGTACCTCAGATCAGGTCACCAATCTCCCATGGGTTAATGCAATAGCCTCCTAACTGGTTTCCCTACTTTCCACCTTTTGGTCTCCCTTTTTCATTCTCCACACTGCAGTCCAAGTGATCTTCTGAAAGTAAAGCCTGGTCATTTTGCTCTTTTTCTTAAAATTCTTCTATGGCTCCAGATATATCACCCTCAGAATAATTTATCAAAGCATTCAAAACCTGTTCTAACCATTGTTTGCCTCTTCAACTTTATCTCTTCCTGATTTCCATCATACACTACGCCCCAGGCTTAACGGAGTACTTGAACTTCTTCAAAGTGCCATCCTCTCTCATCCTCTGCCTTTTGCACATTTCTGTTCCTTGTGCCTAGGTCTGGCTCTATCACTTGGCTAACTGCTATTTGTCTTTCAGGTCTCATTCCTCCTGAACTGCCAGGGGCAGTCTTGTCATCTCTGCTATGTGGACCCATAGGACCCCAGTCTTACTTTTATCATAACACCTACATTGTAGTATAATTTGTTTGCCCGGCTCTCCCATTAAACTGTGTATGCTCTTGTGAACAGACACCATATCTATTGTGCTCAATGATATACTTCCATTATCTAGAATAGGTTCTGGCAGATACCAGGCAAATATATTATTTGGAAAATTAAATGAAGCCCCATTTAATTGGTGAAGATGTTTCTAAAGTTGTTAAACAGTACAGCCCATATCCAAATTCAAGTGAGTCTGGTTCCAAAACACATGTACTTTAATGTACAGACCCTCTTTAAAAGAGGAAAGATAAAAATTCTTCTGGATCGCTGGGTTGATAAAATTATTTTATTTGTAATGTTACTTACATATGTACATATTAGATATAGTAATACTAAACAAAAGCACTACAAACATTAATTTATAATTATATAATTGTAATTTATAATTAATTATAAATTAATGCTGTGATCAGATTAGTGCTGTCATAGTGAATGTGCTTTTCCTATTATATACTTTTTCTCTATTTAAACTAATATTGAATTTGTTTTTACACAGTTTAGAGTATGCCATAAAATCATCTGGTCTACATTTGTATAAACCTATCATTTAAATATTAAGTATTCATCCATATTCTTCACTAGCCTGCATCATTAAATCCATACTATTTGGTACCTGTATTAATTTTAATCAAATACAAATGCAAAGTACTTTCCTTTTAAAACAATGGTCATCCACAATATCCAGAAAATACTTTATCTATTTTAGAATGTCATTTAAAAACAAATACAAGATATAAAAAATTCTCCTACAGAACTAGTTATCCCTAATAATATATGCACATGAACACAAATATCTAAGACATATTTTGTAATCTCATTTAAACAAATACATACACACACACACACACACACACCCCCCAAGGCAATGCCACCACAAAAAGCAGGAGCCTGGGCAAACTTTTCAGACTCATCCTTTTCCTCCAGAAGGATCTGAGACTTCTTCAACAATGTTCCTTAAGAGACTCTGGCCTTGTTCCAAACTTCCCCAGGGTCTCCTGGTCAGATAAACAGGACTGGGATATGACCAGGGCCAGCAAGTTCCACTAGGATAGTTCTGTTTACAGGAGCTCAGACACAATCAGATTGTTTCAAGTCCTTTAAAGTGATTTGGCATAAATAGCCCAGCTATCTCCTCCTAACATTTACAACTTTCTAAGTAGCTGCTCAAGCCCAGAAATTGATAGAATCAAATCAGAACATAAAAGCACCATTATTCTATGGCCTGGTAGCAATTACAGATTCATCTCCTTCAGAGATTTCCATTTATTTTGACTATTCATCAGAATGGGTACGATTATACCATGAAATTATTAGAAATACAATTTTCCACCCATTCCCATTCACTGACGGAGACAAACAAGGATAAGTGAAAGTCCTCAAGTGAGTATAGGACAAATAGTACATTTCACCTGCAGAAGAGATATGATTGATGTAAGAGCCATTTCAAAGTTTCCCCAATGCCACTGGGCCCTCATCTCCCAAAGCATGATTCATCCTTGGTAAAGGTCTCTGTTGGTCCTGGTTGGTTCTGACGCAGGAATTTGGTCCCTAGCGTAGTTTCTGTTTTTGCTCTGGAAAATACTGTCACATCCCATAGTGTCCTTTGCCTGGGGTCTTTTAGATAGAGCTACCAAATTAATTCTCTTCCACAACTACAGGCTTTTTATAAGAATCACATTTGGTGTAAGAAAGAAAAAAAAATCAAGCAAAATTCTTTGCTGATATAATGTCCTGAATTATACCATTATACCCTCTTAATCTCTTAGATTTACTTTGAAAGGAACTAAGTGTGTGTACAAGTGACTCCCAAGCCTGTGGTCTTCAACCATTTTGCCCCAAAATGAACTCTGGAAACTGTACTTCCTTACACATTGACTATTAAACTGTAGAAGTTTGATAGTTGCAAATATGTGATTTCTGGCATATTGTATATTGTGTTATATGTACATTAAATATATCGTTGTCAAAACCTTGGCACTTCGGCTTATTCAGTTTATGGAAAATGGCCACTATATAACTGGCCAGTCCTCACTATCAGAAAAGGTGTGACCTCACTTGAATTTGAAAGGGAATAGAATATGCCACCCCAAAATATGCCATTTGGCATATTGTTTATTTTGAATTAAAGTAACTTAAGAAACAGCCGGTACAAGATGGACACTCTGACCTCCTTTGTCCCCGATAGCAGGAAATAAATCTCCCATTCGAAAGTTACTCTCCCAGTATCAGGAGAATAGCAGGCATCCTTATTATCAGAGATAGTGAGTTTAGGGCCGAGAAGGCTATATAAACAAACCTTGTTACTTCTTCACTAATATGCCACCCAAGCCCAAATGCTTTGTCTTGTCAATTCTTCACAAATGTATTGTTTCCTTGTATAAAAGGTATAAAAGCTGCCTGCTTAGGTTACTTCTTTGAGTGTCATATTTTTTTTCAATAAATTTATTTATCTTTTTTAGTTTTGACTGCATTGGGTCTTCCTTGCTGCACACAGGCTTTCTCTAGTTGCTCCAAGTGGGAGCTACTCTTCGTTGCGGTGGCTTCTCTTGTTGCGGAGCACAGGCTCTAGGCACGCAGGCTTCATTAGTTGTGGCACGTGGGCTCAGTAGCTGTGGCTCGCAGGCTCTAGAGCACAGGCTCAGTAGTTGTGGTGCACGGGCTTAGCTGCTCCACGGCATGTGGGATCTTCCTGGACCAGGGGTCGAACCCATGTCCCCTGCATTGGGAGGCAGATTCTTAACCACTGCGCCACCAGGGAAGTCTCAAGTGTTATATTTTTATGGGCTTGCATATGTATGAAATTAAATGTTTTTCTGCTGTTAATCTGCCTTATGTCAATTTAATTACTATTTAATTATTAGACTAACCACAGAGCTTAGAAGGTAAGAAGGGAAAAGTTTTTCTTCCCTACAAATTCAAAGCAGTGAGTTGAAAAACATTCCTGTTACAACCTATTCCTATCTCCTTCAAAATTCTCTCTCTGGAGCTATGCATTCTGGGTTTTTCCCTTTGTTTGGATTGTTCCCCAAAGATTTTTATAGCATGGAACAGCACACCAGAGTAAGAACAGGGATGAGTGAGGTAGTCTTTCTTTTGTAAAGAAGGAGAAGGGAATACATAAACAAGGACTTACTGTATAGCATAGGGAACTATATTCAGTATCTTGTAATAAGCTATAATGGAAAAGAATCTGAAAAAGTATATATATATATATATATATACACACACACACACACACACACACATACACAGAGATTTGGAATCACTTTGCTATAGACCTGAAACACAATATTGAAAATCAACTATACTTCAATAAGAAATTTTTTTAAAATGATGGAGAAGGGGATTTGCATGAAATGAGTCAGTTAAAGAAGTCCTGAGGCATCCAGTCTCATCTTAGGAGAGCTCATTCTAAATTCAGGGTACATATGAAACTGAGGATTTGCAAAATAATTCCATACCACCATTTGAAAATGAAGATTACCTGTCCCAGAGCATTTCACCTACGTATGCTGAAGGTAGGATAATAAAAATATCTCCAAGATTTCTGAAATTTCCATTTGAGTTAATAAAAGCTGCAACATCTCAGTTCAAAGGAAACAATCTGGGTTCTGAGGTTAAATAGAAATGCTCCATGGCATGAATTTCACAAATTTTTTTCTGAATTAAGAGTAAAAAAAAATTAAAGGTTAATTAATCTCAGAATATTTACACTTAAATTTACATACATACTCTGTGATAGAAGAGCTGTTTGATGCAGTAAGGTTCAGTTGGAACAGCTAATATAATACTTATTGAATGTGATTAAACTTTGAGCTTAGTTGCCGGTTATGGTTTCTCACAATTTCTTTTATTTATTATTTGTTTGTTTATTTATATATTTTTGGACATGCCTCTTGGCTTATGGGATCTCAGTTCCCCAACCAGGGATTGAACCCGGGCCACAGCAGTGAAAGCACCGAGTCCTAACCACTAGACCACCAGGGAACTCCCACAATTTGCTTTTTATGGTCACAATTTTTGGTCACCAAGAACTGTTTCATCAGTTTTAATAATAACACTGTCTTATATTAAAAACTTTATTCCACAGTGTCAAAATTAAATTTAAAACTGCAAGTGTCTTCAGGAAGAAAAAGATTCAGAGAGAAGAAGAAAGGAAATAAAATACGAGCATTCAAAAGAAAAATTATGGATAAAAAAATTCAAAACCCAGAGGTGGACTCAACACAATTCTGCCAAATTACCAAATTCCTGTCTTTGTTATTTGAAATTTTTTATTTTGGCATGATTTCTAAATACCAATTTTCTTCACATTTTAGAAAGGACATAAAAATCTGAGGTAATAGTGAAGAAAGGGAAGTTAGAGACTGTGTCCTTTGAAGTCCTTTACACTATACAGGAGAGTTTTGCTCAGCAGAATTCCAGATTATAATCTAGACTATAATCTATAAACATTGTTTTCTGCAATCCAAAGTAGACTCTCCAAAACCTAAATACACTATTTTTATTTATTAATATATGATTTTGTCCCAGGGTTTGAAGCACAAATGTACTGACTACTTTAAAATAATAAATAAACAGGTATGGAGTTAGGGTTATGGTCATCTACATTACTCCTTTTGAATAGAAATGCTAGTATACCACTGCTGGTATCTACTTCACACCTAGTTCTTTGAGACCAAGTTGGGAAAATAAGTAGTCACAAGGAGGAAGACAGCAGAGAAAGTTGTTCTTCCTTTTCTTGAAAAAAAAAAAAAAAGTATGACTTGAACTGCTCACTGAAATATTTAACACTATAATCAGCTTCATAATTTTTAATAGTTTTATAGTTGGTTTTATGTAAAAGTATCTCTAGGTTTTTATGAATAAAGACTAGAATTTTACCTCTATGCTTTACTCATCATTCTTAAAGTTTTCATCCCAATGCTTGCTTCAGCAGCATATATACTAAAATTGGAATGATACAGAGAAGATTAGCACGGCCCCGGCGCAAGGATGACACACAAATTCATGAAGCGTTCCATATTTTTGTGGGATAGGAGGGTGGGAGGGAGAAGCAAGAGGGAGGCGATATGGGGGTATACGTATACGTATAGCTGATTCATTCACTTTGTTATAAAGCAGAAACTAACACACCATTGTAAAGTAATTATACTCCAATAAAGATGTTAAAAAAACTTTTTTTCATCCCAAATTCAAGACAATTACATTTGTCTCCTTTTAGTTCTTTCCTGTATACATAATTGTGTAATGTCCATCATGAGTCTGAACATCATTATTACTACTACATCTGAGCCCACTACTTCAAAGAAGTAACAAAGTTGTTTTTGTAAAGTACCTGATAATCCACAAAGGACTAATAAATTAAGTATTGTTTGTCTAACATAAGCATTACTTACACTAAGCACAGATAGTTATTTGCAAAGTTGTTTTTGTTTTGCGGTACGCGGGCCTCTCACTGTTGTGGCCTCTCCCGTTGCGGAGCACAGGCTCCGGATGCGCAGGCCTAGCGGCCATGGCTCACGGGCCTATCTGCTCCGCGGCATGTGGGATCTTCCCGGACCGGGGCGCAAACCCGTGTCCCCTGCATCGGCAGGTGTACTCTCAACCACTGCGCCACCAGGGAAGCCCTGCAAAGTTGTTTTAAAGGGCATTTCTGGACACTAAAAAAGTATCAAAAATGAAATTTTGTTATCTCAAAATACGATTATAGGTTAAACTTAAGTCTTTAAATGCTGACGATGTAAGTCCTAGAATATATTGTCAGTAAAACAAAAATCACTTTATAATACACTTAAAATAATTTCAACAATCTATTTCACTTTCCTAAAAAATACAGTAAATTGTTAATCTGCTCCCCTTAAGGGGCTGTTTTCTATATGAAAAATGACAAACATCAGCAAGGTGCAATCACAACAGAGTGAGGTAAAATTGTGCATTTCTAATTTGCATCCTAAATCTGAATCATCACCCTCTAGAGGGGTTACTGGCAATTGGCATGACAAAGGCCTACACCTTAGAGGGAATTACTGAAGACAAGGTTTGGGGCTAATTTAAATAATGTAACTGATATTACTGGATCCACAAGAAGAGAGAATTCCATGGGTCACAGTAATTAGCCAAAAAGTTGCTCAAGACACACTGTTCCATTTAACTATGCATATGGGAACTTCAAAGACAGCTACTACCTTAGAAACTTACAATAGAGGAGAGAAAGTAAGCAAAAATAATACAAGTGTAAAGATTCACATAATACAAAAATTACAGTGGAGAGCTTCCCTGGTGGCGCAGTGGTTGAGAGCCTGCCTGCCGATGCAGGGGACACGGGTTCGTGCCCCGATCCGGGAAGATCCCACATGCCGCGGAGCGGCTAGGCCCGTGAGCCATGGCCGCTGAGCCTGCGCATCTGGAGCCTGTGCTCCGCAACGGGAGAGGCCACAATAGTGAGAGGCCCGCGTACCGCAAAAAAAAAAACATACAGTGGAGGGACTTCCCTGGTGGTCCAGTGGGTAAGACTCCATGCTCCCAATGCAGGGGCCCTGGGTTTGATCCCTGGCTAGGGAACTAGATCCCACATCCATGCGGAAAGTAAGAAGCCTGCAAGCCACAACTAAGAGTCCACATGCTGCAACTAAAAGATCCCATGTGCCACAACTAAGACCTGGCACAGCCTAAATAAATAAATGTTTTTAAAAAATACAATGGAGACAAGGGATAGGTAGGATTTGAGGAGAAAATTGAATTTCTATGGACAAAGTCACAGAGAATCAAGAATGGGGTAGAACTCAGGATGAGTCAAAGGAAGAGGGAAAAAAGTTTAAAAGAGTTTAAAGATTAGAAGGTTACAGGTGGCCCTGTGCCCAACTTTTCATAGGCTGGGAAGCAAAGCTTGAGAAACTTGATGTTGTCTTGGGCGGAGTGCGTATAGCAACAGATCAAAGAAAAAGAGGAAGAAAACGTGCTCTCAGCTGCCGGGGGATCTCGCTGAGTTGCTTTTGTCTTGTGGGCTTCTGTTGGGATTGGTGTTTCCTCCCGGGAGACAGCTGCGTGTGCTTTGAGGAGGCTCACTCCCTGCCAGATGGGTGATGGAAGTCTAAACATGAGGAAGGATCTTGGTGCTCTGGTCGGTGTCAGGCCTGAACCTCTGAGGTGGGAGAGCCAAGTTCAGGACATTGGACCACCAGAGACCTCCCGGCCCCACATAATATCAACTGGCGAGAGCTCTCAGAGATCTCCGTCTCAACACTAAGACCCAGCTCCACTCAACAACCAGCAACCTCCAGTGCTGGACACCCCATGACAAACAAATAGCAAGACAGGAACACAACCCTACCCATTAGCAGAGAGGCGGCCTAAAATCATAATAAGGTCACAGACACCCCAAAACACACCACCAGACGCAGCCCTGCCCAACTGAAAGAAAAGATTCTGCCTCATCCACCAGAACACAGGCACCAGTCCCCTCCACCAGGAAGCCTACACAACCCACTGAACCAACCTTACCCACTGGGAGCAGACACCAAAAACAACGGGGAACTGTGAACCTGCAGCCTGCAAAAAGAAGACCCCAAACACAGTAAGTTAAGCAAAATGAGAAGACAGAAAAACACACAGCAGATGAAGGAGCAAGGTAAAACCCACCAGACCAAACAAATGAAGAGGAAATACACAGTCTATCTGAAAAAGAATTCAGTTATGATAGTAGAGACCCAAAATTTTGGAAACAGATGGAGAAAATACAAGAAACGTTTAACAAGAACCTAGAAGAACTAAAGAGCAAACAAACAATGAAAAATAACACAATACATGAAATTTAAAATTCTCTAGAAGGAATCAATAGCAGAATAACTGAGGCAGAAGAACAGATAAGTGGCCTGCAAGATAAAATAGTAGAAATAATTACTGCAGAGCAGAAAAAAGAAAAAAGAATGAAAAGAATTGAGGACAGTCTCAGAGACCTCTGGGACAACATTAAATGCACCAACATTTGAATTATAGGGGTCCCAGAAGAAGAGAAAAAGAAAGGGACTGAGAAAATATTTGAAGAGGTTATAGTTGAAAACTTCCCTAATATGGGAAAGGAAATAATCAAGTCCAGGAAGCACAGAGAGTCCCATACAGGATAAAACCAAGGAGAAATATGCTAAGACACATATTAATCAAACTCTCAAAAACTAAATACAAAGAAAAAATATTAAAAGCAGCAAGGGAAAAGCAACAAATAACATACAAGGGAATCCCCATAATGTTAACAGCTGATCTTTCAGCAGAAACTCTGCAAGCCAGAAGGGAGTGGCAGGACATATTTAAAGTGCTGAAAGGGTAAAACCTACAACCAAGATTACTCTACCCAGCAAGGGTCTCATTAAGAGTCGATGGAGAAATTAAAACCTTTACAGACAAGCAAAAACTAAGAGAATTCAGCACCACCAAACCAGATTTACAACGAATGCTAAAGGTACTTCTCTAAGTGAGAAACACAAGAGAAGGAAAAGACCTGCAATAACAAACCCAAAACAATTAAGAAAATGGTAATAGGAACATATATATATCGATAACTACCTTGAATGTAAATGGATTAAATGCTCCTACCAAAAGACAAAGATTGGCTGAATGGATACTAAAACAGGATCCATATATATGCTGTCCACAAGAGACCCACTTCAGACCTAGGGACACATACAGACTGAAAGTGAGGGGATGGAAAAAGATATTTCATGCAAATGGAAATCAAAAGAAAGCTGGAGTAGCAATTCTTATATCAGACAAAACAGACTTTAAAATAAAGACTATTACAAGAGACAAAGAAGGACACTACATAATGATCAAGGGATCAATCCAAGGAGAAGATATAACAATTGTAAATATTTATGCACCCAACATAGGAGCACCTCAATATATAAAGCAAATGCTAACAGCCATAAAAGGGGAAATTGACAGTAACACAGTAATAGTAGGGGACTTTAACACCCCACTTTCACCAATGGACAGATCATCCAAAATGAAAATAAATAAGAAAACACAAGCTTTAAATGACACATTAAACAATATGGACTTAATTGATATTTATAGGACATTTCATCCAAAAACAACAGAACTCAAGTGCTCATGGCACATTCTCCAAGATAGATCATATCTTGGGTCACAAATCAAGCCTTGGTAAACTTAAGAAAACTGAAATCGTATCAAGTATCTTTTCCGACTACTACTACTAGCTATAAGACTAGATATCAATTACAGGAATAAAAACTGTAAGAAATACAAACACAAGGAGGCTAAACAATACACTACTAAATAACCAAGAGATCACTGAAGAAATCAAAGAGGCAATCAAAAAATACCTAGAAACAAATGACAATGAAAACACGATGACCCAAAACCTATGGGATGCAGCAAAAGCAGTTCTAAGAGGGAAGTTTATAGCAATACAGTCCTACCTCAAAAAACCAGAAAAATCTTAAATAAACAACCTAAACTTATACCTAAAGCAATTAGAGAAAGAAGAACAAAAAAAATCCAAAGTTAGCAGAAGGAAAGAAATCATAAAGATCAGATCAGAAATAAATGAAAAAGAAATGAAGGAAACGACAGCAAAGATCAGTAAAGCTAAAAGTTGGTTCTTTGAAAAGATAAACAAAATTGATAAACCATTAGCCAGACTCATCAAGAAAAAAAGGGAGAAGACTGAAATCAACAGAAGTAGAAATGAAAAAGGAGAAGTAACAACTGACACTGCAGAAATACAAGGGATGATGAGAGATTACTGCAAGCAACTATATGCCTATAAAATGGACAACCTGGAGGAAATGGACAAATTCTTAGAAAAGCACAACCTTCCAAGACTGAACCAGGAAGAAATATAAAATATAAACAGACCAATCACAAGCACTAAAACTGAAACTGTGATTAAAAATCTTTCAACAAACAAAAGCCCAGGACCAGGTGGCTTCACAGGCAAATTCTATCAAACACTTAGAGAAGAGCTAACACCTATCATTCTCAAACTCTTCCAAAATATAGCAGAGGGAGGAACACTCCCAAACTCATTCTACAAGGCCACCATCACCCTGACACCAAAACCAGACAAGGATGTCACAAAAAAGAAAACTATAGGGCCAATATCACTGATGCACATAGATGCAAAACTCTTCAACAAAATACTAGCAAACAGGGATTCCCTGGTGGCGCAGTGGTTGGGAGTCCGCCTGCCGATGCAGGGGACGCGGGTTTGTGCCCCGGTCTGGGAGGATTCTGCATGCCACGGAGCGGCTGGGTCCGTGGGCCATGGCCGCTGGACCTGCATGTCCAGAGCCTGTGCTCTGCGACAGGAGGGGCCACAGTGGTGAGAGACCCGTGTACCGCAAAAAAAAAAAAAAAAAAAAAAAATACTAGCAAACAGAATCCAGCAGCACATTAAAAGGATCATACATCATGATGAAGTGGGTTTTGCCCCAGGAATGCAAGGATTCTTCAATATATGTAAATCAATCAATGTGATATACCATATTAACAAATTGAAGGAGAAAAACCATATAAGCATCTCAATAGATGCAGAAAAAGCTTTTGACAAAATTCAACACCGACTTATGATAAAAAAAAACCTCCAGAAAGTAGGCATAAAGGGAACTTGCCTCAACATAATAAAGGCCATATATGACAAACACACAGCCAACATCATTCTCAATGGTGAAAAACTGAAACCATTTCCACTAAGATCAGGAACAAGACAAGGTTGCCCACTCTCATCAATATTATTCAACATAGTTTTGGAAGTTTTAGCCACAGCAATCAGAGATGAAAAAAAAAAATAGGAATCCAAATCAGAAAAGAAGAAGTATAACTGTCACCATTTGCAGATGATAGGATACTGTACACAGAGAATCCTAAAGATGCTACCAGAAAAACAGTAGAGCTAATCAATGAATTTGGTAAAGAAGCAGGATACAAAATTAATGCACAGAAATCTCTTGCATTCTTATACACTAATGATGAAAAATCTGAAAGAGAAATTAAGGAAACACTCCCATTTACCACTGCAACAAAAAGAATAAAATACCTAGGGATAAACCTACCTAAGGAGACAAAAGACCTGTAGGCAGAAGACTATAAGACAGTGATCAATTAAAGATGATACAAACAGATGGAGAGATATACTGTGTTCAAAACACCTTAAAGAACTAAAAGTAGAATGACCATATGACCCAGCAATCCCAATACTGGGCATATACCCTGAGAAAACCATAATTCAAAAAGGCTCATGTAGGGCTTCCCTGGTGGCGCAGTGGTT